>NC_034604.1:11667715-11675160 GCF_900095145.1 Mus pahari | reverse complement strand
GGGCTCTGGTGTCGTTGTTCCTGTTGTCACAGCCCCTTGCCAATTGGAATGGAGCAGATGTAATGTTCTGCTCACCAGTGATCCTGAGATCGAGTGGGCAGTCCTCTAGGGACTGTGGATGTGTCCGCTGACTCTGCACCCTAAGTGCCCCGGTGCTGGCGCTGACCAAAAGGGACTTGTGCCCCTGGTCAGGCTGGTTCTCTTCTTCCTTAGTGCTGTCTCTAGCCCCGCACATGCTGTGGAGGTGTCCACAGACTCCATGCCTAAGGTGCCCCAGTACTGGTTCCATGTACCCCATTTTTAGTAGGGTTATTTGATTTACTGAAGTCCAGCTTCCTGAGTTCTTTGTATACATTGGATATTAGTCCCCTATCTGATTTAGGATTGGTAAAGATCCTTTCTATATCTGGTGATGGCATTTTTCTCTTATTGGCAGTGTCTTTTGCCTTATAGAAGCTTTGCAATTTTATGGGGTCCCATTTGTGGATTATTGATCTTACAGCACAAGCCATTGCTGTTCTGTTCAGGGATTTTTCCTGTGCTGATACCTTGGAGGCTTTTCCCCACTTTTTCCTCTATAAGTTACAGTGTCTCTGGTTTTAATGTGGAGTTCTTTGATCCACTTAGACTTGAGCTTTGTACAAGGAGATAAGACTGGATCAATTCTCATTATTCTACATGATAGCCGCCAGTTGTGCCAGCACCATTTGTTGAAAATGCTGTCTTTTTCCCACTGGATGGTTTTAGCTCCTTTGACAAAGATCAAGTGACCATAGGTGTGTGGGTTCATTTCTGGGTCTTCAGTTCTATTCCATTGTTCTACCTGTCTGTAGCTGTACCAGTACCATGCAGTTTTTTTGTCAAAATTGCTCTGTAGTATAGGTTGAGGTCAGGCATGGTGATTCAGCCAGAAGTTCTTTTATTTTTTGAGAATAGTTTTTGCTATCCTAGGTTTTTAGTTATTCCAGATGAATTTGTAAATTGCCCTTTCTAAGTCGGTGAAGAATTGAGTTAGAATTTTGATGGGGATTGCATTGGATCTATAGATTGCTTTCAGCAAGATAAGCATTTTTACTATATTAATTCTGCCAATTCATGAGCGTGGGAGATCTTTCCATCTTCTGAGATCTTTGATTTCTTTCTTCAGAGACTTGAAGTTCCTATCACACAGATCTTTCACTTGCTTAGAGTCACACCAAGGTATTTTATGTTATTTGTGACTATTGTGAAGGGTGTTGTTTCCCTAATTACTTTCTCAGCCTGTTTATCCTTGGCGTAGAGAAAAACCACTGATTTGTTTGAGTTAATTTTATATCCAGATACTGCACTGAAGCTATTTATCAGGTTTAGGAGTTCTCTGGTGGAATTTTTAGGGTCAGTTATATATCCTATCATATCAAGTAGTGATATTTTGACTTCTTCCTTTCCAATTTGTATCCCCTTGATCTCCTGTTGCTATCTAATTGCTCTGGCTAGGACTTCAAGTACTATATTGAATAGGTAGGGAGAAAATGGGCAGGCAGCCTTGTCTAGTCCCTGATTTTAGTGGGATTGCTTAAAGTTTCTCTCCATTTAGTTTGATGTTGGCTACTGGTTTGCTGTAGATTGCTTTTATTATGTTTAGGTATGGGCCTTGGATTCCTAATCTTTCCAAGACTTTTATCACAAAAGGGTATTGGATTTTGTCAAATGCTTTCTCAGCATCTAACAAGATGATCATGTGGTTTTTGTTTATATGGTGGATTATGAAGATGGATTTCTGTATATTAAACCATCCCTGCATCCCTGTGATGAAGCCTACTTGATCATGATGGATGATCATTATGATGTGTTCTTGGATTCAGTTTGCGAGGATTTTATTGAGTATTTTTGCATTGGTATTCATAAGGGAAATTGGTCTAAAGTTCTCTTTCTTTGTTGGATCTTTATGCAGTTTAGGTATCAGAGTAATTGTGGCTTTATAGAATGAATTGGGTAGAGTACCTTCTGTTTCTATTTTGTGAAATACTTTGAGGTGAATTGGAATTAGGTCATCTTTGAAGGTCTGATAGAACTCTGCACTAAACTCATCTGGTCCTGGGCTTTGTTTTTTTTTTTTTTTTTTTTTGGTTGAGAGATTATTAATGACTGCTTCTATTTCTTTAGGGGATATGGGGCTATTTAGAGTGCTATTCTGATCCTGACTTAACTTTGGTACTTGGTATCTGTTTAGAAAATTGTCCATTTTGTCCAGGTTTTCCAGTTTTGTTGAGTATAGCCTTTTGTAGGAGGATCTGATGTTGCTTTAGATTTCCACAGGTTCTGTTGTGATGTCTCCCTTTTCATTTCTGATTTTTGTTCATTGGAAACTGCCCCTGTGCCCTCTAATGAGTCTGGCTAAGGGTTTATCTGTCTTGTTGATTTTCTCAAAGAAGCAGCTCTTGGTTTGGTTGATTCTTTGTCTAGTTCTTTTTGTTTCTATTTGGTTGATTTCAGCCCTGAGTTTGATTATTTCCTGCCATCTACTCCTCTTGGGTCAATTTGCTTCCTTTTGTTCTAGAGCTTTTAGGACCATCAGCAGAGTTTGCACCCAAGGTGGCCTGGAGCTGGCACAGACAGGAAGGGAACTGTGCCCCTGGTCAAGTGGGTTTCCTGCATCCCTACTGCTTGACTATGATTATTTTTTAACAAAATCTCAGACATTCAATTTTACCAATAAACACTTGGGAGCCAGATGCTGGGATAGAAAACTGCTGGCTCAGAGAGGCAGAGAAAGCATTCAGCTTCCTCCTCAGCAAGCATTCAAAAGGAAGCTCAAACATCCTGAAATGGAATGTACCTCCCTTCTGCTTCAGTCTTCCTGACTTCCTCTTACTTTCTCAGTTTTTTTGATGTTTATTTCCTGTCAATTGGTTGCATGCTTTGGCTCTTGGCCTATAGTCAACTTTATTTGACTATTTACAATAAACAGAAAGCTCTTAGATTAAAGGTGTATGCTACAGCTGAGCCCCATCACAACTATAAACAGTTTTTTCAGTAAATAACATAATCTCAGGGTTCCCAGTATGATCAAATACCCTGCAACACATTATCTTGACAAAATATACACAATTTGTGGCTAAAACAACTTCAGCAAGTATATACCACATAGTAAGCATTTATACTTGTTCCAAATTTTTTTTAACATCCCATGAGGGAAGTATCACTTCCAAATTTTAAAATGAAAAGTTGATTTAACCAGTCTACGTTAATCATCAGGACTCTAGTGAGACAGTGTTGGGAAGAGTGCTGATTCAGAGTCAGTGTCCAATGCCAGTGAAGCAGGGGTGGAGGTAAAGCTCTTCATCAGATCTTCAGCACACTCTCCCTTACATTGCACCAGCTCCTGGGCTGAAGATGCTGTGAATGTAGGTCTCCCAACCAGCCTTGGCTCACACTGTGGTTTTGCTCATTAGACTGTGCACCTGTGCATTCCCCAAAGTTGATCTCCTCCACCTGAGGTAATGTAGATCTGACATCTGGAAATGAAGAAAGTGCTGGAGAGAAAGGTGTGTGGATAGAATGGGTAAGAAAATGAAGCCAGAGACCGTGGAGGCAGATAACTGTGGAGTGAAGGAGCAGAAGCAAGCATTGAAGATAAGTAAGAAGTGAATCCTAGGGTAAGGACGTAATGTGGACATGGAGCTGGAAAATTTGTAAGAGTCAGAAATGGGGAAAAGACAGGTACTGCATTGCAAACATGAACTCCCAGCATTTGTGGATGACTGCACTAGGTGGGGAAAAAAGAACTCACCAAAGTTAGGTACAGATAGAGGAGGAGTACAGGGGACCTACTCCTCACTGATGGACTATTTCCTACTGACACAGTCAGGGAGAACAGAAATCATTGTCTTCAGTTGTGTAGCCTCCAAAAGCGACCTGGCCAGTGTTTACACAGGTAGCCCTGGTTAAACTAAATGGGTAACAGAAAATATGAAAAGTCATGAACCCGAGAAAAACTGATTGGCAGGACTAGGGTGGGGTTTCTAAGATGGGTGGGAGATAACAGAACAGTAATCAAATATGTGAGTGTCTGAAGTCATCTAGCAACAAAATTAATCAATTGGAATTAAAATTAAAACAACAGATTCTCAGGAAAATAAACCAAAACACAGGACATTAAAAAAATAAAAGTCATTTGCAAAGATAGAAAGAAGACTTAATTAAAAATGGGTCTCATTCTTGGCACCCGAGAAGATAGTCTTGGTGATAAGATTATTCACATAGGCATCAGGTGGCCTCCTACTCTTGGAGAAGATAGACATTTTCCTTAATATGCAAATTGTCATGGAAGTGGCATCATAAAGCTAGTGTTTCTGTGACTACAAAGTCATGTTTACAGGTTCTGCAGTCCCCAGAGTTTATCAGTTCCTTTTTCCAAGTGCAGTTCACCAGCACAACCTCCAGCCATCAACACTGTCCCCTCCTAGATTTGTAGCTGTTGAACTGTCATATTACAAATGACATGTTTTTTAGAAAGTCCACCCATGAATGGAGTGAAGACCTCCATATCTTATAAACACCTTACCTGGATGTTTCTAAAGTAACATAAAAGTAGCAGAAGAGCTAAAGACGCATGAAATCAGAGGCTTTGACCTGAGGCTAGGGCAAAAGCTGATCAGAACTTCAGCGATCTCTAGGACCAACAGCCTCACACCCTGCCATGCCAAAACATTTGAGATTATTAGAGTATTTATTTCTTGTCGGTACCCAACAATTGTATCACTTTTCTGGGAAGATACACACACACACACACACACACACACACACACACACACACACACAAATACCTGTTCACCCCAGATATAGAAAACAATGGAAGAAACAAGACAGCCTTGCTTGCAAACCAGCTTGGTGAACCATGAGTTTATGAGGGTTACAGAAAGGGTGTGAGTGAATCAGGCATCTGCATCACCGCCCAGCCCAACATGGGTGAAGACTCTGAAAGGCTGAAGTTTTCTGTGCATCTGATAGGCAGCTGCAGCAAAGAATCTTCTATCCCATAGCAATTGTTTACTGCATCTTTAATCAGACTGTGGGGGAAACTTACGAGTCCAGCAAGTTTTATGAGTTTTATGAGTCTCCTAAACCCCCCTCTTGTCTCCTGGAGGGAACGCGATAATTTAGTGCAAACTGCTATGGGGCATCAATACAAGTAATTGTAGGAGAGAGATAGCCAAAAGATGGATCATGTGACAGACTTGAACATATTAATTGAAACTTGACTTGGACACATTTGACCACCCCAAGGTAGCTCAGCAAAGAGGAAGGAAGATGTAGGGGTCACTAAGAGGGAATGTCTTTGTTACATAGTAAGGAATTCATTGTTAGGAGCCAGACAAGGCTGAATTTCAATCCCAGCTTTCATAGTCACCACTGATCAAAATCAATGAAGATAAGACCCTAAATGTCAGCCAGAGCTAATGTATGGAGTAAACAGTGTGGTTAGTGCAGTCCTGTGCACATCATATCTTCACCTTAAATCTGTCAATGCCCAGGCTGAACAATCTCTGGCTCACATCCTCTTCTGATAGCCATCACTGAGGAACATCGCTTTAAATGAAACAAGGATTCCTAGAAGGGAAGGGGGCATCCAAAACTATAGACTAGCACTGGGCATGCTCAGGAGCAAGCATAGACTGGACCCTGGAATTTATATATATGTATATGGGTTTTCTCCTTGCCATGGCCAGCTGATCCAACAGTAGAAGATTTGGGTTTTGCCCATGGAGGGTTCTCAGACCCATACACTTCCATAGCAATACAGTACTGGCTATGGAACAGTTAGTTACCAATGCCCCATCATCCTGGCATTCCTCAGAAAACTCCTGAATGGAACCTGAGACCTTCTTCCCCCTGCCATGAACAATTTGTTTTCCTTATGTGGGGAGTAAATGGAGTGGATATGATGTGATATTCCTTCTGAGATGGGCTGCTAAGATGTATTTTCTCCTAGCAAGTGGTGCAACTATAGAGAGGAGTCCTGGTGAAGAAACAATGTCTGCAGGGACTTTCAAGAATTATGTCTCTTACTTTATGATAAATGTGTCTCTAGCATTGACTTAGAATCTTTATTGTCAGTGTCTTGATATGAGGGATGATTGTGATCAATGTCAGCAGCAGCCCCTGCTGGTGGCCAGCTGCCTTGACAGCTGTCAGAGCTCTTGGCCATGGGCATTTAGCATTGCTCAAGTAGATTTGGAGCAAGTGGGGGTGGGGTGGGGATGGGGCCGGGAGTGAAGCTGTAATTTGGAGTCTTGAACAATGCCTAAAAGGGGGAAGGCAGAAAAGGTTAGCAAGAAAGCTCAAGGCTTCCTCCCCTCTACCAATTGTACTCTGCAATTAGCAGAAGGCAAATACTGTCAGCTCTGGGGAATAAAAGTGAGGACTCTTGCTTTGAGCTCAAAATCCTAGGATTGGTTTTGCAGAGAAAGCACACACAAAAAGAGAGACCATGACTATGGCCATAGCTGCTTCCAATAGCCATTCCATATACACTCTGAATCAAGTGCAATTGTCTCCAGAACCCCTTGGAAGTATTAGAACATATAATTAATTAAATAATTAACCAAAATAAAATTGATAAACTATATCAATGTGTGTGTGTGTGTGTGTGTGTGCGTGTGTGTGCATCTGTGTGGAGGGGGAAGGGTGCTTGCAAGTGCCCAGTTGATCACTGCTCTTTCAAGTTCAATGCCTTCTGCACCCTTCATGTGACACCTTCTACTACTTTCTTGCCCCGCTATCCTGCTTTGCCACTTGATTTTTTTTCTAAAAATTTCCCTTGCAGGATTCTCAGTCTGAAATCCTGAGAAGAAATCCTCACAGCATAGTGTCAGGACCCCAGTAGCAGCTTCTAGTACCAGAGACAGCCTTTTTCCTGCCTCAGTGTCCAGGCAGCCCGTTGTAACACAGCACGGTGTGTGCTGCCTGCTCTCAGCTGTGGGCTGGGGAGGCTGCCTTGAGTAAAGCTGACCTGTCACATATGCAGAGATGACACCAGCCAGAGGGACATGTGTGTCATTCACAGGTGCTGACATAGGAGAATCTGATCCGGCGCTAGTAGAGACTTAACCAAATAAGACCAATGGAATGTGTTCTTGCAGTGGCCTGCCGGTCTCATACTTGGCCTTGCTTCCCCACAGCTGAAGTGACTCTAAATGGTAGGTGATGTGGGGACCACAGCATGTTCTAGGCTCCCACTATTACCTTAATCTGCCCCCCCCATCTCCCACTCCTGCTCTCCCTCTCCCTCCCCTTCTTCTCCCTCTCTCTCTTTCTCTCCTCACAGCCTTCATTCCTTTTTTTTTTCAGCTCTGATTCCAATTTTTTTTATTATTATTATTATTTTCTTTATTTACATTTCAAATGCTATCCCGAAAGTTTCCCATACCCCTCCCCCCACCTCTGTTCCCCTACCCACCCAC
>NC_034604.1:11663135-11664915 GCF_900095145.1 Mus pahari | reverse complement strand
TGTGTGTGTGTGTGTGTGTGTGTGTGTGTGTGTGTGTGTGTGTGTGTGTGAGTGTGTATACACACTCACACACACACTCACACACACACATACATATACACACACAACAAGCACTTCCAATGGGAGCATAGTACAGTGAGTCAGAACTGGAATTCTTTATTTATGGTAACACAGAGTCTCTGGGATCCTGGGCTTCTGTCAATGCTACCACCTCAATCCCATCACATCCAGGAATAGTCACTTGGTTCCATCCACCTTTAGAAACTAGAAGTCACTGTGTCAGAATATTTGCTGAGTTAACTGTGCTGACCCTGTCTTCCAGGGCTCTTTACTGTCTTAGTGTTCCCTTGCACTCTGGCCAGCTGCCGGCTAGGGCTCATACTTGTATCTCTTTCTAGTGCATCTGCTTTGAGTTGCCGGCAAGCAGCTTGGGTGGCCAGGTCTCTGCTCCAGTAATCCTTCATGTGTTGTGAATGGGTTTGCTGGAGTGAATTCGGGACACATATTGTATCCTTGCTCCCGCTCAGCTAACTCGCCTGATGACTCATCCTGTGATCTCTGCCTGCCCTTCCTTAGTTTATATGCTCACACTCCTGCGAGAGACTTTGGAATCTTCTCTAAATTAATCTCTTGCCCACAACTCTTGATCCAGGTTTTGCTTTAGGGGAAACAGAAATAAGAACTCTGTTATTAAGACCTCTCAGCTATCAGGTGGATGACTTGGTAGGCAGATGGTCTTCAAACTTGGCTGATCAACTCAGCCATAATACTCCCAACCCTACAATGACTTTCTTCTCTTGTGCATCATTAGGCTTCAACCTATAGGGATCCCCACCCCCTTGCTCCATCCTAGGGAACTGGTTCTTGCTCTATTCCTCTTTATTTCTCTGGCATAACCCAGTCAGCCACCAGTATCATTGTTATCTCATGGACTAGTCTACCTGGCCTGTGATAATCTTTTTATATTTCTTTATTTATTTTTGATTTATGTGTGTGTGTGTGTGTGTGTGTGTGTGTGTGTGTGTGTGTGTGTGTGTTAATGCAGGTCTATGTGTACCTTTGTGCCCATATGTAGGTCAAAGGACAACTTTCTAGAGTCAATCCTTTGTTTCCACTATAGATCACTATCATGTCTGAGCCATCTTACCAGCCCAGGATAATTTTTAATTATAAATTAACCCCTATACTCTCATATACATACACACACCACCACCATCACCACACAGAGGGGGACAGGAAGAGAGTCTCACCCCACACACCACACATATAAAAAATAGAACTTTCCATTTAGGTATCGGGTGTCAGAACTCAGGGCATTGGACTCATTGCTCCATACCAACATCCTGAAAATAAGGACAAGAATTCTGCCTTGCAGGCACACTCTTTAGAACAAGACTCTAGAGCTAAGCTGCCATTCCTCCATCTCCTGCCTCTTAGATCTCTTCATTATTGCTGACAGTCATTTTTAATGCTAGGAAAGAAGACATTGAGTCCTTAGTACCAATTTTTAAAACCCAATCACTACTCACTACAAGAGCATTCTCCAAATGTTTTAGATATTTAAAATACCAAAAAATGTTAAAACCCTAATGAACAAACATGCACTTACTCTGCAGTTATCGAGCCAAACTTAGACCAAGTTTACAGTCCCCAATTGTATATAAAATAACTGTATATACTGAATATGTGAAATATCCTTCACTTTATCAAGTTGGGTTTTTCTCTGCTATATTCCTCTCTCTCTCTCTCTCTCTCTCTCTCTCTCTCTCTCTCTCTCTCT
>NC_034604.1:11648836-11663115 GCF_900095145.1 Mus pahari | reverse complement strand
ATATACTGAATATGTGAAATATCCTTCACTTTATCTTGTTGGTCTTTTTCTTGCTATATTCCTCTCTCTCTCTCTCTCTCTCTCTCTCTCTCTCTCTCTCTCATATGAGATAGAAGGAAAGAGTGCAACTGTCTGCATTCTTATTGCCTTTACAGGGCAAGTGTGGATGCATGATTGTACAAGTCTATCCCGATAATCTGTAAACTTAAAACCATCTCTTTGTGAAATGCGTCACTTTTCCTACAATAGTTAAAAGAACAATATAATGAGGACTGCTTAAGCTTGTTAGGAGAAGTTTATCTGCTTACATAGGCTAAGGTCATTCTTCAGTTCACGGAGTCTGGCAAAACCAAAGAGCAGTCCTCTTTCCCGTATAGACTAACTGGTGCTTTCCAGTATAGACTAACGTGCTTTTCTGTATAGACTAACTGGTGGTGTTCACACTGTGTCATAGACCTGCTCCTCATATTTTAATCTCACTCTGCTTCAAGAGAGAGGGGTGGGTTGGGAGTATTGAATCTCAAATAGATAATACTAGCAAATAACGTTCTAATTTCCACCCTTGAGTCTAGACATCTTCATACACCAGTTTGACGGGTCAGCTTGAATATCCCTCCTAGGGAAACAACAGTGTAGTTTCCGGTTTAACCCACTTCGATTTTTGAATCTTGGAGAGAGCTTAAGTTCACGAGTATCTTCTTGCTCCTCCAGCAACTGTTGGTGATTCTTCCCCATGACACATGCCGCCAGTGCATCTTATCCTTCCTTCCCATACTTGTCTTCAGTTATTTCTACCATTCTCTTTTCTTTTCTTCCTCTTTTCACTGATATATATGATTATATAATTTTGTGTGTGTGTGCACGCGCACGCACACACACACACACACACACACACACACACACACACACACATTTCAATGCAGTTCTCACCTGCTATGCAGGTGAGAGAGAAGGAAAGGGAAGGTGAGAAAATAGCAGAGAAAAAATATTTACATTGAAAATGCTTGTCACCTTGAAGTTGCTCAATAAGTAAAGATTCATTGACTAAGTCAATAAAAGTATGCAATATTTACAGAGAACAGACTTTATGTTAAGCAATCTCTGCCTTCATTTCCTGTAATCCAACCACCCAGCAAGCTAGGTGCCAGCCAGCCGTATTGTAGACACAAGGAAACTGAGGCTTAAAAACAGAATAGGCTAACCATGGTTACTCACCCAGAAACAACACAACACACAGCACTTCTGCCTGACTCTAAGATCTTCATTCCCAATGTTTGTATCTCTTTTAACAGCATTTTGTCTGATGCTTTCTATACACAAGTTTATTTCATGAATATTAAACAAAGAAGAGATTGTTCTATTTGTGGTAAGCTGAAAACAAGCCACACACAGTGAAATTCAAAATCTGGTTAAGCAACATCTCCAGCAGTCACTGTGTTCATTCAAGCAAGTTAGTTAAATTCTCTGTATCAGGTCCTACATCTATCAAGAGGGTAGATACCTGGGTTTCCTCTTCAGATTGACACCATGATTAAATCAACTAGCTCCTGTGTCATGCTACAAACTAGATAAGCAAAATAGCACTTGGGAGAGAAATGAACCAGATGACAGGAAACAGAAGTGATTTTGTATGACTTCTTCTAGATGCCCTATGTTGCCTCCAAACTAAAATTAATTTCTTCATGTTTTATAATTTTTACATGTTATTTCTTTGGTTATGTGTACACATGAATATAACACATGGTAAAGATCAGAGGACAACCTACAAGAGTTCTTTTTCTCCTTCCAGAGTCCCAGGGATCAAACTCGAGTCATCAGGCTTTGCAGCAAAGGTCCTTACCCACTGACCTCTCTGTCCTGCTCAGCTGCTCCTCTTTTCTGATTTTCTAGCATTGTTTTCTTCCTCTGTCACAATACAGGCTGCCATGCCTATAGTAATTTTTGGTTTTCTTTTCTATCTCTTCCTCCCCTCCTCTGGACTAAGGCTGCTCATGGACCAAGTCTGTTTTAGTAGATGTGCAGCCAACATAGCATCATCACCTGGTTCCTGCTTTGTCAGGAAACCTTTGCACAACGGATGGCTTAGGGTAAGATAGGAAGATAACTGAACTATGAGGACTCTCTAATCATACGCTTCGGAATTGCCCCATCCTCTGCTAGAAATTAGTGTACATTTCTCTTCTTGTTTAATCATATATTCAACTTCTGAAGCCTTGAAATCAAAATGTAAGAAAGAGGAGAAGCTAGAGTATGAAGAGGTGAGGCTCTGGTCTGCATCCCTCTAAAGAGCTGGCTCCCTTACATCCTACCCAGTCCTATCAGTTTCCTTATTGCCAACTATAGACATTTAAGTTTTCTTGTTGGTATGAAGAAATGTGACCACACCCAGGTCTAAAATCAAGATAAGTCACCAAATATACCATTGAATTAAGTGACTTAAAAGCTAAGTGATATGAAAGGGAGGAGATGGCCATCTGGTTATGAATTAGTACTCTCAACACCATCTTTCTTCATTGACCATCAAGCCTTTCTCTTGAACATAACTGTTGCACAGTATCTAAGACACTCTCAAAATGGTGCCACAAGCACAGGTTTGTATGGAGCTGAAAGACATATATTTACCACAAGTGCTAAATATCAGTTTTATAAGAACCAAATCAGAACTAGAGACAGGAATGGCTCAATGGATAAAAACAGCTACTGCAGAATCCTGAGGATCTGAGCTCAAATCTCAAGTATGCACTTTAAAAATTGGGTATGGCCGCTCACTGTGTAAGCCCACAATTCACAGGGCAGAGGCAGGTGGGTTACTAGAGCTTGCTGGCCACCAGCCACATACGATCTTCAGTGAGACCTGTCTCCGAGGGAAAGGAGGAGCGCAGTGGAGCAAAGTATCCTACAGTCTCCTCTAATCTCTGCAAGCATCTGGGTGTACACCAGTACACTCATACATGTGTGCATACATCTCTCTCTCTCTCTCTCTCTCTCTCTCTCTCTCTCTCTCTCACACACACACACACACACACACACACACACATTAAAATGAACAAACAAACAAAAAATCCATAGCATTTCTAAGAAAATGAAACAAATGAACCATCCCAAAGTTAGTCATAGTCCTGTCACTTACTATATGCTAGGCACTTTTTTACAAGTAGTCTGTCTATGTTAACACAGTTAATACTCTCCACCTGGGACAGAGTTATCACTGTTATTTCTGTTCTTTAGACAGGAGTGTCCCAGGAAAGAGAAGAAGCCTAACCATGGTCCCAGGCAAGGTGCTATGCTCCGTCTTCTGTAGAACACCTGTCTTTGTGCAGAGATGCCGGAAATTCTAATGTGTCCTTAAGGCTTAACAGTTGGGCCAAGTCATATAGTTGCCTATGGACTGCATTTTGTGATGTTACATCTCAGCCTTGAGAGTGGGATGGGAGATAACACTACAAATGCTTCTAATTCCAAATCTGATATAAACTTGAACCATGATGTTATCTGACACATTTAGTACAATACAAGAGTCTTGAGTCTTTTGAAGAACTTAAGTGAGAAAAGAAAATATTTGCCAGCTAACCCACTTATTTGCAGTCCAGCACGGACACTCTTACACATTGACTCTTTTCTAGGTGGAGTTCTCTTGTAGTGACTGTTCTAGGTTCTCCCCACCTGTATTTACAATAGGAACAGGAAGTCTCTATGCCAGAGGAAAAAATGGGCTTGTGAATTGTCTGTTCTACAAAGCTATGTGTTATGTAAAGTATCTATTTTTGAAATTCTACTCTTTATTTATTTAAATACATCTGTTTATCTCTTTAAAAGTCTACGTTATTTTTTGTTTTGTGTATGTGTTTGAGTACCTCCATGTGTGCCTGTGCACCAGATGAGTGTCTGGTACCTACAGAGAGCACCAAAAGATATTTGATCCCTTGAACTAGATTTGAAGATGGTTGTAAGCTGTCATGTAGATACCAGGAACTAAACCTGGATTCTCTGCAAGAACAAGTACTGCTAACCACCAAGGCATCTTTGCAGCTCAGCAATGCTATTTTTTTTTCACTTGCAAAATGGATATGAAAAATTACGCATGGTAGAATGTATTGGGGGTATAGCACACAGTGGAAACTTAGGCACTGTTGCGTCCCTATCAGTACTTCAATGCCCACAAACTCAATTAGCATGTTCCACACTCAGCAGCTCGCAGATGTATTGCCAGGATTTTTCCAGCTCCCACAGAGGCACCTCAAACTCAAGAAATCTGAATTGAAGGTAATGAGAACTCACATTTGTGGCTTTATGTAATAGATATATATCAATTTCTCTTCAGAGAAGTGGCAATCATTTTTATATCTTTTACCCCAGCTCCCAGGTTTGCCCAAATAAGTCCATTTTTTTTTTTTTGCTTCTTAACTCACTAGCTTATCTCTACTAGACTGCACCCCTTGAATCTTAGGACTTGAGAGATGGGTCAGTGGTTAACTGCACATGATGCTCTTGCATAAGACCCAGGTTCAGTTCCCAGCATAAGAAGGTTGTTGTACCAGCAGGCATCTGCAATCCTAAAGATAGCACAATAGGAGACAGAGACAGGTGGACTACTGGATGTTCATGGGCCAGGTAGCTTGGTCTACTGAAAGACTGTTTTAAAGAAAAGTGGAATATTCCTGAGGATCAACACCCAAAGTTTTCCCCTGAGCTCCACAGGAGTATCCTGCAAATCACATGCGCTCACAGGTATGAAGGCACACACACAGGGAAATTAAAAAGACAATCCCCACTATGTAAACTGTAAAATACAGTCCATTTGCTAGGCTCAAGCTGTCCCAGGCCATTTACATGAACTCAAGCCTTCTCAGTTCAGTTCTGTTTGTTCAAATCCTGCCTGCTAGTTCCTCTCACCTGAAGGTAGGCCTCGGGTGGACTCTCAGATTCAGCACACACATTCCTTCACACCCCAGACGCTTCATCTGTTTGCTTCCCAGTCTTCATCTCATCAGAGCTATTGATTGTGTTATTTGCAAACTTTGCTCCACCCCTTTCCTCAAATTCCTTCAGATATGTTAAACACTGTTTTCACTGCTAATCAAATGTCTGATGAATCCTTTCATTGTAGCAACTATAACACATTTTCTTAAACCATTCATTTTCAACCTAATTAAACTTTGGCTTCCTCAAGTGGCCACAGATTTTTATCCATTTCATGGTTGGCATTTAGTATGCTCCTGATGTTTGCAAAGCTTCCAATGATTCTGATGGGAGGAGAGAAGCATTGTTCCCAGAGGAGGGGTCCTTCATTTACTGACCTTGGGAAAAAATAAGGATGAAATTTTCAAATTCAGTGTGAAGTTAACCCTCCAGAATTTTTACTAATTCACTTATTTGAATATTTGTTATTATATGTAGTAACATATCTTTTATATAAGTTTACAATGTCAATTCATGGAAGATATTTATGATGAAATATAGCCACTGTTTACAGCTACTCTGTGGTTGAAAGAACATCTCCAATTTAGACAAGTCAAATAGTATAGACTGATTGCTAACAGCAGTTTTGAAGACAGTGGAGCCCTTACTAGAGGTTAGAGTGGTTTTCATGAAGAAGCTAAGGTTGTTGTATTAATCTAGAAGAGCTTGGATGTCCGAGAAAGAGGGGTATGATGGAGGAGATACCAAAGTAAGGAGGAAGGAGAGTACAAGGAAAAGTCAGTGTGAAGAGAAATGTAAAGGGCAGTAAGGAAGTAGCCGGGCTGAGGCAATCTACAGATCCACCTGAGGATCAGAGCTTTAGATTGTATCTAGCAAAGCCAGTCCAAGCTCTCTGGACAAGAAAGCTTGTAAAAGCTCGAGAAAGAAAGTATTTGTTGAGGAATAATTTGGTAGCCACTTGCAGCAGGTCTAGTGGGGAAGACACTACAGAGAACCCATTGAACAAGCAATAAGTCACCGGCTACAAAGTAAATCACGTGATTGATAGGTGTACAAAAAGAGGAAATCCATTTTAAAAGATGCAGACATGATGTAAAATAGTCACTTTATGATTGTTAAAAACACTCTCAGATCCTATGAATGCGTGAGCATAAAGCAACAGGACCATTTAAAAAATCGGAAAGAACTTGGGAGGAACAATGTAGCTTTGTAAGGGTTTGCTTTAAAGACAATACAAAGGAAGAACAGACTTAAGATTTCATTCTTTTCTTATTCCTGTTATGGCATTGTTATGGAGATGGAGTTGGGAAATCATCTATATAGGCCTCAGATGTAGCTTGCTATTGACTTTAATATTAGTATTAGATTAATATATATTACCATTTCATATTTATGTCCTTCAGTCCTAAAAATCTTTTTGTAGAATGGGAAGAAATCAGGTCTGGGTGGAATGGTAAGGGGGAGCGCCACCAATCCCTGACAATGGTTTTTTAGAGTAAATATTAATGACATGAATGGTTCTGGACAGGGTCTGAAGTTAGGCAAGGGACTCGAGTGGTGTTCTTGCCATCACTTTAGAGAGTGAACTCTTTTTCTACACCTCAATCTGATCAGAGTAGGAGCAATTGTCTGACATGGAGAGAAAAATCTATCAGTAGTGAGAAGTTTAACCCTCAGCACATGGTAAGCCTTCCCCTCCTGTTGACCCAGTCACCTGAAAGCTGCTTGGTGAACATTCACTTCCAACAAAGAAGAGCATATAAACAGGAAACATTGTACCTGTCCCCCTCACAGACTGATGTAGCATCTGACCTTACATTTGAGTTCTGTCTCTTCTTTAAATTGTTCAATTCTACCACAGAACATTCTTCCCCAGTAGGAGAGAAAATTTTCAGACCTTGTTCTTTATTTTCTGAATTCCCTTTGTTACTGAAGCTGTGTGGTTGCCAAATGTCACCACTGCCTATGGAACTCCAGGAGAGCTCTGCTGATTATGGTTGGGAGCCTCAGCCACAGAGACCCTACTTCACCGTGTCTACAGTAAAGCCTGAGGACTCAGAATGCTGAGAAACCCTACTGATGCTCCAAAGTGTCTCTGGACAATCTGATTTCAGAGGCACGCACCCACCACAGCACAAATGGCTCTTCCTAAAACTGTCTGGTTTCCTTTGCTACCAATTTGTTTGAGCACAGATTTTCAGTGCCTTACAAGGAGGATCAGTTGATTATTTCTCTAAGCTAACCTATACCTTTTGATGAACAATATGTTTCTTTTTTATAACACTGTAAGATAATTGTTTGGAAATCATCATTAAGTCATCACCATATTTACTAACTTAGTAATTATCTCTTGACTAAACCACAGGCCTATGTGGGTGGGATGGGATGAAAAGAGAACCCATAGAAGTAAGTCAAATAATTTTACATGGTTATTAGCACTGTGGAGAAAAAGAGTAAAGTTCAGTGAGAGGACCACCAGGAGTAAGGCTTTGAAGGGGTGACTAGGAAAACTGTCATTACAGAGGGATTGAGAATTAAATGATGAAGAACCAGCTATGTCACCTGCCAGAAGCCTCAGAATGTAGTCAAAGTTACCAAAGTATTGCACAATGGCAAACAGCAATGATCTGTATAGTTAGGCAATGGTGGTCTGAGAAATAATGAGGTGGCTCAAGCATGCTTCATGCATATGAATTAGAGAAGTATTCTATTGAAGATGGGGTGGTTAAGTTGCTGAGTTCACTGCATGTCCGTCGCTATGTATAGTTCTAAGAACAGAGTTAAAGTTGCAACCTCCAAATTAGGAACTAGAGTCTTCAAGACACGAATCAGAGACCAGTGGCAAGAGAAAGATGAGGAAACTCCACAGAGCACATTTCACAGGAGCAGAGGACTCTCTGGGTGCTACTCTGGAAACAGAGTGGATGACAGGGGAATAGACCTCAAGGAGCACTTGGATCCAAACAGTGGAATTTTATTTACTTGAGACGTGAAGTGATCAGAAAAGGGGGTTCTAGTAATAAAAAATATAAGAAATAAACACTCTAGAATTCCCTGAAGCAGGGAGGGGAATTTGATGACTACAGAGAAGGTCTAGAGGGCACAGCAGACACTGATTTGGAGGGGTTTGGGGGTGGGTATTTATGAGACAAAATTGTAACTGATTGGGTTGCATACGGAGGCACACAAATCTAAGCATGGATAGTGATGAACAACTGAGGGAGCTTGAAATTCATTTTACCATGGAGATAAAACTGTGTTACCTCCTTTACTGAAGTAACAATAGTTATAACTTTAATTATAGATAATAATAATTTATTTATAGTGATAATAGAGGCATTAGTAATCATGGCAGCTTGTTATGGTCCTATGTGAAGTATTTCTCATGCACATCTGCCAATAACTCTTTGATCTTTCAAACCTACAGAAAAGTCATATATATTTGATGACAACTTTATGGGCCATAAATCATTGATCAGAACAAAGAAGGATTTGGGGCTTTGAAGAATCCTAGCAGTCTCTGGATAAGACAGCAGATAAATAGCTTTAGAGTTGAGAACTCAACTAGATAGCTTAACAATTCAGATAATACAAGGCAGTTCTTTTATGAGGCTACACAACCTGGTTTATGGTGATTGGAAATTATTCACAAACTCCTCTTGGCTATCTTATATTTAAGTTGGTGAAGGCCCACTATACCTATCTTTTCCAAGTCTGAGTCAAGCCTGCTGTCTTTTCAGCACCCTCCAATAGCTTCTTAGCTTTCTCAGAGTAAACGTCAATGTCCTTAGGAGTAAACGTCAATGTCCTTAGGAGTAAACGTCAATGTCCTTAGGAGTTTTGTTATTATTAGAGATAGCAGGTATAAATCCCAGCTTCTATGGCTTCTCTTTCCCAGCCAAGTCAAGAGTTGTAGGAAGGAAATAATAAAATGATAGCCTCTTGGGAAGTGGGCTAGTGAAGCAAAAGGAAAATAACCTCATCTTCTCTTGATACAATATTATACATGAGAATATCAAAGATATTCTGGATTCTTAACTCTGTCTTCAAGTAGGGAAGATGGACAATTCCATACATGAAGGAAGTTATGTGATATTGTGACTTTAATTCTCACATTATCATGATAAATAAATTGAAAATAAAATATTTTTCAAGTGAACAAATAAATATATCACACTTGGTAAATGCTGATGAAATGCTAATGATTGCTAAGCTTTGGTAATTAGTCTTATAATAATTTTCAGTTACAAATTATGAATTTGAAGTATTCTACTGTCTAAATATAGCTCTGGATTGCATGTCCATTCAGTACTTCTACTTGGAAATAGCAGATTTATTGATGCCTCAGGAATTACTAAGACATGAAATGATTGAGGTCTATTTCATTGCATTACAGGCAAAATCAAGGCAAAACCTCCTAACCTCTATCTTGTAGATGCTATATTTTTGTTTTCTATCATTAGTTTTTCTGTGAAAAATCTTACTACAAAATGTATATTCAGCATACCTTGCAGAATTGTCTCTGCTGGCTTGTACTCTGAGTGCTCTTCTCTGTAATATGTGAAAACAAAGATGCTAAGTTCCTTATCCACACACTTGTGAATGTGCATCAAACATGTCTTCTTCCTATTTTAACAGAACTCTGAGGTTCACATGCCTGAAGATCTGAAGAAGAAAAGGGGAAATCTGCTCAACCTAGGGAGACCAACAAGGGTTTTCAGGAAGAGCAGCCATTCACAAAGGGAGAACAGAGCTTACGGACCAACTGAAACACATCAAGGAGCTAAAATTCAAGTTTTTCAGAAACCCATCCAGATGGACTGGCCACTGGTCACTCAGCCCTTAAACAAAAGTTTGGTCCAAGGCACCAAATGGAAGAAAGCAGATGCAACCCAAGAGAAGCGTAGGATCCTCCTTCATGAGTTTTGTAAGAAATATGGTAGAGTAAATGATTCCAAATCCAACCTTTTTCATATAGTATCTAGGATATATGTAGAAGACAAACACAAAATCCTGTACTGTGAAGTACCAAAAGCTGGCTGCTCTAATTGGAAAAGAATTCTGATGGTCCTAAATGGATTGGCTTCCTCTGCGTACAATATCTCCCATGATACTGTGCACTATGGGAAACATCTGAAAACACTGGATAGCTTTGACTTAAAAGGAGTGCACATGCGTTTGAATACCTATACCAAAGCTGTGTTTGTTAGAGATCCCATGGAAAGATTGGTCTCCGCATTTAGGGATAAATTTGAGCATCCCAATAGTTACTACCATCCCGTGTTTGGGAAGGCGATTATCAAGAAATATCGGCCAAATGCCTCTGCAGAAGCATTAAATAATGGATCTGGAGTCAAATTCAAAGAATTCGCCCACTATTTGCTAGATGCTCATCGTCCAGTAGGAATGGACATTCACTGGGAAAGAGTCAGCAAGCTGTGTCATCCGTGCTTGATCAACTATGACTTTGTAGGGAAGTTTGAGACATTAGGAGAAGATGCCAATTACTTTCTACAGTTGATTGGTGCTCCAAAAGAGTTGACATTTCCAAACTTTAAGGATAGGCACTCCTCTGATGAAAGAACCAACGCCCACGTGGTAAGGCAGTATCTAAAGGACCTGAGCCCGGCCGAAAGACAGCTCATCTACGACTTCTATCACTTGGACTATTTGATGTTTAATTACACAACTCCACATTTGTAATTTGTATTCATTTTCTGAAGCCCTACATAGTTTTAATGATGATGGCCTCAAATCAGCTCCTGTAATTATCCTACAGTTCTCTGTATGGAGGAAATTTAGCTAAGTGAAGTTGTCTTGATTGAATGAAGACTTTTTTTTTAACCAAAGAGTATGACAGCAATTAGCACAAAGTTATTGAAAAATCATCTCAAGGAGACATGTAAACAACCTGATGTGCTTTTAAATGTTGGGAAAGAGCTGTTTTGGCATTGTAGCTTATACTGTGGAAGCAATAACCTAGCCAGATGTTACATTAACCAAGAGAGCCTCTTGCATGTAAAATAAAAGGTCAAAATAGTGAGAATTGTGCATTCAAATCCTGGCAACCATCATCTGACATGCATGAAGCCATGCTTAGCAGTTTGTGTCATTTGCAGCAAATGATTGGATGGTTTTCTTATACCCTGAATTCTCCTGTCCTGTGATGATAAATCCATTTTTAAACATTTGGGCATAAGCATTTTACTATTGATCTGGAAGCATTCTATGACTTACAATATGAAAACAGAGCAAACAAACAGATGAATCTGTGGCTTTTTAAAAATTTAACAGTCAGTAAAAATGTACAACATACTAAGATCAAAACAACAAAAGCCACCTTTCTCTTCCAGGAAAAAACTTCAGGGGGATTGATTTTTCTTGGTTTTGAGCCCTCCATGAAGAGACAAAATGAGCCCAACCAAGCAGGTCCTCATTTCTAAACATCATCAGATAGAAATGTGCTCTTGATTCTGCTTTAATTGGGAAAGGGGCAATTGTTTCAGGATGGAATAATCATCAAAACCAAAAGTTGCCGTTCTGAATATAGACCTCTAGCAATAACAAAGTTTTATAAGAATATTATTTGAATCAAAGCACCATGTGCGTAGCTTTCTATGTGGAATACACTCTAAGAATAGCTTTTGTTTGCAGTCTAATTATTCAGCTTGGGAATGACTTTTTAAGAACTAATATACCACTTCAAAGACAGGTTATGTTCTAGAGAATCAACATAACAAGAGCCCCTAGAAATGTTTTTAATAGGCTTATGAATAAGCAAATTAAGGTATTTTCTTCTTAAGTTTAAATACTCTATACTAACAAAGTCAAATACCATTGCATTCAAATATTAAATCAAAGTCTTTGGAAAATAGGACCATGTGTCACCCTTATGAAAAGTTGTAATGTACTTTGGAAAATTTTTCCAAGGGATCTTAAATTTAAAGACACGTTCAGATGAGAAGTGCCTTTTAATTAGTTAACTATTGCCCTGACTTAAGCAAACCACATGTCAATCAAATCCTGTCGAAATGCCTATCTCAAATATTTCTCTTCCTAAGCTATCGTATTTGATCAGTAAATATTCAGCTATGTCTTGCAAAGAAAGCCATGTCTTAATATTTGAATATTAATAGACCAAGGTTCTTATAGTCATACGTGTCTCCTTTTGATTTTCCATTTCATGGCTGAGTATTCATGAACTGCTTCACTCTGTGCACACGCCCGCCTTATCTCCTCCATAGCTCACAGGAGCGGGCAAACTGCAGTGAGCCAAGTCATCAAAGTATTAAACTTTCCACCCCACCCTTTGACTACTTTTCCATCCCATTTCCTTATGCCTCTAGACCATACTTGTAAGCTGAGTAATCTAAATTATATAAATTAAAATGTTGCTGTACTGGAGAGAGTGGATTCCTTATAACTTAGAGACCTTGAAATTATCTTTTTCTGGAGAGAGAAAAGATAAACATTACAGAGACCTGAAAAGTTTATTCTTGTACCACACAGAGCTCATTTTATTCAGAACCTGCTACAAAGGCTGTTTCTCAAAGGCATTCCTAAATGGAAATAAGAGACAATTGTAACAGCAAAATATATATTTTTAAAAGCCCCTCACTTTCACAGCTCAGGAAAAAATGAAACTGTTCTGCCTCTCGTATTACCATTTCTCATACCCTGAGGGAGGAGACGTTTATGTACCCTATTTTAATAGGCACAAATCTTAGGCAGAGGAGAGTGAGAGAGAAGGGCAAAGCACAGTATTCACTGCAGTAGTCATCCGGGAGCTTTGCTGTGAGACGACCTCGCCTTACCTGTGACTTTAGCTACCCGGCCTCTTCAACCACGGTATAAAAATATTAAGTGGAAACTTTCAGAAATAAGCAACTCAGAAGTTTTAAATTGTGCAACATCCTAAGGTGAAATTCCTTGCTTCCTTCTATTTCACCTGAACCAGAATCAGCCCTGTAACTTATGTATCCGTGTGGTTGATGTGACCTGCCTGGTGGTAGCCATTGCATTTCTCAAACTGACTTCCACAGGATCACAGAGTTTGTGCTTAAGTGCCTTTGTGTAATAAATAGTCTAAGGCTACATCGCAGTGCCTGTATCATTGATCTCATGTCGTCCCATCAGGCAAGCATTCCTGTCTGGAATTCCTATTAAGATATCAAGTTGACAATGAATCTTAAACCACAGATATTAAACCTGGAAGCCACCAATACATAAGCATAATTGATGTGATTGCCCCCAAAGACTGCCACAATCTTTAACAGAATGTGTCAGTACAAAACACCCAATTTTCTGATTACTGCATATGTGTTTGGAAACACCCATTAAGTCAATGTAAATTTGAAGCCATGTGCTATCTTGCCTATTTCACAGACTATAAAATATTCCACAGCAATTCAAGGACTATTTGGCTGCCCTTCATAGTTAGAAGGAGGATGGAAATCTTGCATTTTGTGAGAACTTATTCCTCAAAAAGTTCTATCTTTTAAAATACATAGTATTTGTCAAAGAGCCATATATAAGCAGATACACAGAATTTTAAATGTCAGAGTAGCCTTGATGCATTTCTGGAGGAGGTAACGGAATTGGGAACAGAAAGGCTGGGCCATGGTATGTCTCTCCCTGCTGTGGCCTCTCGTTTGGTGACTTGGGAGCATCTTCAGTCCTGGGCATCGCTAGCATGTGAGGAAGCAGAAGCCTTGCCTACAGCAAACATCCACAGTGTGTTCTACTATTTCTCAGTAGACTTTACCCACTAGAGACATTAGACCAAACTCAAGTCAGTATAATCCTACTTTTAGAGCAATTCTTCTTTGATTACAACTATTAACAATATCATTATTATACAGATCACATTTCCATATTTACTGTGCATCAGGCACTCTTTAAAAACTTCCCATACATTCATCTATTTACTCCCTTCAGACAATCTAGCTTCAATTGCTAGTATAAGCAGCTCCCTTTCGTCCATATATAATAAAAGAAATTGAAGCACAGTATGTTTCATATGTACACACACATGTATATACACATATGTATGTATATATATTTCATGCATCAGCCCTGAACTGTCCTCCTTTGAGGGCCAGCTCAAGTTCACATTCATTGTACCTGTTTGTGTACACAAATCCATGTGGCTGTACCACTGGGCAAACATAATTTCATGACTGGAAGGGCAAGGGGACTAGTGAGCTGCCAGAAGAGACACAGGCAATAACTGGGTAGGGAGCTAAAAAGCCCACTAACAAACATAGTTTTAGACAGAAATGTTCACCTTTTCTTTCCTTGATATGCAGAATAGCTAAAAGTGAAAAATATATAGTATAATCTTTTTTTTTTTTTTTTTT
>NC_034604.1:11623325-11648681 GCF_900095145.1 Mus pahari | reverse complement strand
CCTGCCTCTGCCTCCCAAGTGCTGGGATTAAAGGCGTGCGCCACCATGCCCGCCTAGTATAATCTTAAAGATGTTTTTGAGACAGGATTTCACTATGTAATGATGTCCATCCTGACTCAATATGTAAATCGAACTGGCCTCATACTTACAAAGATGTACCTGCCTCCATCTACCAAGTGCTGGGAATGAAGGTATGCATAACCACACCCAGAAGAGAGTATTTTGGATATATATGTAAACAGCAGTGTCTTTAGCTAGCTAGTTAATGCATTTCAGGTCAGTTCATCCCTTTACTACTGCTGAGTAAAGCTGACAGGTTCCATGATTTAGGAAGAAAGGAGTCTTTAGCATCTGCTGCATTTTTTTAAGCTACACTTGCTCAGAAAAGTTATACTCTTGGGTGGGTGGGTGGAGGAACACCCTCATAGAAGGAGGAGGAGGGGGATGGGATAGGAGGGTTCCAGGAAAGGGGGAAACCAGGTAAGGGGATAACACTTGAAATGTAAATAAATTAAATAGATAGATAGATAGATAGATAGATAGACAGACAGACAGACAGACAGACAGACAGACAGACAGACAGACAGACAGATAGATAGATAGATAGATAGATAGATAGATAGATAAATGAAAAAAAAAGAAAAAGTAAGAGTCCATGGAACAAGTTTAGCCTAATAAAAACACTGTCTTTTTTTTTTCATGAGAAATTCTAAATAAGCACTCTCAAGGTCAAAGAGGACATAGAATAACAAACAGAAAACTCAGAGCAACTTTCCCCACATGGTAGACAACTAATTGTCCTGTGTAATGGCAAGAGTAATCTACAGTAGATGTATTTTTGGTGTTTCAGAAAGTTATTAAGTAAAGAGCAGGACAAAATAAGAGAGGTGAGTAAAAGAGAGAGGAGAGAGGGAGATACAAATATTGCATTGGGTGCTCAAAGCATCCAGAAGAAACCAACTGAGAAGTCCCTTTAAAGCAGCCAACTGACCAAGAGAGTCCTGGTCAGAGCAGATGTCCTGTCAGGTGAATGACAAAACAAATGTAAAAATATAGCATCATCAAACTGGGTGTTCACAGCGTCACCTAGACCCTGAGTGAAGAAGCTGAGGCAGTTGGTTGGAGTTCCCAGTTGAACTTTCTCTCCATGGCTGAGCCTCCCATGATTGAACTTCCACCTTCTCCTTCCCTCCTTGGGCATTTTTGTATTATGAATGGATAAGTAATAGTAACAACTACTGGAATGGCAAACCTTCTGCCCTCTCAAAGACATGGTGTTTTCTTTAGGACTTTTTGCTATTCTCTTCCTTGCCTGGCATAGATAAAAGTGGGCGAGGGGCATCCTATCCCTAGACAAGGGACTTTGGGGTAACACTATGAGCCAAACTCCTGTAGGTCTGAAACTAAGGGCAACCCCACTTCCAGAGCCAGCTTCTCAGTGAAGCCAAACAGCACATGAACATTTACAATATAATATACATAATAACACTGAAGATGGTTCTGACTCAGAGTGAATCACAGTAAAACCTCAGACTCCTGTCAGAAAAGAGACAATGATTCTTTGACCTTAGTTATCCCCAGAACCAGGTTTTGCATCAGATAAACCTAGACTCAGGAAGATTGTATAAATGAATGGTGTTTGTGGAAAGTTAGTATAAATAAGCACTGAGCTAGAGCTGGGGGGCTTCCCCATGGAAACACTGTGCCTGGAGAAAGCAGAAGGAAAATTTACCAGACTCACCTCCCATCCATCAGAACTGCTGCTGCCTCAGAATCCCACAACATCCTGCCCTTTCATGGCAATCTATTCAAATCCATGTAATCCACCCTCCCTTTCCACCTCTAGCCCTTAGTTCACATCACAGATGCCCACAATGCTCTCCTCACTGTGTAGCCATAGGCATGACAGCTATACACTACTACCACCAAATGCCATAAGGAATCTCTTTAGGTCATTTTTAAATCCCATCTCTTTGTAGACAATCAAATCTGTGGGAAAAGGCAAAATTATTCTTGCTTCAAGTGACATTCATTAGATTTTTTTAATCAATGCAAACATTTCTTCTTCTTTTTCTGTATTCTCTGCTTGCTTGTCATTTGTACTACCTCATATGGATGTTGAACTTCTGTTGTGAGGGCTGGCAACATGGCTCAGCGGCTAAGAGTGCTTCTTGTTCTTGCAGCGGTCCTGGGTTTGATGCCAGCACACACATGATAACTCACAACTGTAACCACAATTCCAGAAGATCCAGTGCCCTCTTTTATCCCGTTTATACACTCCATGCATATAGTACATGTACGTGCAGGCCTAAAAATAAACAAATATATTTTAATTTTTTTTAGAATTTCTGTTGTCATTGGAATGCATATTGGCTTTTTCCAATATCTATAGAATGTGTCCTGCCCAAGTAGGAAAGATGCATATATGCACACTTGACTCATTTTGCACTGTGTGTAGACCAGCCTCTATAACAAATACTTTAGAGATAAGGTTAAGGGGTTTTCTCTTAATATATATATATATATATTTTTTTTCCTCTCTATATACAGGCTCTTAAAAGACCAGTTGGTCTAGAGAGAAGAATTAAATCAGAGTAACTAAAGAGAGACATTTTTTTTTCTTGGCCCTTTAAGTTTGTTACATGAATGACTTACACTAGCCCAACTTAAAAGTGGACCTCATTGGTTAGATTATACAAGCATTAAGGTTTTAACACTTGTGACAAGGCCCAGAAGGTACATTCTGCTCATTGCAAATAATTCTCACTTAACCTTCAGAAAACCTCAAGTACTAAAATCCCTCGAACTGGATCCAGAGAGATGGCGCAGTGTATGAAGCACTCGCCACACAAAGGTTAGGACCACAATAAAGGTCCTCAGCACCTGTGTGAAAGCCAGCAGGATTGGTGGCCGTTCTGTCATCTCATCACTCAGGAGGTGGAGAGAGGAGAGCCCCAGGACACACAGACTAGCTAGATTAGCTCTGCTCAGCAAAAGACTCTCAGGAAATAGAAAAATATGTGAGGAAAAAAAAAATCACTGTCAACCTCACACATGAGGCCATACATGCAGCACACACACACTCACATACTTTTTAAAAGGAAGTACTTTCTGTTGGTTATCCATAGCCATGCTGGACACTATGGGAGCTGGTCATTTCCCTATTGAACTCTTATATGAGTAAGTCCTCAGTACTAGCAGGAAGCAGGCCGCATTTACTTGCATCATCAATGAAGATAGAAAGAATGGAGGCTGTGGGGGGCTGAAATGCCACATGAGTCCTTTTCCTTGGTGAAGATGGCCTAAGGAAGTGGAGAGGGGAAAGCCAGAACAACCATAGGAAATATCTCCAAGAGGTAAGCTTCTTAGCTGTGCTAGATGTGTGCTCTTAATTCAATCAAACCAATGACTCATCTGTAAACATCTACGCATTTCCTTTGTCTACCACAACTCTAATGCTTCCCTCTGCCCCATAATACCCAAAGCTGGAAATAGCAGACCAACAGACTCTGTCCCTCCAGATATGTCAATGCTCCCATGCAGGTACTATAGCTTCCGTGCTGGAGCCATCATGGCAAGAAGTGAACACTTTCATCTGATTCCCTAATCAAAGGTGACTTCTTCCACCATCTCAAGCACTCCTTCACCCCTCTGTAAGTGATCCACCTAAGGAAACAGGTAGATTTCATGATCTTCTATTCAGTTGTATTTCTAATAAAATAGTGCATTTATTACTCTTGGAAGAAAATACAAACAAACAATACAAACCGACAAAGTTTGATCTATCGAAGAACAATTCACTGGGTTCTTCTAAGTAGCAGACACTAGGAAAATATCAGTGACATGAATAGCATGCCGAATTCCTCATGAAAATGGAATTTTAGTCTCTTCCCATAATAAATGAGGAACCTGAGTGTCGGGTTAATAACCAGTCCAAAGCCAGAGCTGAACAAAAGTCCCTGACTCCAAAGACCACACACAGCAGTTCACAGGTCAGATTTAGAAACAAAGGTATTTGGCTTGGCCTACAATACATTTGACTTAATATTTGATATTTGCCAACATTTTAACACTGGAAGTTTCACATCAACAGTAACAAATTTGTTACCCCAAATCCATTTGAAAATAACTAAGACAGACTGGCTAGATGGAGTTCCCACCCTCACTACTCAGCCTTTCACTCCACCTGACTCACTTTTCACCATGTGCTCTTTCTTCACTCACCATGCTTGCCGAGAAGTGGCCACTGCATGACTCTTTATGGAGGCATTTATATTGTGCAGTGGTGCTGTCTGGCTCTGGGTATCTGCAGCCTCCTTGGGATACTACTCATGTTTTGGTGCCATATGGAGTAGGTTTCCCATATAGACTCAACTTTTGTTGGAGTCTGTTTGGGCCACACCAGAGACATTGAGAGAAGTCCAGTATGTTTTTCTGGCATCTTTTCATCTTAGCTGCTGGGTGCCCATGACGACAGCACTCCTTGCAGTTCAAGGAGTGAACTCTTTCGCTCAGTAGAAACAAGGCATTGTCTGATACCCTTGGGACCTTGGATCCTAGCGACGGGCACTCTGTTCTGCTGCTCAATCCAGATTGCTTTTCTGCTTTGTCATTTGAGTGTGTGTGTGTGTGTGTGTGTGTGTGTGTGTGTGTGTGTGTGTGTGTGTTAATATGTGCACTTGCGTGTAATTCCATACAGAGGTCAGAAGAGAACCTCTGATTCCCTGAAGATGAAGTTTTAGGTGGATGAAGCCATTCACCATGAATGCTAGCAACCGAACTTCAGCCTTCTCCAAAAGCTGTATGTGTGCATCATCTCAAGCCATCTCCCCAGCCCCTCAGCCTGCTTTTGTCAGTTGTCATTTGCAACATCTATTCTTTACTCTGAAAATGACTAATTTCCTGATAACTCTGAAAACTCTAAGTGTGTGAACTCCCTGTCCCCAGAGATCTGTTGTCATTCTGTTGACCTCAGAATTCCCAGTGACATCCACAATGTTTCTTTGCTGCCAGCTACACCACTTAGAGATCTGGTGATGTGGCTCCGCACATCTCCACACCACGGCAGACTACACATTACCTTTTCATTCATTCATTTACACAAAATATTTCCTAAGTTTAGAAATACATTCAGAAATGTATGAGGGGGAGTTGGAGAGATAGATGGCTCAGGGGTTAAGAGCACTGATCACTCTTCCAGAGGTCCTGAGTTCAATTCCCAGCAACCTCATGGTGGCTCACAACCATCTGTAATGGGATCCCATGCCCTCTTCTTGTGTGTCTGAAGACAGCAACAGTGTACTCACATACATAAAATAAATAAATCTAAAAGAAAATGGAAATGCACTCAAAAGCTGAAATGCTTATCAACTTAAATTCACAATAAAAACAAAAAACAAAAAACCTAAGACCCTATCTGAGATTCCTGAATCAAGACCATTATGGCACCCAATTGGAAATTGATTAACTGTTTCCTGGACTGATTATTACAAGTATTGAAGTCTGAAAGTCAGTGTGTGTGTGTGTGTGTGTGTGTGTGTGTGTGTGTGTGTATGTGATTATTTTTTAGGTCCTGGATAAATATGAGTGATAATAAAGCCTAGTCTTTGCACTTTGTCACTTGCTTAAGAAGTTAAAAATCCCCGGGCTCAGAGGCAGGTCAGTGAGCTTTGGGACCAAAGTCCTCTAGGATACTGAGCTCTCAGAATGCGGAATGCTGGCGCCTGAAGTCTGCCAAGTACAGGAACTGGAGCTGAAATGATGAAGTGAGTTATGGGGACAGCGAGGGGCACTGCCCAAACTTTCTGAAAGCTTTCAGAAAGAAATGGGGAAATGGAAAGTTTCCCCTGTCTGAAACACAAAAGACAAATGGGCCTTTAAGGGGTTTTGGCAAGTCAACTGCACACTGAGCACAGTGAAGACAAGCTGAGTTTCTCTAATAAAAAATAGAACACTGTTTTCAAATTGACCTAAGATGATGGAAAATGGAAAATATTTGCTATTTGGGTTATTAGTTTGAGAGTGAGTGCCCCAGGAAATATTTTGCAATTTAACTTAAATGACAAAAAACATACTTTTTCTTGGGCTTCATTAAAGGTTTGTCTCCCCTCACCTTTTGATTGAACCATAGGACCTAAGCCATACTGGACCAGGTCTGACTGACACATATATACATCCTTTTCATGTGGTTCCAATTACAGTTCCATAACATGAACTCTCCCCTAAACTATGGGAAGGGGGAGCCTCAGGAAATAAATCTGATTTTCTTTTCTCTTCTCCCTTTGTTATGGTATGGGAGTGTGTGTGTGTGTGTGTGTGTGTGTGTGTGTGTGTGTGTGTGTGTCCATACATATGTGCATGGGCATGTATACATGTGGAAGCCAGAGCTCAACCTTGGCTGTCATGTCTCAGAACACTGCCCACCTTGTGTTGTTGTGTTCTGTACAGTTTGTTAAGACTTAGTCTCTCATTGGCTGGAGCTCACCAGGTATCCTAGGCTACATAGGCAGAGAACTTATCCTTTGCCTGAATCTATCACTCCAGTCTGGGATTAGAAGTGTGGACCATAGTAGGCTCCTCACCAATCCCTAATGTGGGTTTAGAGAATCAATTTCAGGTCTTTCTTCTTGCATGACAAGTGCTTCACCTATTTAGTTACCTTTCCCAACCCAACCTTAAACTTTTTGTTTTTAATTTATTTTATGTTTAATTATGTATATATTCTCAGTCTCTGTATAGTAAAAAAAAATATTTTTTTTAAAAAAATCCTGTAAATGGATCCTTCCCTATTAATGTTTTGTTGCTGTTGTTGTTGTTGCTTCCAGATGAAACACACACCCCCACCTTTATATTGTTATACGCCTTAAGCAGCACAGTAGCTGAGAAACTGCCTACCATCCACGCTGCTAGAATCTACCTCCTGTCCTTAACCCGAGTTATTACTTACTATGTTTCATCTGGGCTGCTCTTAGCTCCACTTGGGCAACCCTCTGTGCCATGTTTTCTTGGCCCCTAGCCCATGGTGGCTCTCTTTTCTCCTCTCCTGAACCTCTTCTCTATGCCATGGTAGCTTCTTTTTCCCTACCTTCTCTTCATGGTCTCAAGTTCAGGAAACCTAAACCTGGCTTGTGTTTCTTCTCGCCAGCTATTGGCTGCTGGTATCTTTATTTACCAATCAGAATTACCTAGGCCCAGGGACCCTCAGCAGACTCTCTCACCTTTGGGGATTAGCATTAGAATACAAGCAGCAGTAGGCCAACTCACTACACCACTGAGCATCTTTGGAGCCCATGCCACCTCAACTTTGAGCTTACAGTTCAGTGACATTAAATACATCCCAGTTGTACAACCAACCGCCCCATCCTCCATCTATCTGTGTATTTCAGCTTCTCAGTATTGTACCAAACAGCTGAAGTAGTCAACACAAAAAGGAGATCATTTTGTCACTGAGGTTTGAATGCTTCCATGTGTGACTGGTTTACTTATATTGGTTGAGGGCCTATTACCCGACAGCCCACCCAGGTGGAGGTTCACATATAGCCGAGATACAAAAGAGCGATGAAGAACAGTCTGGGCCCCTGTATTCCCTCTATTGACAGGACTTTCCTATTAAGTTCTATCCTCTTAAGTTTCTATTCTATCCTAATAGCACTGAGCTAGAGACTAAATCCTAAACATTGGGCCTTTGGGGGACTTTAAGATCCAGCCTGCAGTACCACTGTGGTTTGAGCATAAAGTGTCCCTCACAAGCTCCCACATTGGAGTACTGGTGGTGTCTCCGGGAAGGTTGCTTAACTTTTAGGAAGGCACCACTCCCTGTCATCCTTTTCCTGATAGAGACACATGGTTAGCAGCCTCATACTCTATGCCTCTATGCCTTCCCCACCGTAAAGAACTAGATAGCTCTATTCCTAAACTGTCCGTGGAAATAAACTCCTGCTCCTTAAGTCATTTCTTATGGGGATTTGGTCACAGCAATGAGAACGTAACTACTACAAAAGTCATTGACAGAAAGCATTCATCTTTAAAAATGGACACTCCTCCCATTAAAAAAAAAACTCTAGTTATGCCCTCCTCATAACCCTGGCAGCCATCATTCTTCCCTCTATGCCTAGGAATTTATCTACTTTAAGTAGATCCTCATGTAAGAAGAGTCATATGGCATTTATTCTTCTCTCTGGCCTATTTCACTTAGCTTAATGTCCACAAGGTTCATCTATGTGCCATGAGTCAGAATGTCCTTCTTCTCTAAGGCTGAGTAGTATTCCATTACATGCATAATGCTATTCTCTAATCTACTCGGCACATACTGGAAAGGCAGTGTACAGCATCAGTAAGCCCCTACAACAAGCGTCTTACTAAGCTCCTTATTGCCTGGCCTCGGGACTCACAAAACTGCAATCTCTATCCAGCTCAGTCAACTGCATCGCCTCCACCACTGTCCATCCAAGCTGAACTGGAACACTTCCTGAACACACCACTCACTGGTTCCCCTATTTTCTTATGCTATTTTCATACACCCGTTTTTCTCTCCTCTAAGGACTTTTTCATGACTCCCAAAATATGATACTAGCCAGTGACTTCTGTCAGTTCTTTTCTCCCACTCAGCCTGGGGAATCTCTGCCATTCTTGTTTCAATACCACCCTTAGGCTGATAATTTCAAATCACTCTTTGCAGCCTGAGTGTAACTTGACAGTGGTTGTATGTGTGTACATGTGTGTGCCTGGGGGGGGTGCATGTACTTATACATGTGGTAGAGTTTCAAAGATGATGACATTGGATCCCCTGATCCATTATTTATTATCACTTTATTTGCTTAAGATAGGGCCTCTCAGTGAACCTAAAAGCCAGAAGGCCACAACAATCATCCTGTCTCTATCCCTCCTCCACTCCAATTTGCAGTGCTTATAGGCATTGCAATGCTAGAATTTTTATGTGGGTGATAAGAAATTGCACTGAGGTCATCATATTTGTGCAGCAAGTGCTTGTACTCACTGAGCCATCTCCTGAGATTCATCTGTTGAGGATTCTGACTGTGGTTTCCAATTTGTTGCTTCAGTGAGGATCCCACTGGCTCTTTGTATGGTTCCAATGTGAAATAGGCTCCACAGGTTCAGTTGTTTGAGCAGTCAGTGGTGTTTGGGAAATTCTGGAACTCTGGGGAGATGGGGCCTTGCTGGAGAATGCAATGTCTTCTATGAACCTGTCTTCTCTAGATATAGCCAGCCTCTCCTGTTTCTCAGCTTGCTTTCAGTTACCCAAACTGGTCATAATAACGCAACATTGTTTGGGTTCCGGTCCCCCAGGTTTACCCATGCTATTCCTCTAAAAAAAAAAAAAGAAAAGCACCCAAACCACTCCCTCCCATTTGTCTTCCCAGGCCACCCCTCCCTGCTCACAGCTGAGAAAGGCATTGCTCTTCACCTTTGCCTTGGCTTGAATTCACTGCCGTGATCCAGGCATCCCTATGTTCTGAGGAAGCACTATACTATACTATGGCCGCTGTTGAGAGCCTGCTACTTGACATCACTGAGAGCTGGACTACACCTTCAACTTTCAAATCCTGTAATGGGTTTTACATCTCTGAGTGCTAGATTTTTCTGTCTCAGAAATGAAACTAGCAACACTTACTGCATTGTCTAAGAATAAGGAAAGGCAAGTGAGTGATCCATAAGTATCTTATACATATTTTATTGTTGAGAAGAGTTTTCACTATCCTAGGTTTTTTGACATTCCAGATGAATTTGGAAATTGCTGTTTCTAAATCTATGAAGAATTGAGTTGGAATTTTAAAGGGGAATACATTGAATCTGTAGATTTCTTTCAGCAAGATAGACATTTTTACTATATTAATCCTGCCAATCCATGAGCATGAGAGATCTTTCTATCTTCTGAGATCTTCTTCACTTTATTTCTTCAGAGACTTAAAGTTCTTATACAGATCTTTCACTTGCTTAGCTAGAGTCACACTAAGGCATTTTATATTATTTGGGACTATTATGAAGGGTGTTGTTCCCCTAATTTCTTTCTCATCCTGTTTATCCTTTGTGTAGAAAAGGCCTCTGGTTTGTTTGAATTAATTCTATATCCAGCTACTGAACTGAAGCTGTTTATCAGGTTTAGGAGTTCTCTGGTGGAACTTTTGGGGTCACTTATATATCCTATCCTATCATCTGCAAATAGTGATATTTTGACTTCTTCTTTTCCAATTTGTATCCCTTTGACCTAAAGGTGGGGGAACCTTGAAGACATGGCACAGGGAAAATTTTCCTGAACAGAACACAAATGGCTTATGTGCTAAGATCAAGAATCAGCAAATGGGACCTCATAAAATTGCAAAGCTTCTGTAAGGCAAAGTTCACTGTCAATAGAACAAAACAGCAACCAACAAATTTCGAAAAGATTTTTACTAATCCTAATCACTAATATATAGAGGGCTAATAACTAATATATACAAAGAACTCAAGAAGTTAGACTCCATAGAACCAAATAATCCTATTAAAAATGGGGTACAGAGATAAACAAAGAATTCTCAGCTGAGGAATACCAAACAGCTGAGAAGCACCTAAAGAAATGTTCAACATCCTTAGTCATCAGGGAAATGCAAATCAAAACAACCCTGAGATTCCACCTCACGCCAGTCAGAATGGCTAACATCAAAATCTCAGGTGACAGCAGGTGCTGGCAAGGATGTGGAGAAAGAGGAACACTCCTCCATTGCTGGTGGGATTGCAAGCTGGTACAACCACTCTGGAAATCAGTCTGGTTTTTTCAGTTCCTCAGAAAACTGGACATAGTACTACCTGAGGACCCAGCGATACCACTCCTGGGCATATATCCAGAAGATGCTCCAAAATGTAACTAGGACACATGCTCTACTCTGTTCATAGCAGCCTTGTTTATTTTCCAGCAAGAAGCTGGAAAGAACCCAGATGTCCCTCAACAGAAGAATGGATACAGAAAATGTGATACATTTACACAATGGAGTACTACCCAGCTATTAAAAACAATGAATTTATAAAATTCTTAGGCAAATGGATGGATCTAGAGGATATCATCCTGAGTGAGTTTACCCAATCACAAAAGAACACACATGATATGCACTCACTGATACATGGATATTATCCCAGAATCTCGGAATAACCAATATACAATTCAAAAACCACAGAAAACTTAAGAAGAAGGAAGACCAAAGTGTGTATACTTCTTAGAAGGGGGAACAAAATACCCATGGAAGGAGTTACAGAGACAAAGTGTGGAGTAGAGACTAAAAAAATGACCATCCAGAGACTGCCTCACCTGGGGATCGATCCCATTTACAATCACCAAACTCAGACACTGTTGTGTATGCCAGCGAGTGCTTGCTGATAGGAACCTGATGTAGCTGTCTCCTAAGAGGCTCTGCCAGTGCCTGACAAATACAGAAGTGGATGCTCACAGACTGAGCATAGGGTCCCCAATGAAGGAGCAAGAGAAAATACCTAAGGAGTTGAAGGGGTTTGCAGCCCCATAGGAGGAACAACAATATGAGCTAACCAGTACCCCCAGAACTCCCAGGGACTTAACCACCAACCAAAGAGTACACATGGTGAGGCCCATGGCTCCAGCTGCATATATAGCAGAGGATGGCCTAGTCGGTCATCAGTGGGAGGAAAGGCCCTTGGTCCTGTAAAGGTTCTATGCCCCAGTTTTGGGGAATGCCAGGGCCAGGAAATGGGAGTGGGTAGGTTGGTAAGCAGGCAGAGGGAGGAAGGGATACAGGGAGGGTGTTTTTTGGAGGGGAAACCATGAATGGTGATAACATTTGAAGTATAAATGAAGAAAATATCCAATCAAAAGGTATTCTATATGTTACTGCATTCCTGACATCTTATTACAACCTCTGCATGGCCCTATCTCTGTCACTGTACCATTTTCATTATTTCAATGCCCCTTGCTCCTTCAAGAGATTTTACTCCTTCAAGCCAAAGCATGGGACTTGTTCCTCTTTGTAACCCCTCAAAAGACCTTGTTAATATTTTTGGAAGAAATTATGCAAGGACAAATATTTGTGATTTGTGCCACAGGATCTTTCCTAAGACTGACTACAGCTATATTATCACAATAGGAAAATGTTTCGCATCTTTTGAGTAGATTCCAAGTTGCTTGTTGAGCAGCAAGTCTTAGTAAACATCTATCTAGCTGAATACAATGCATTCAGGTGTTAACTCCTTTTAATAAGATAGTATTTAAGATAGCATAATCAAACACAGAAGTAAGATAATAAGACAATACCCCACAGGCACATTAATTAGCATATTATTTCTATGTCCAGACTCAACTGAGTTTATATCCCCTCACATAAGCCATGCTGTTCCCTGCCCTGGAGCTTTGTGACGAGCCTGAGACACTGTTAGTCAACCTTAATGTTCCATTGTTGTTTGGAAGAAACTTCCACAACCCCAAAATTGGGCTGAGTCATTCAGAATTACTTTTCCAAGGCTACTCCATGGTCCTGCTTGAGAATGAAGGGGTTCCTGGTTTTAGGGAGTCACATTTCTTAACTCCTTCAGTCCTGAGCATGTAGCCCACATGTAGTAGATTATGTCAACTGATAAATGAACAGAGCTCTAGATCTATTCTGCTTCGTGAAGACACTAGCATACACTGAACTGAACGATTACACGGAGTTATCTAGTCAAAGCATAAGGCTAAATCCTTTAAAACTACTTTACGGACGATAGCTATAGATTCATTCTATAGCAGGAAAGACTGGAAAGAATTAAAAAGTGTCTTCTATGTTAACCAAAAACACTAACAGGCATCATTTGACTTGGGTTGTGATTGAAAGAGGCCCAAGAATAACGTTCTCAGCCCATACTGCCAGCCAGTGTCTCCTCTAGTCCAACAGCCCCATCTACTGAATTCCTGTTAAGCAATGTTCATTTCTAGAATATTCCTACAACAGGTATTAGTCACGTTTTCTGTAGTCATCTAAATATTTACTGTCTAGTGACCTTGACATGTTTCTTTGCCTATATGATCTGTCAAACTTCATTGCTCACCCCCCCAAAAAAACTATAATGACTAGTAATTTGTAATTGCTATAATAGACATTTTTAATAACCCTCTACTAATAAAAGTGATTCAATAAAACTTATAAAATATTTTTCCAATTTCTACTTTCCATCCACCTAACATAGTTATGTGTGTGTGTGTGTGTGTGTGTGTGTGTGTGTGTGTGTGTGTGTGTGTGTGTATTCTGTGTACTCATGTGTGGCACCTTCCCCTTCCATTTAGTTTCATTAATAGGTCTTCTGTAACTATTTCCCACAGCAGCTTTGGCAGAAGAGGTAGGATGTTGGGCTAAATTCCCCCTTAGTCATCAAAAACTGTCCACCACTCAGGACCCCCTCTGTGCAGTGAACCCCATGGACAGTGCCAGCACCAGGAGGCTGACCTGGCAGCAGCTGAGCCACATTCCCAGAAGCCACTGCTGTACTTTCCCAGTCCCTCCAGGCCTGCTGGCTGTCTGGCTGGCCCTCAAATTCATTTCTCACCCTCCCTTGCTCTCCTTCAAAGGACACTTGTAGGCTACATTTCCCTGGCTAGTGCAGCCTACTCCAATGCATGGTGCACTGTTAAAGTCAGAGAGCTTTTGACAGCTTTCAAGTAACTCTTAACTCCTGAAGTGACAGAGAAGACTGTGCTGGAAAATCAGGGTCACAGTCAAACTAATCATGACAGAGCCAAAAGCACAGCATAGCTCTGTGACATCAAGGTCAAAACAAGGTCAAAACCTAAAAACCTAGACTGTGGATCCCTTATCTCAAAGAATCTGTGAATCTTAAATATCAACCCTAGCAAAAGAAGCTATTCCCCCCCCCCCAAAGTAGCTTTACCTTCCATGGAAACCACCCAAAAAATAGGAGGAGGTGATTTATAAGATGTGTGTTTTCCTTGAGAACCTCTAGTTTGGCCTGGAGATGTGGCTCATTAGATAAAAGTATTTGCCATCCAAGTATAAGGATCTGCGTTCACATCCTGAGAGCCCACATAAAGATCAGAAGAATAGCATCTGTAATCTGGCACTCCTACTGCATGGGAAGCAGAGACAATATAACCTTTGGAAACTTGTGAGCCAGCTAGCCTGGCAAACACACAGGGAAAAAAAAAACTAAGACACTATCTCAAGCAAGCTGAAGGCAAAGAGTAATAGTCAAGGTTGCCCTCAGAACTATAGACACAAGCTATGACTCATGTGCACCCCAGTGACATACAAAAGTGCATATGCACACTCATGGGTACACACACACACACACACACATTATACCACATCACATCACATGGTAAAAAGATCCTTCACTTCTAATTCAAGTATTAGCATAGGCCAAGGAAAGATATTCTGTGATGAGATAGCCTGCCCACCTCGAGATGCTAGTATCCATCAGCAAGAATTAAATGAGCATATATGAAAAGAAATTTCAAAGGAGTTAGACAAAATGAAAAAAAACTGTAAAGTGCAGAATACTATAGCACACGATTCATTGCCATGATGAGACCCATGCATACTCAAGAATTAAGTCCCAGCTAGGATCACTGAAGCTAGTCCTCATGGCTAATATTTTCTCTTGCATATGATGGTCACCTACAGAAGGCCTCGAAATACAAAGACATTAGAATAGACTTAGAATCCAAGAACCTGCCCCTATGCTATGGTTCCCGGGAAGCCAAGAGCAGTGTTTGCTCAGTCAGAGCCCTTGTGTTCATAGGACTCTTCCAGAATACTAGAAACCAGGTGTGCCCTTGGCTTTCTATAGCTGGAGGAACATGGTTACCCAAGGTTATATAGCAACAGCTAAGAAATCGCTTGTACCTAGGAGTGAGATAACGGACAGCTGACCACAGGATTGTTCAATCTGCATGTTTCAAAACCTTGAGAGAGAGAAAGCAGATGGTAACCTCATCTGCTGAGACAGGAGAGTAACAGCTGGTCATGCAACAATGTCCCTGACCGATGTAGCTTTATATACAGAGCCCTTCCTTGAAGAGAATGTCATATCTTCTTAAACAAGACCTTCCCTGTTAATACTCATAATAAGTACCATGTATTTCACCCAATCTCTCAAAAAAGAAGTTTGCCACCATAATTAGTGAGGCCACACAATGTGAAGATATACAGATTTTTCTGTAAGTTAGAATCTGTGAACTGACATTAATACACCCATTGTGCCATCAGGATCCTACTGATGATATTTTGATATATTAGTTGGAGCTCATATGATATGTGAAATCCCATGCCTATATCTGTTTCTCAGCGAGTTCAAATAGTTTTTAAGACCCTCTCTTATCTCCTCTATATTTGAGTTTATTGTGGGGCAGTTGGCTGCACACAGACAGCCTGGTCTCCAATCGAGCTTAGGTCTTGAACCCTGGTGGGACCCTGTGGGTGATATTTTCCACCTACATGGGATGGAAGGCATTTGATCATGTCCCCTGGACCCCGGGCTCCTGTCAAAGTTACTGTCCCCATATCCCCCACAGGAGAGGTCTGTGGCTATCAGCCATGCAGACAATGTCCCAAGCTTCTGGCATTCTGACTAGACTCTACCCCCACAGTTACCTAGCAACAGCAAGATAGCCCAGCCCACTGTAAGAGGGGCTGCTTGGCCCCTCCTCACTCTCTTTAAGCTTTCTTACTCTCTAGCCCTCCTTTTCTCTTTCCTCCCCCTCCCTCCACATGTCCATGGCCGGCCTCTCCCTCTCTCTCTCTTTCTACCTTCTCTCTTGCCCCCTGCTTTCTACAATAAAGCTCTAAAACCATAGACTGTCTCTGCTCATCAAGGCCCACTGTGCTTGAACAATGGCTTTCCCCTAATGAGTCACGGCTAACCTCCCACCGGAAGGCCTTCCTGTGCTCCAGTCATGAACCGGACCAAGAACTCTTGCCTGCATGAGAACCATCCATTGCCCCTTTCTCTCCCTGCCCTTTCCTCTCTTTGGCCCTGGAGCTGACCGAGCCTCTCCCAGGGCCCCCATTCTGTTCTCAGCTCTTCTACAGTGTCCAGTCTGAGATGCCCAAGACTGAGAACCTGGTACCTAGGACTGCCCCTTGTCCACCACATGCCAAGCTGGGGTCTGTGGCTTCACACAGCCAGACAACCACCTGGGGCCACATGGAAAGTGTGCAGCAGTCCTTCCACAACCACCCACCCAGAGCACCAGAACTCTGGCGGGACGTGGGTTTTCTCCCAATCCCTCTTTATTGCCCCAGCACCCACTGTCCTGGAGTTTATAACTAAGATAAATAAACCTAGAAAAGGCTAGGGCTTTATATTGGTCTCGTTAAATGTGGCATCAGGGCATTATGATACTAAAGCACATATGAAATGCCTTGAAACTTATTGTAATCTTGTCCCAGATGCTAAGTCATAATCAATGCTATGTACAGACATTTTAGGTTCCTCCTAAAAGGCCTTTGATTCTACGGTTGTGTTCCCCATTGCACCTTAGTCAATGGTTGCTATGATCTACTAAATATCATCTGCTCAGACAAGGTGACCTTGCACAATTCCATGCAATCTAGGACATCTGGCTTATAGGATTTCTCCTTCTATAGAAAGGATTATACCCAAGTCACTTTCACACAAAGAACAGAATATTCACTCTCTTGCTCTGTTCAGTGTAAACTCTGTTGCCTTTTGTTGTGAATAGGGAGGAACAGCTAGAATTGATTGCATAGCCAAAATCTCATTTGGTAGAAACCTCTTTAATTGTTACTAAGCTGAAATCATAATTTCTTAATTGGTACATAATTTATTTTGATGCAAAATCAAGGCTTTCATTGGTATAAATTTCTTCCATTGATACAAAATTTTGTAAATACAAGATTAGACGACCCACTCCTTCTATAACTGTTATTTTAGTCTGATCCGAGATGCTTAAGCCTATGAGTTTAGGGCCAAATAGCAAATTCATGGCTCTGAGTTTATTGTTTGGGTATTTTCAGATATTTTAATCTGAAACAGTTGAGAGTAGTTAATGGACAACAGTCCAGATTACTTTACATAGATAGTTGGTTTTCAAAAATGTCAAAAATCCACAGAGTGTGACATTTAATGTTATTTATTCACTTGTTGAGACCAGTCGGATCCTGACAGCTTTTCCTGTCTTGGATTCAAAGAAGAAATTGAGCATCGATGTCTATGTTGTGGAGACACTAGGCAAGAATGGACCCATTTCATCTATAGACATAATACTGCCCAAAGAAAGGACACAATTATAGGTTAGGACAGTTTGGTCCTGCCAAGACAGAATAGGCTAATCCTTAATACCCTGTTTCTCTAAGGTCTATTAGATGACTCTGGACCAGAAGGCTGAAGACCAGTGCTTCAACATTTTGAAGTAAGGGACTGTCCAGATGATCAGCAGCCTCTATAAATTGGCTAAGTTTTGGAAGCTATGTTAGGCTTCCTATATATTTTCAGTTAATATCAGTCGTTCTTGGATTTCTGATGGGTTTGAAGACTTATAGTCTCATAAGCCAACCCAGGCTCTTTACTTTGAGAGAACAGACATGAGAGGATGGTTTTCAGATGGCATTCTATCTGAAGCCAGGACACAGCCAGGTGCAGAATTTTTAAGTTAGAAGAGAGGACAGTGTTCACTTTTATTGGTGAAAATGTTGGACTAGGTGCTAGGTCTATCTTATACCCTATAAATTACAAAATGATAATAGCTGTGCTCAAGTTTTATTTTGAAAGAAAGGAAAGTTGTTTTTTTTTTTAATTTAATTAAACAGAAGGGGTGATATGTCACAGGATTTTCCTTGTTGAATTACATTAGTGCAGAGGAGGCCTGTGATTGGACATGGAAAAGGGAGGCAGAGCTAAGAGTTGCAGAGACAGAGAGTCTCAGGGGAGAGAGGAGAGGAAAGGAGAAGGAAGGTGGCTGCAGACACGAACCCAAGTGGCATTTACCAACCACATATCATCACGGCATTGGAAGGTTAGATTAATTGGGATAAAGCTTTTGCCATTGTCAGTTGACTCTGAAGTTGTTGGGTTGGCATCTTATAAATTATGATATCGTTGATGCATAAATCTGATTAGTTAATTAAGCTTTAAGAGTCCTGATTTTGTCAGGTTAGTGGGTATTGTGATATCCAACCTTGAGGTTGGTGGTTCCATTTAGTTACTGGAATGTGGAATTTACACTGAGGAAGAACTAGGGGCTCCCAGGACAAGCAAGCCAGAAACTGCAGGGGTTAGATGGAGAGAGTTGATGGTGGCAACAGGAGTGCAGGAGTGTGGTCCAGCCCCATGGTGAACTGGTGGGCTCATTTTTTAATATTTCCCGCAACAATGGTCCATAAGGATCTTGATTTTCTTGATGTTAAGAAGGTAATCACATTGGCTGACTGTGTTGATAACAGTTAATTTGCCTTGTGACACAGGAAATGCCAAGTTCACCAGATATCTGGGGAAGATAATGAGAGATTAATGATTTAGTAGTTGCCTCATCAAGGAAAGTTTTTGGGCACACACATAACATAGGAGGCCTAAAGCATTCTTTCTTAGTAAATGATAAGAGGTTCTTGGGCCTCTTGTCTCTGCCAAAAAAGAAAGCAGTGCAAATCTTGGAGAGTCTTTCTAGATTATTTTAGGGAGCAAATATGGTTTAATTCATGTTAACTCACAAGACTCTTTGTTAACTCCAAGTTACCAAGTAAGCTTGGACTTCCAAGCTTTTTTGTCAGCTTTCTATCACACTAGGACAGTCCCTAAGATAATCAACTTGACAAAGGAATGGTTTGTTTAATTCATGATTTTCAGAGATGCCACCTATGGTCTGTTGATTCTTTCCCTTTGCATCTGTGCCAGAGCAGTAAGAAATGAAGACACATGGTAGGATGAACTTCCCTCCTTATAACTGCTGGGAAACAAAAGAGAGACAGGCCTAGAAGATCACAGTACCTCCTCTAATAACACAATACTAAACTTCCAGTGAGGTAACTTCTTCATACTAAGCTCCACCTCTTAAACGGTTTCACCATCTGTCTATACACATTCTGGCTGGTGACAAAGCCTTGAGAATACTGCCCTTTGATGAGCACTGACCAAAACTTGAACACTCAACTTGTGTAATGAGCTATATACCTGCCCTGGGATTTCTGGAAAGTGCCAGTAAGAGAACTGAAGTCTATACCTTTCAGGTTAGAGAATAGAGGCTTGTCTTCAGCAGTACAAGACCACTCTCAATTTTAAAAAACGAAATTTTTAGTATCTGCAGCTGTTACTACTGATTTTCAAATTGATAAGATCTGCAATCACCTTGGAGACAACCCTCTGTTTGGGTATCTCTGTGACAGTTTCGAGACTGGATCAAATTTGTAAGGCCCTCCCTAATGTGAGTGACACCATTTCATAAGCTGGAGTCCTGAACTAAATAAGAAGGAGAAGGTAAGCTGAGCATGAGCAGTCCTTCTAGCCTTCTTTCTACCTTCAAATGCACTGTGGCCAATGCTTCACAAACCTGCAGCCATGACTCCCCTACTGTGGTGAACTATACCCTCAAAGAGTGAGCCAAAATAAATGCTCCTATCTTCAAGTTGCTTTTATTAGGTATATTGTGTCAGAACAAAGAGAAAGGTAATAAATATAATAGCTTTGAAAGTGCATCCAATCATGGGATATAAAGCACCTCTCTCATCAGAGCTTCCTATGGAGAAGGAAGTGGTACCACACAATCACAGGGTCAGTGTGCACATGCAAAACAAGAATATCATGTTTATAATCAGATCTAGATGTCCCAGGGATTTTATATCACATAAATAGGTGACTGATAAGTGACCCGTATTCCCATATCACCTGCTGCTATTGCATGAATGCCTCACCATCAACTTGAACATCTGGTTTGAAGGGTGTTTCCCTGTGAACAATCAAGGAAGTAGAAAATTACCTAGGCTTAGTTCACAGTTGAGTTAATGTGATATGTGGGCTGTAGACATGCATACACCACCTCTAGCCTTACAGGAACAGTTCAAAATTAAAGTGGCATAAGAACTTTATAGCAGACACCAAAGAAGGCTGGACATATACCCCACCATCTGCATAGATGGAAAGGGGACCTGGAAGATGCATATGTGAGGGTCCCAGATAACAGCCAATGCTTTGGTCTTTAAAAAAAGAAAGAAAGAATTTAAATACTGAACATGGACAATGAATGTAAAGAAAACATGGGGGAGAGGTCTGTGATTGAACTTATGACAATGGGCTCCCATTGTACATCTCTTTATTTCTTAAGAGCATCTACGACCTAAGACTCTCAACAACAGCATGGGCAGAAGAGCCACTCAGCTATGCCTCACCAATGCTATGGCAATAAACCTATTAAGTTAGTAGGGGTGGAACAAGCTACATTTTTCTTACTCGGACAGTTTGTCATGGGTGTGCAAGAGTGCCCTAAAGGTCAGTGTTAAAGATTGTTTCCCAGGATGGCACTGACGGGACCGGGAAGAGGGGTTGGTGGAAGACTCTTGGATTACTGCAAGTTTACTTGTCAAGGTGGTTGTGGGACCCCAGCTTCTCAGTCACCCTGGTTTGCTCAGCCTATGGAGTCACCACTTTTCCTGCCATGATGCACCCCACACACCAGAGACCCAAATAAATGGGATTTTTTGATCTTAGACTGGACCCTCCAAGACCGTGACCAACATCAACTTTTGTTCTTAGTGAGTTCATTGCTATGGGTATTTTGTTTCAGTGAAAGAACGCTGACTACCACACAGATCTAGCTATGCCTACTACTGAATGCCATGCTTGCTTTTAACAAGGACCAGACATCAAATCATTAATATCATTTGATTGCACTTGATCTCAGCCTAGATGGATCATCAGTTGGCCCTATTAGAAATTTGTATCTACTTCACGTACAGTTTCCCTTTATCAAATCTTCTTTGCTAACATCCTTTCATATACAAAGCTTGATTTTCCAACATACCTCATATCCGACACTGCCTCCACCGAAGGACTAGTTGTATGGTGAAAAATTTCAGAATGTATGTAGAACTATGAGATCCAAAACCACTGAAGGATCCAGGCATTGCTCGACTTAAAAGCAGCTAACAAATGATATAACAGTATGGTCAAGACTCTGGTACTGTCCTAGTCCAGGTTACAGGTGGGAGCGTTGTCCTTTAAGATGAAGTAACACACTGAATGGCAGTGTTATGTCTGTAATAGCTGCAGTACAAGGCTCCAGGCTTCCTCTTTCCATTACTTACAGTGTGTAAGTAACAAAGTATGTATTTACTCTGCCTGGAGACTTGGGATTTATTAGGTTGGATTTCATGGTTTTTCCAGGAGAAATGTTTACCTAGGAGACACTAAAAAGCCTCGGTAAGTCACTGTATGCTTTGAACATATACCAGTGAGAGGACGTTTAAAGGAATTTCATTTTATACAACTGGGTGGGTATTTTAAGAAGATTGTGAACAGTTGTGCCCAGATGTCTGCTGCTAAATGAGACAGGCAGCTGAAAAGGAAAACTACACTCAGAATTCCAAGAATAAGGATAAATCATAATCTGGTAAGGTGAACTATGACCCCAGGAGAGACTGATACCTGTGTTGTTCTCTAGCCACCTTTTAGCCTCGAAATTCTGTAATGTAGATGACAGATACCACACTGTACCATGGGAGTCACTCCAGTATTAAAGGTAGTGACGTTTCCAATAGAGCTCCACTACTGAGCCTTTCCAGTACAATCAAACTTTATGGTCCTGCTGTGGTCTGAACTCTTGTTAAATTCTAGTTATTGTTGTTGAGTGCATTTGCATGTTATGTGGGTGTGTAGCACCATTCACGTGCAGAAGCCAGAGGACAGTGGTGTACAGTTGTTCCAGTCTCCCCACCTTCCTGCGGGTTTCTGGGGGACTGTCGGGCTTGAGCAGCAAGCACAGTTACCCAATAAGCTATTTCACCAGCACTGATCCCATAGTCTGGGATCTATTCTCAGTAACATTCCTTACATATGTAGAAATAAATGGAAAACAAACTGCTCACATGGGGTGAAGGGGGGCTGCATTTACTAGTAGGGTCTCAGCACAATGTAAGGTATCACAGACAATCCTCAGCTTCGTGCTAATATGCCTGTATTTCTCCACTACAACTTCTGCATGCCTCTAGTTCTCAACTTAAGTTCTCATTGAACATAAGTTATTCATTGTGTAACTTACTCACAGAATTAGGTTTTGGTAATAGTTTCCTGAAATCTTAGCCCTGTGACGAAACTCTCTGAAAGACTTGTCACCTGCTTTGTCTGTTTGCTTTAGCTGGTTTGCTCTGGTCTGGTCTGGTCTGGTCTTGTCTAGTTTGGTTTGTAATGGAGAACTAGCACTTCTGGTAGTGTAGTCTCCTTGTTCCCTTTGGTTCATAAGCTGGGAATCCAGAGCATTGAATCCATCACTCTCACCGGGATTTCCTGCATACTCCATCATAAGCTGTATTTCTTCTAAATGGGCGCAAAGATTTAGCCGCATGAAACTCTGCATTCTCTAGGCACTTGGTTATAGAGGAAAATAAACCTTTTCCATGGACCGTGATGAGCTACCAGAGCAGCTCTCTTGTCACAGTCATGGTTACTAATGATTTAAAGTCAAATCGGGTTAACAAAAGAGGCCCAGAGAGTCCACCCTTAAGGTTCCCCAGTAGCAAAGGTAACCTCACTCAATATCTGATTTAGGAGTAGTGTATCAAGGCTGGCGCCTACACTGCTAAGGATGCCGCCTAAGCTGCCTGAGTGCAGCAACAGCTTTTGTGTATGGAGTGACCCTGGGATCGTCAAGGGTTGGCAGTTGAAGGAAAAGACAAGGACTTCAGTTGTCATCTTAAACAATCCCTCATAGGTTCATCCAATGACTGGGTCCCAGCCTGGAGATATTGGGTGAGGATGGAGCCTTAAGGGATTGGACCCAGTTGGAGGGACATGCCTTTGAAGAGGGAGGTACTAGGCTAACACTCTCTCCCCACCTTCCTGTCAAGGTGAGCAGGTGTGTTCTGTCACACTCTCCTAGCCACAGGGGACTGCCTTGGCACAGGCACAAAAGATGGGCACAAAAGTGAACATGAGTTAGAATTTCTAAAGCTCTTACCTAAAGTAAACCTTTTCTCCTTACACATTCATTTCCTCAGGTACTTTGTCACAGCAATGAAAAATGGAATAGCGTTATAGACATGTAGTAATGAAGACATGAACAAGCTGGGCATGGTGGTGCACGCCTTTAATCCCAGCAATTGGGAGGCAGAGGCAGGCGGATTTCTGAGTTTGAGGCCAGCCTGGTCTACAGAGTGAGTTCCAGGACAGCCAAGGCTACACAGAGAAACCCTATCTCGAAAAACAGGAGAAGAAGAAGAAGAAGAAGAAGAAGAAGAAGAAGAAGAAGAAGAAGAAGAAGAAGAAGAAAACATGAACAGCACATTAGAACTTGCACCTGTCTCTCACTGTCATGAGCTGATGAGATGTAACCCTCCTCCTGGAGATACATATATACCATGACACAGGGGGGCTTGACAGAGAACATGCAAGAAAACCATCCTGTCAAACTACATTAAAATCATCCTAAAACTGTTAATTCTGCTTTTCATCTTTCATATGAATATTTTAAAACCTAATATCACCTAAAATTATAAACTAACATTGATTTTATCATGATCTTTCCAAAAGTGAATAATATATTTCCAAGTAATTTAATAACACAGTCTTAGAGAAAATAGATACTTATACTCTACCTAGCATAATATATATAATTATTGTTATGATTTTTACATTTTCTGGTATATTTAATTTCAAAAAGATAATTTAGCCCATCCTTTTATACACAGACCAACAGGAGATGGGCATATAGAAAAATATCCTCTGCTGAAGACATACAATGTGGAAAGAAGACTACAAATTTCAAATGTTCCAGCTGTGATAAATGTCATACAATAACATGAAAGAAAGTTTTAAATTAATTTTAAATCAATTTAAAGGACCGAGGACGACATCCATGCATGGAGAAGTTTAAAGGTAATATGCTAAGGAAATGTCATTCAAGCTGCATTTTGAAGCCTGAATTAAGTTCCTACTAAGGACTAGGAAAAGATCCTTAAGAGAGAGAGAGAGAGAGAGAGAGAGAGAGAGAGAGAGAGAGAGAGAGAAATGCAATGTAGGAAAATGTCATATTTCAGAGAAAGCATAGAGCAGCTGCTTCAGGAGCTAGCTATTGCATACGGGCAGGAATGCTGGTGGGTTTAGGAGAGTAGAACAGCTGATTAAAGGGACTGGTTGGGGAACTTACACTGGCTTAGGAGTGGTGCTGTTTTCAGTGGTCCATAGAGATGGGCTCACTGCTTTTCCTTTTTTTTAAAGAAGTCTTTTATTCCATCTTATGTGTGTGTGTTTTGCCAACATATATGTTTGTGTATGTCTAATATGTATGCTTGGTGGGCTGGGGAAACCAGAATAGGACATCAGAGATCCTCCCCAAAACTGTTACAGATGGTGTGAGCCACGCCATGAGAATGCTGGAAAACAAACCCAGATGGTCTGGAAGAGCAAATGCTTCTAACCACTGAGCCACTGTTCCACCCACACTGGGAGATTTGGAGTAAGAAAATGGCATGGGCAAAGCAGTGTCCACAGACAGTTTCTTTGTCGGGGTATACAGAAAGAATTGTAAGCGGGAAATTGGATAGCTTACGGTAATTCAGGGAAAGCTCTAGACTGCAAGGTGTAAAACCCAGTCTGGGCTAACCTACATCTATTTATAGGCGAGTCATTTCTCCTACCAGATTCTTTCTGGTTTTTTTCCTAGGGAAATAGCATGATGAAGGGATTGTCTCTCAGTTCTCTCTCAGGCCTAGGCAAGCCTCTGTGGTGGGGATGGTGATGTGGGCACTGAGTTGAACAACTCAGGAAGGAAATGAAGATATTCAGACTTCTGTATAAAATGGGTGTGTCAGCTCTGACGTGTCACTTAGGAATCAATCCATTTAAACAACAAATGCACATCCTATAATGTAGAAGTTATTTCTAAACTTCAGTGCTCTCCAAATCAGACCTAAAATTTAAGGTTTAATGGACTAAATATTTTGTCTACTAATTCTAAATATTTTCTATTTTTGACTCTTAACTATACATCTACCTAAAATATTTCCAAGCCTTAACTAGAAATAGCATTAAACATGGTTCTCCAGGATGATTTTCCCAAGCATGGTGCCTTCCATGCAATGGAACTCACAAGATATTTGTGGCATATGAAAAAGTTAAATGATATGATAGGGTGCTTCCAGGAAGGAGGGAAACCAGGAAAGGGTTACATTTGAAATGTAAATA
>NC_034604.1:11619242-11623198 GCF_900095145.1 Mus pahari | reverse complement strand
GAGAGAGAGAGAGAGAGAGAGAGAGAGAGAGAGAGAGAGAGAGAGAGAGAGAGAGAGAGAAGAAAAGACTCTATGGGTCAGGAAATCATTGTTCTATTGCAGCATTACAACTATATTTCTTTAAACCTAGAAAGCTCCATCTTTCTTTCAAAACAGGCAAATGCAAGGTGGTTGCCACCATTGGCTGCTTTTGTTGTAAAGCTAACAGGGCTTTGCTTTCTACTCACTGTCATGGCCTGATCCCCTTCGTCTTGGCTCTGTATGTAGCCAAGGATTAAACAATTAAAATGTCCCAGAGGTCCCTTTTCTTGGCTTTTCATGAAGCCACTCCAAGGGTGCTGTCTCTTCTTCATGGCAGTGAGTCTTCCCTTCCAGTGAGAAAGCAAAGCGGAGAACTTTCCAGGCCTTTCAGAACTTACCCATTGAAATGCAAACAGTTCTTTGGCGCCTCTGAAAATTCTGAGAAATTTTTGGGTTTGGGTGATGTTTCCAGGAAACCTGGCACTCTAGTCCTGTTGGTGGCTGGTTTGAGTTCTTCCTTTTCCAATGACATTCAAGTCCAGTCAGCCCATGACTGTCTCCTGTGGGGAAAAATCCCAACTTGAACACTAAACAAAAGAGTAACTCTTTTCTTTCCAGATTTGGAATGCTGACCAGTAAACCTCAAAATCCTCCCTTTGTTACATCCTGTCTCCAAATGTGATTTAGCTTCATGGTGCGCTCTTCTTAGCCCTGTGGATGGACTAGCACGGGCTTCAGCGTAGCCTGCAATGACCAGGCTCATGCCCTGCAGGATAGCTACAGGATAGTGGTGAGGATGATGTGGACATTGCCCTAGCATCCCCAATTTGGCCTCTCCTCTCTGAATGTTTACCAACTGTTGCATTTATTTCATAGAGTATATATATCCTGTGCTCTATCCATGTAAAATGAAAACACCTTTTTCTCTGTCTTTCTCAATAAGATAACTGAGAAATTAGCTACCAAAGGCTCAGATTACTAAAGCACTAGATCCCAACCTTAGCTAAAATCAACTCCATTATGTTTTCCTTATATATTGTTTTTAATGGGCTGTTTTCTTCCATGATGTCATCACAGAGTAATGACAGAAAAGACGGCATCTCCCCCATTGTCTCACATACACTTATCTCCAGGGATAGAGTCATGGCTGGCTTTTTTCCCACAGATTTAGCTCAGTGAACATTTATGTAACAATGGTAGCTTAAAGAAAAGCTTGTCTCATGACTAACTGCATCGCAAGTTGAAGGAACAACAGGGCAAATTCATGCCACAGCAATAGATAAGAAATTCCAGAAGTAAGGCTGAAAGGACCTGAAGTATGCGGAAAAGTGAGTACAAACTAAGAAGGTATGAGCTGTTCTTTGTCAAATGTTCCACAGTGTTTTGATGTAGGAAACCATGTACAACCCCCAAATCACAAAACAGGATAGACTTAAGTCCTATAATGAACTCAAGTTAAAGGCACAATCCTATATTTAACAATAAACTTCCACGTGTGTATGCTTCATTTATGTGTATACAGCTATACAGTAAAGGCCAGGAGTGACATAGTGCATCTTCTTTCATGGCTCTCCCTCTTTTGAAAACGACTCTTGGACTGAACCTGGTGCTTGCTGATTCAGCTAGAGTGACTTTCCAGCAAGTCCCAAGGATTCTCCTCTATCGGCCACTCAGTGCCCCCAGTCTCTGGGTTACAGGGTATCACCACTCAGCGCCCCCAGTCTCTGGGTTAAAGGATACCTCCACTCAGCTCCCCCAGGATACCGCCACTCAGCACCCCCTGGGTGACAGGGTACCACACTGAGTTTTTTACCTAGGTGCTTGGTACTTAAACTCAGGTCCCCAGCTTTTGTGACAAGCACTGTGCTGACAGAGCCATCTCCCCATTCTACTGGATGCCATTTCATCTGAAGTAAGGAAACTGAGCAGTGATGCTCCGATCTTATCATCTCTACAACTCTGCATCAGAGCTATGCAGTCTCACGGCTCTGCAAGCCTGTGACCCTAACTACTTAGCTTTCAGGTCGTAACAGTTTTCTTTAAATGCTATTTTAAACGTAAATTAAAGCACAGATCAAAATATGAAACAGCTGCTAGCCGTTGGCTGATGGCTACATTTTTATACCTAAATACTCTGAGGACACAATGCTGGCCACACAGTTTAAGCCTGAAACAAACTTCCTGCATGACTGTGTAAATGCCCTGCAATATCCCTGAGAGACAGGTCACCCACTCTGGGAGCTGCTTGTCTGCCAGCATGCCTTCTGGCCTTCACAGGGACAGGGATGGAGACCTATACCAGCCGTGCTGAACTCACTGTTGGGGCCAGGAAAAGCCTCTCAAAGTCAGGCTCCCCAGAGCCATCTCCAACAATTCTCCAGTCTCCTCTATGACTAGACAAAAGGCATACCTCTAAGCAGCTGCCTTATATTTGCATCTGTCTGTCAGTCTGCCAGTGGCTTTAAATTAATCTAGAGTGCTACATATACCGTTTTCCACTGAGCCATGGCCCTTGCCGTTTTACATCGTTTTTGATGTTCCAGGAAATAGATTTGTCTTGCTATCAATGTGAGACTAAAGTTAAAGATTACTAAATACAGATATTTATATGGTAAAAATGTATAAATTTAAAAAGTTACAAAATTGCCATGTTTTGTAAATTTTGTTGGGAAACTAGCTATAAAGCAAAATAGATCTCCCTTGCATTACAGGTACACACACACACACACACACACACACACACACACACACACATACTTCACAGTGAGCTGATAGTTACAAGCATAAGGGCTTTTTTCTGATAAATTAAGAGAATTTAGTGTTCATCACTAGAAGAAAAGATTCCTTTTCTTACAAATGAGAGATTATAGTAAGAGTAGCATTAATTTAAAAATAATTTAAATTGGGAAATAAGATTGTAAATAACCTATATATGTAAATAAATAAATAAATGCTCTTTCAAAGCAATGTGCCGTGTTCTTTGAAGCTTCTAATCAAGCAGACTGACAAAGTAATTAGTATAACCAGTTCCAGGTGAGCACTGGAGGGAGTGGGCGAGAAGTGTCTCCCAGTTAAGGGATGGGGCTGAGCTTAATCATAGAGTGTTTGTCTGGCATTCACAAAGCCCTGGGTTTGATCCCCTCCTCTGCAAAAGCGGGGAAGGGAAGAGACTGACTGACTGACTGAATGAATGAATGAATGAATGAATGAATGAATGAATGAATGAATGAATGAATGAAACCTTGTAGCTGTGATTCCAGAACTCAGGAGTCTGAGATAGGAGGATTGCTGTCAGTTTAGGCCCAGACTGGACTACATAGCAAGTTCTAAGCTAGCCTGAGCTAAGAGTAAAACTCTGTCAAAAAAATTAATTAATAATGATTATTTCTATTATATGCCATTATTTTCACTCTGTCACACACTTCATACTCAGGGAGTGATTTGGGGGTTCTCACAGAGGGCCTCAGAGCATGCAGAGGGTCACAGAATCCTCCTTGAAAGAGTCAGGGGTGAGAGGGAAGAAAAGGCGCCCTTGGTAACACACTATAAAAGCAGCTTTCCCATCGGAGAGTAAACAGTCATGTGTCAGTTTGCAAAGAAATCAAATGAAAAATTGCTTTCGAAGGCTTCGGAATGGTCTCTGCTTTGAGGCATAGGGAAAAATTTGATTTCAGTAATTGAAAGAGAGTTTCACAGGGCATGAACAATCAGCTCCACAGGAGACCCTGCCTGCATGGGAACCAACTTCAGGGAATTCGGAATGAAGAACCACCCCCTGCACGAGCAAGCCAGGTGGGCTAAGACCCCAGTCAGGTGCTTTAAACTCGTGGTCTCATTATCATATCGTAACCAAATCAAAGCTTATCTCATTCCCGACTGAGTCACCCCATGTTCCTCCTCCTCCTCCTCCTCCTCCTCCTCCTCCTCCTCCTCCT
>NC_034604.1:11610299-11618900 GCF_900095145.1 Mus pahari | reverse complement strand
AGTGCAGAAGAGACCCTCCTCCTGGCTGCCTGTGGAAGACAGTCTACTCCAGTTGCCTTCAGACTGAGATGTAGAACTCTCATCTCCTCCAGCACCATACCTGCCTGGACACTGCCATGCTTCCCACCATGATAATAATGGACCGAACCTCTGAAACTGCAAGCCAGCTCCAGTTAAATATTTTTCTTTATAAGAGTTCTGTTGGTTGTGGTGTCTCTTCATAGCAATGAAACCCTAACTAAGATATATGCCTTCTGCTAATAGTGAAAACAACCTCGCAGGCATCTATAGCTGTCAATCACAAAACAACTAGACAAATTCTTTTTGGTTGAAAATCTATTTTTTCAAATTTAAAGAAGAGGACAGGAACTAACTCCTCTCGATAGATAGATAGATAGATAGATAGATAGATAGATAGATAGATAGATAGAATCTCTGATATATATTATAATATAGTATCTCTATATCTCTCTTCTAACATTACTATATTCAGTAGGCAGCATAACTAAAACAAAGGGGGCTAACTGTTAAATGTTATCTCAGATCCCTAAAGATAGAAAAGATATATCCACTATTTTATTATAACCTTATTTCCAACCAAGGTTACCTGCAAAATATTTTAAACTAATTAAAAGAATGCTTTAATGATCTTGAGAAAACATCATCATACAGTACATTTTCAGGCAGTTGCTGTCACTGTGGTGGTAGAAGGAGATAGCCAATCACAGAGAAGAATGGTTTTTCAAGGCTTACAGTCTTGAAGGTTTCAATAAATGTATTATTTATATATGAAGCCTTTGACTTAGATGCAGAACTACTGGTGCAGATGACATAGAGATATGAGGGGTTTTAAAAAAATGGAAAATCTATATTTTCTTGTCCCAAGACTTCTACTTCTGGATTATATAAACCTGAACCCCATAAAATCAATTTCCATCAAATGAAGAAATACAGGAGAAGGCTAGAATATGGTTCTCTCAGATACTGACCTGTCTTCTCTAATCCCAGCCGCTTGTGGTCCAGATTCTAGGTCCCTCATTTGTACCTGGCAAAGGTCCCAGCCCCATTCACTGTCTCTGGTTCACTCAGTTGCCCCCCCCCCTTAGCTAGATTCTGGGATCCTGGAAGCAAACCATCTGTTCTATCTTGAGTCATCTTAGGCTACCATCACAACGTAGCAGACTAGATAGCTTATGTGGCAGACATTTGCTGCTCATGGTACAGGAGGCTAAAGGTACAAGATCAAGGTCTAGCACAGTTGGTGTCCAGTGAAACCCCTCGCCTCAAGATGCAGTAGACAGACACTTTCTCATGGTTCTCACATGGACTTTGCTCTATACTACTGCAGAAGGAGAAAGGTGGACAGGTCGCTTTGGTGTCTTCCTTTTCTTATTAAAACTCCAACTCTTGAACATTAAGCCTCCTCTCTTTACAGTGCCATTTAGCTTTATTTCCAAAGTCACATTTACGATTGTGGCCTTGACATGTTTGTTAGTTTGGGAGGCTTATAAAAGAGTCTAAAACACTTACTTTATCTTCTTCATGGCTGCACCCGAAAAATTAATAAAATGATGGGTATACACTAAAGTTTTGGCTGAAGATTTAACCATCCATAAAGCTTTAAATAACTGCAGAATCCTAGACCCTCTGGAACCAGGAGCCATGGAGAAGGATTCCAGAAAGCCCTGGTTGTCACCAGTGTCTAGGGGTACCTCATGTGTACAGTTCACTGAGAGCCTCTGAACTCCATAATCTGTGTCTGCCCTCAGTCACACCCCTGCCCCACCCTCCTGTTCCTCACTTTCTGATGATCTTCATTCTTACTCAGCTGCAGCAGAGTTTTCAAATATCACTCAAATACTTCATGATTGCAAGTCTGCAGAACATTTCTTCATGCTTTATGCTCTTTAGTGTATCTACACCACCTGTAGCATAGGAATCTAAAAGTTCTCTTTGTTCACACACAAACACACACACTCACACATACACACACATACACACACACATACATGGACATACACATACATACAAGCATACACACATAATACATACACATACATGCACACACACATATATATATAAATACATATACAGACACACACAGACACATACATATACACACACACAGAGACATACCTGCACATATACATACAAATCTACATACACAAAAATGCACATACATACATACACAGACACACAGACACACACATATACATACACACACAGACACACACAGACACACACATATACACAGAGACACATACACAGACACACATATGCACCCATACACACAGATACATACACATAGATCCACACATCTACACATACACAAGACACACAGATATACACATAGACACACATCTGTACAAATTCACACACAATCTTTCACTGATATGTTTGCGTGTTCCTCATTGGCTCTTGTTCCCCATTCTCTAAGGTATTGTTCTAGTGTGTCCTATTCTTCTTTGGCCAGAATATCTAACTCAGTCCAATAATTGCAATCATTATTTCTTCTTTTTTTGACAGACGAATCTTTTATTAGAAAAAATTACTTGCAACAGTAGCAACACACGTTTCTTCAATCCAGACAACTCTAAGTTTCAGTCAGTTGCATTGAGAGGTGGCCCGTATACACCTACAACCACAGTGTAGTTTCATTCATAGGACTCTAACGTCAACTGCTCCTGGGGCTTCATGTTCTTCACTTCAGACACAAACACTGCTTCTGCAGAGGCTGTGGAGTCAATACAGTTGGCCTTAATGGAAATCACAAAGTATCCTCCATTCTGCAGGAAGGTGTGGGCATTCAGGGCCACTATCCCAATTTAATCAGATTGGGCCACATCGGCCAAGATCACATTCACCATTGCAATATGCATGTGTGGGTGCCAAGCATCTTCAATCACAGAAACAATGTTGGTCCTCTTCTTGGCCATGCTGATAGGATCATGGCCAGAGCGGTGGGAGAACTCAACAGGCCATCCAGGCAGAGGAAAGAGGAGATGTGGGAGACAGTGGACCAGATGTGGATCTGGTCTATGCCACCCAGGATTGCTGCTGTCAGCTTGGAGCAGAAGAGGTTGCAGGCTCCGTATTCAATCTTGTCACTCACTCTGAAATAGACTCTCTTCTCTCCACACACAGATTCTCCGGGTACCAGACTCTTTGTGACAAAATCATCTTCCTTGCCGCGACAGATAAAGACACCTTCATGCCCATGTGGCTCCACCATCATGTTCTTCTCTGACTGTTTCCTTTTTTGCCTCCCTGGCCACCTCCTCTACCTGGTTGTCACTAGACTGGAAGCCTCCACTTCAGCTTCTTCCTCTTCTACCTCCTCGGGCCCTGAAGCCACCATTTCTGCCTCAACCTCGACCTCCACCAAAGCTTCCTCCATCTCCTCTCTCTCCTCCTCTACTGCCTCTGTCACCAAATCCTCCTCAGCTACCAAAGCCTCCCCCACAGGGCCTGAAACCTGGCTTCATTACTGCAGAATCGTCACACAGCTCCAGCCATCAGAGGTGTCCCCAACTCCACCTCCTATCATTATTCCTATGAAAATAATACTAAAATCTTTAAAATACCTAAGTATACTTCTTATTTGTTTCTTCAAGACACATTTCTCATGAATGCCCAACTCACTTGTAAATTCATCATATTTGTTTATTCATCAATATTAAATAGTAAAAATGTGCCAGGCACCAGGCCCTATACTAAATTTTCAGGGTGTACAGCAAAAATAGCAGTGTTGCACCTTTTCAACATGCATAGTTTAACTAAGAAATGTAAGCAGGCAATTACAGTGTATGATTTTAAAATTCTGAGCATTTAGGCGGTAGTTCTGACTACCCCCTAAGGAAGTCAGAAGATACAGTTCCTGAACTCAGTACCAAAATATAAATAAAAGTCAGTGGGGGTGGGGGGAAGAGAGACTAAATGAAAGTGGCCACTTATTAATCCCTTTCTGTCATCATCCCTGTCTGCCTTTATAGGGGGCCCTTAGATACAAGGTTTAGGGCATTTTTCAGAAGCCAAAAGATACAAATCTCCCATTCTCCAACAATGCAAACCTGGGGTGTGGGAAGACACATGACTTGGGCATGGCCACCTAATGATCTTAAACACTCAAAAGTTTTGAGTTATGAAACATCCCTTTTTAACTTGCTTAGATTTAGAAAATATTTTATGTGCATGAGTGTTTTACCTGCAGATTTTTTTATGGGCACCACATGTGTGCCTGGTACTTGCAGAAAACTGAATTCCCCAAAATGGCTGATGGATGGTTGTGAGCCACCATATGCCTACTAGGAAGCAATTTGGGTCTTCTATAGCAACAAATGCTCTTAACAATGATCTATCTCACTGGTCACTGAATAAATCGTGTTTTAATAGGACCAAAGAAGACTAAGAAGAAGCAGCCAAATAAGCAGAGAATCGACCTGGAGAATAAAGATAAAAGGAAGGAAAACAAGGGATTTCTAGAAGGCATAGTATTATGGGTAAGATCAGTAAGGAGGCAGATTTAAGACTCTACTTCAATTCGAGAGATGTAGGATGTAGGCAGCTTTCCTGATTTCCAGAATAAGGAATTAGAATAACACTGCACTGCCCAGAATTCAGTGAGCGCCCAGCACTGACCATGATGGACCAAGTGCTCACTCTAGTCAGGAGATGTAGAAGGGTCAAAGAAAATCAGAATGGAGCTTGTCACCTGGAGTCACAAAGACAGACATGTCTGCAACCTGAAGAGAGTAATTCACAGGAAGAGAAGGGGGATAGAAACTACATTGCATCGGGCTACAAAGTCTAGTGCACATGTGTGTGTGCACGTATGTGTACACAAGAGGATTATCCAAGGACAGTTGGTTCTAACAGGGAAGTAGAGTCAATGATCTCTAGTAGATGACATGGAGTTAGACACAAAATTATACTTTCTTCCAAGATGAATAAGATTTGAACATGCTTTAGAGCTAGCAGAAAGAATTAGGTAAGAAATTATTAAACTGGTTAACTGATTAGATCAGTAACTTTCACGGTATAGTCTACACAAACCTCTGGGTCCTTGAGTCCTCTTCTGTGAAATCTCAGAAGACAAAACCTCTTTTCACAACCATAGTAACATGTATGTTCCTGTCCACCTGTTCTACCTGTATTAAAACAATGTTGGGGGTAGGCTGGAGAGACGGCTCAGCGGTTAAGAGCACTGTTTGTTCTTCCAGAGGTCCTGAGCTTAATTCCCAGCCACCACATGGTGGCTCACAACCATCTGTAATGGGATCCCATGCCTTCTTCTGGTGTGTCTGAAGATAGCAACAGTGTACTCACATAAAATAAATAAATGAATATTTTAAGAAAAAATGTTAGTCAAACTGCTGGCACCTTAGTGCACATTAAAATAAATCTCCTTCATCACCCCACACTATAAGGCCAATGCTAGCCCTACGTTTCTAATAAGGGACAAGAGTGTTCATTTTACTAATTCTTAGCCTACAAATCCACATCATTTTACTGTCCCTTGTGGCAAACCAGGAAGTGTTCAAGAAGCGCTTGTTCTTCAGATCCAGTCAGTTGATTTGCTTCAAGCCACATGAGAGCCAAAGCCCTGTCTCAAAGAATACTATATTGACGTTAATGAACAGTTGGCAGACCAAGATTATTCAAATTCGGTGTTAGAAAAAAAATTTTTTTCTCGGAAATAAACAAAATGAGTCTTTAATTCCAAGAAAACCTGACAATGTTTTTCTATTAATAATATTTGAGCTTTCTAGCAAAAAAAAAAGTCAGAAAATTACAATTCTGTCTACCCCCTGTGAGTTTGCCAGTATTGTCAATATTCAATACTCTCTTGATGTGATTAGTGCCAATGATTAATGACTGTTGTGTTCTAAGTGTTTGCAATGAATATTGTAAAAAAATAAAATAAAATAAAATAAATGTCCCAGTGCTCAGGAGAGTTCTAACACTCAGTAAACCAACACTTTCCAAACTGCGGAGCGTGCAAGTAAAAGCTGTGCCTTCATGGAATGAATGTTCAAAGTGTAACAGGTAAATGATTTCAAAGGGTCAGAGGCTAAAGGGCTCATCCATAGATCATGCATTTGAGCTAAAGTTTAAGAAACGATTGTGGAGTTTGGGTCATGGGACAGCACTGACGATTATCTGTGCAGATACTGAGACCTCCTTCCAAGCAGCATCCTGATAGAAAGCATGATTTCTTACCACACTTCCCCAAATGACCATGTCAAACGGATGACAGAAGTGGTGAAAAAACAAAAACAAAAAAATCTCTTCTGATATGAAGAGACTTGTACAAAAGTAAACCAGTGGTCGTCTCTTCACTAGTTGGTTTTATCTGGAAGGTATATTTTAATTTAAAAATTCAATCTATGCTGGGCATCGTGGTTTAGACCTAAATCCCACTACTACAGGGGCAGAAGCAAGAGAAGCTGCTGCAGTTTCGAAACCAGCCTAGTTCGTCTACACAGCCAGTTTCAGACCAGACAGGGTTACACAACAAGACTTTGTCTCAGAAAAAGGTGTTAAAATTCAAAATTCAATGTAACTACTATATATAACATTATTATTATTATTAATGTTAGTAAAACTTTGAAGTCATCTGTTTCAGTTCCTAATATGGTATCCACACATACACTCCTCATTAAAGCTCATTGCAACATTGATTAATTTTTCACTGCAAAGAGCTCTTGATGAATGAATGAATGAATGAATGAATGAGAGTGTGGCTTCTTAATGTGTGGGTTGCAGACCCAGCTGAGGAGGGAGAGGTCATGAAAAACACTGGCAATAGTAATTGTTTTCTGAATGTGTAGTGACCAGAAAAAAAGCCATTCAAAATTCAACAGATGATGAATCTGAGGTATTTTCTATGCCAGCCAGAGTTTCATTGTGCAAAGTCGCTGTGACCCTTGTTCTGGAGACCCAGCACAAGACCTTTGCTCTGTGCATTCTGTCACAACACACATCAGCACACACTGCCCAACATCCTTAGCTCAGAGGATCATAGTATGTCGTGAATCTCAGTGTTTCTGCTGCATATCTCAAGTTTTCTGCTCTTGTAGAAACTGAAGACCTTAATTACAAAGAAAAAACACTATCAATATTTTCCTCAATATATAAATATCAAAATAATTTGTCTTTGGATTATATTGTGTTAAAATGTTTAATTTTGAAAGCTATTATTTGAATTATTGACAAGTTTCATTTTAAAAAATCATTAAATGAATTTTGATTTTGGTTTAGGACAAAATTTCCAACAACTTCTGAAATGGCCATTGACATACTTCTGTCATCCTGTAGTACTTACTTATGAGAACTAAGTTCTCAGCATTGATGATTATAAAATGAAAGTATTGACCAGTCTGAAAAATGTTAAAGATGCACTATACTCTGAGATGTCATATATTAGCCAGGGTTTATTTCTTTATATAAAAGTAAGCATTTCACCACTGTGCAAATTTGCTTTTTGTTCTAATAAGTTATGTATGTTATTGGTTTTGATATACAGTATAATTAAATATTTGTATATATGTCAAAATTATTTTAAAACTTGGGACTTGTAAGCAGCAACTGTTTGATTTGTGTATTTTATATAAATATTTCTCAGGTGAAAAGGAGTTATAGGAAAAAGTCTCAGAGGGTCTCAGAGGATTAAAGATTGGTGCTACCTCAGTTGTTTATCCAATACCAAATGGTCAGCCCTAGAAAGATATGTACAAGTTACATCATACAGACCGAACAGTTTGTAGGTAGGAGTGTGTGTGTGTGTGTGTGTGTGTGTGTGTGTGTAACAACAATTAATAAAAAATAAAGAGGCCGTGAATTTAAATGAATGCAAGGAGAGGCTGATAAGGAATGGGAAATGATATTAAGTATAGTGTAATCTCAAAACATAAAAGAAATCATAACAAAAGGAGAAGAAGCATGCTAAAGATGCTGCAGGAGACAGGAAAGGGTGGGATCAAGAACAGTATTAAAGCCAGAGGTGGTGGAGCACACCTTTGATCCCAGCACTCAGGAAGCAGAGGCAGGGGAATTTCTGTAAGTATGAGGCCAGCCTGACCTACAGAGTGAGTTCTAGCCAGGTAGGGTATATAGTGAGCCCTGACAAAGACTGAGAGAAAGAAAAAAAGCAAAAAAAAGAAAAGGAGGAAGGAAGGAAGAAAAAGGAGGAGGGAGGGAGGGAGGGAGGGAGAGAGAGGAAAACAATTTACAGGACAGTAGTGAAGGAAACAAGTGGAGACGGAGATAGAAATGCCTCTCCTAGGAAAGAGAGGGCGGAGATTAGGCCAATAGCAAAAACAGTTTTATGTTTTCAGAAAGAATTTCCATATGACGGCTTGATTTCATTTTGGTGACTTGGATTGATAGCAAGTTAGTTTGAGTAGCTTAGCATAGAACAACTGTAAAAACAGAATCATCTGGCCAGAGCCACAAAGGGAAGACTGGGCACTTAAGGACTCTAAGATAGATACAGTAGGATATGTCCTGAGATCCCAGTAGATGCCTGAAATCAGGAGGAATAGTATTGCATATCTCTCTCTCTCTCTCTCTCTCTCTCTCTCTCTCTCTCTCTCTCTCTCT
>NC_034604.1:11601985-11610169 GCF_900095145.1 Mus pahari | reverse complement strand
TGTGTGTGTGTGTGTGTGTGTGTGTGTTTGTGTATATACTGGTTTTCTTTTTAATGCAGATGAATCTATAATAGAATAGAATTGGATCTCTAAATAGGAATAGTATATTGACAATAACAATAGAGAAATCATCATAATATACTATAACAAGGCTATTTGGATATAGCACCTAAACATTTCAGTGGGTACACTCACTCCTGTTGGAATGATGTGTGGTACCAAAATGTGTGCATCCATAGATGAGCTGAGGTGAATGACAGAACCCTTGTGATGTAGCCATTATGCTACTATGACCCTATTACAATATACGAAGAGATGCTTTGGCTTCATGTAAGAGCCTACTCCGAAGTGAACTCATCCTCCCACTCAAGCATAATTTAACCGTGAGTCATTCCTGGGGTTTCCCATTTAGCACTTGGCTGTGGTTGACCTTCAGTAACTGAGACTGAGGAAAGCAACTGCTGAGAGGAGGGCCTCTGTGTCTCTGAACCAAGGATGTCTATCCCTGTGCTTCTCAGCTGCCGAAGGAGCTCAACAGCAATACTGAGCATGCCCACCAGCTGGCTTCTTCCCTCACACTTGCTCCATTCAGAAATAGGCTGCTATCTCAAACTCCTTTTCGCCTGCTTGTAACATATTAACAAGTTTATTACTTTGACAAGGTAACACAAACTAAAAGTTTAAACTAATTTATATCTCGATACTGTGAAATATTTTTAATCACTTGATTAATTGCTCAGCCTGGAAGTTGTTTTTGTTTCTGTTTGCTCATTTTTATAAGTAAGTGATTTTTGGATTCATCTTCTACAGTTGACCTTGACCCTAACTTTGGTGAGACTTGAATCTTATCAAGTTTTCCATATTATATTAGCCTCATGGATCAGATGATTTCCCACAGAAAATGGTTGAATAGAGTTGTGTTTGCTCTCTGTTTTAAAAAGTTTACTATGGCCTGTTGAGTCACGGAATTAAATAGTGAATAAATCTCAACACAATGGAAAAAATTCCTGTTTAGCTTCCTTAACTAAAGTGAATAAATTCAGTGGTGATGACTACGTGTTCAAAACTCAAACTCTAGGGTTGGCTCTTGTCCTCTACCATGTAATTTTAACAAATGACTAACCATTAGATCATTAATCCTGCCAACTCTGAAATAACCAGAATAAATGCTTTTTGTTCACACAAAATCTGCACTATATTTTGAAACATGAGTTGTGTCCTTATGTTGGTCTGTGGTTGAGCTAGATCCTCTCAGCTGTGGCAAGGTGCTGAACCAGCCATGAACACAGACACCAAGCATCCCGTTTTGCTTTCCCAACAACTGATGAGTCACAAGCTACCTGGGACAGCACTTTCTTCAACTCTCGGAGCTCTCAGAGCTAGAACACTGCTGAGCTCTTTCATCCATTCTATAGAATAAGTTCTCATTGGAACAACAGCACTGGGGGCTGGTAGCGAAGCACGTGCTGAACGTGCATGAGGCAGGGTTCAATCCCCAGCACCATGTAAGTAACAAAAATTAAAAAAATGTAATATGACCAATAGCTACTGCATTTCTCTGAGAGTTTGGAAAAACAGTATTCCATGCCCTGTGGAGGAGTGTAGAAAACATTTCAACAAAAAATACAAAGATGGTACTGAAGTCATTAGTAAACCCTTAAGGTTTTGTTAAAATATTTAGCTTTCCAAACTACTCTTAGATTGCAGCATGAATCATAGTTCACTATATCGACCACCACTGGGTCACTCACCTGTTTTTGAATAAATCAAAGGACAAGCGTTCCCTTTGTGTGGCGTTTGGATAGCTGGAATAATACCAATAAAGGTGCATTTTTTTTTCCTCTGCAAGAATTAGTGTGCTTATAAGGGCAGCCATGTCTGTATCACAAACAGAATACGTACCAGTAGAATTGTGTCAAGAGTCAGTTCAGATTCTGTAGGCTCAGAGGTAAGGTTCGATGTTGTCTTAGTTCCTGTGATTAAACACAAGGATCAAGGCAACTCTAGAAGAAGCAGTTTGCGTTTACAGTTCCAGAGGAGTAAGTCCATCTCGGCAGGGAAACACAGCAGTGAGCAGCAGGCACCTAGCGCAGGGAACAGGGCTCACATCCCAACTACCAGCACAAAAGACTGTGACTGGAAGTGGGGCCTCCTACACTCCCCACACAGCACCACCAACTGGGGAGCAACTCACACTTACAACCACCCAGATAGGGTGACTCAAGGAAGAGGTGACTTCCCAGGGGGTTAAAAAAAAAATCAGAGAATCATATGACAGAGACTGACAGAGAAAGGAGTCATTTTAAGACCACCAGGTGGCTGGAAAGCTGTGGCAGGATGGGATCTCCACAGGCCAGTGTATGACAAAATATACGCACGTGTGCACAGAAGAAATCACTGGTAAGAAGACTGGACACTTCTGGGGCCTGGTGAGGGTCTTCAAATGCGGCTCTCCAACTAGAGGCATGTGGAAGAAAGGACGTGCAGAGGCATAGTAAAGGGAGGAAGATCTGACCCGAGTACCTCAAGCTGCTCCAAGCTCATGCCTCATCCCCTGACTTACAGATCGGTTACATTGAGGGAGTCATAGATGAGCTTCTCCTGCAGCGGAACACAGCCTGATTCTAGCATTGTTTTTCAAAGACAAAACAGATTTTTTTTTTTTTCCTGCTCAACCTGCCCTTTCATGGTATGCATAGAATTTGAAGTGTCTGATCTGTTCTTGTAGAAAGGTTGGGGGGGATGTTCATGTGGTGTGTGTCTGTGTGTGTGCATTTAGTGGCCAGAGGCCAACATCAGGCAGCTCCCTCAGTAATTCTGCACCTTGTTTTCTTCTGACATACTGTCTCTCACTGAAGCTGCAGTTCACTAATAGGCTGAGCTGACAGCGAACACACCCCTGGGATCCTCCTGACCCTGCTAACCAGCACTGGGATTATAAGGGCACTTCCATGCCCAGTTGTTACATGAGTGTGGAGGATTCGAACTCAGACCCAAATGATTACACACCATTGCTTTTGGGGACTCAGCCCCCTCCTCAGCCTGTGTTCTATTCTTGAAACTAAAACTATGTTTGTCAGTTAAGTGACCACCCAAGTGACACTGTAGGCCTAATACAGACAAATTAACTAAAAGTTGGAACAATCTCTACTCCACACCGCATTTTAGATGATTGGTTAATTTATTAAACCTGGTCCAGTTCAATAGCTCGCAGAGTTCTTGGCTTCCCAGTAAATCAATGTTCCCCTGTCATGTCTAAGTTGCATCTAAATCACTAGCCACACTCTGAACTGTCATCTTAGCTGGGCAGGAGATAAGGGGCAAGAAAAACATCCAGTCACCCAGCCACATTTCTGCTTTTTGTACAAGCTGCAGATGAAACAGAGTCACTCAATAAAGTCCTTCTGTTTCTCTCCCTCCCTCCTGCTCTCTCTCCCTGTTTGCCTGGGCAGGGGAACTCTAGACCTTTTGGAGGTCTGCCAGCCACACCAAAAGAATCTCTTGACCGTTTTCCCAGGGAATTCCTGCCTTAAATGTCAGCAGAGCACAGCTCCGGAGGCAAAGGTGGCTTGTGGGGCTGAATCAAGGCAAATGCACTTGCTCTATTAACTGGGAAACCCCACTCCATCCATGAGGAGTGGGGAACGGGAAGGTTAATTTTTAAAGCTTGTGTGTTCACTGGGAAGCAGCTTTGTTCCCCTCCACTCCAGCAAGCTGAGCTGAACAATCGAACTCTTGCTGTTGTTTAATCAGCTTTTATCTGGCTCTGTGAAGGGGGAGGAGCCGGAAATTATCCTGAATTATGATCATAAAGCAACACCTCTGATGGAAGCTCAAAGCTTCACTTACCCCTTTGCTGCTGTTGTTGATTTGCCTATGTTTGTTTCTAATGAGTATACTGATATATAAAGACCTCTGGGGACCTTTGACACCAAGATTTATAAAAGGGAAACAAGATTCATTAGATGAGACTGAATCTTCTCTAGCAGGCTGGGCACTTGTGTGTTTCTAAATTTTCCTTGTGCGTTATTAATCTAATATCACAAGGCTCATTAGCTAAAATTGCAGGAGGTGGTCTAGCATAGAAGACAAATTTTAACATTTTGTGCCATGTAAATATACATTTAATATTTTTTCATGTGTTCAGTGATTAAAGACCAAGACAAAACACACACACACACACACACACACACACACACACACACACACACACTGTCCCCCAAAGAGATCATAACCTGTATAGAACAAATGTTAAGATTTCGTTACTAAGTTGTTACTTCACTCTATTTGTGTCTCTCTGTGTGTATGTGTGCATGTTGTGTCTGTGTGAAAGTATGTGTGTCTGTGTATGTTTCTGTATGTGTGTCTGTGTGTCTGTATATGTCTGTGTGTCTGTGTATGTCTGTGTGTCTGTGTGTGTCTCTGTGTATGTGTGTATATATCTGTGTGTGTGCGTGCATGCATGCACACACGCACAAATGCTTGTCTGTTGAAGACAGATGTTAACATCAGTTGTCTTCATGTTACTCTTCATCTTATTTTGGAGTCAGGTCTCCCAATGAAGCTGGAGTGCACACGTATACTGGCTGGCCCGAAAGTTCCATAGCTTCTTCTGCCTCTCCCTTCCCAGGCCTGGGGTAAGCACAAGCGTGGCTTAGATGTGAGCGGTGAGGATCAAGCTCCATTCCTCATACTTATATGGCATTATTCACGTTATCAACTAAGGTAAACCCTGTAATCCCAACCTTTAAAAGATTTAGGCTCGTAATATTCAATGTGAGAAAATAAATTAGTTCCAACGGTCCTTACATCTAAATCCAGATTCACACAGCTGAGTTTAGAAGCTATTGTTTCCTACCTTTACACCCTTACTACCATTATCTGGAGCTTTCTTTCCTCAATTGTCTGCATCCATGTCCACAGGCAAGCCCACAGGAAATGTCTGTCTATATCCAGGCAAGTAGCTTGCTTGTTGGACCAACCTGAAACTGTTCAGGGAAGACCAGGGAAATCAACTCAGTTACAAACGGGATAACCATGCCCAGTAAAATCTACCTCTGGTGGATAAAGAGTTAACCCCTGTTCCATCTTAGGTCACTATGCAGAGTATCAATGAGTAGAAGAGATGGAGCCAAATAGGGTGGCCCCTCCCTAGATGGGAACAGTCAACCCTTAGGAACTGGACTGTCAACACATCAGCCAGCCAGGGACAAGGGAAACCGTGGCAACCAAGTGTTGCTGGCACTTTGTGAGGCGGTGATGGGAACTGCAGAGGCCCTGCATGGCATGCTAATGAGCCCAGGCAAACATGTCCTCCCAGCACCCTACAGCCTACAGCCCCAAGAAGCATCCGGCTTTGCAGAGACCTTGACCTCAGTGCAGGGTGTGTTCATAAGGCAAAGATCCCATCCCAACTCCTTGAGTTCCTATACCTCATAAACACCCTGGCTCCGTTTTTCCACCATCAAGGGCGTTACATTTAGTGTATCTGCTTAAAGAGCCAAGGCTTGTAATCAGGGAGGAAAATACACACCAAAAAAAAAAAAAAAAAAAAAAAAAAAAAAAAAAAAAAAAAAAAAAAAAAACCACCTCTAAACAGTAAACTTCAAGAGTCAACATGAAATGCTTCAAATGTTCCTTGTGGGTTTTTCAAACCCTCCCTCCCCTCTCAGTCAGAATGCTCTGACTTGGGGAAGCATGTTTTTAAAGGTTTCACAACAATCCCTGAGCAACAGGACGCTGGAGGAGGTCCATGCAAGTGTTACCTGAGGGTTACTGAGGAAAAGCCCTGAGCTATGCTTCCGAAATGCCCGTTTAAACCAGAATTCCTTCTCCTAATGAGAACTGGGAGCTTTGAACATGTTGCCTTGTCTCAAGCACACAACTCAGACAAATGAGAAAGTGTGAGAGTCTGCCACTTCTAAGTGTTTTCTTACCATACTGCACTTTGAAAAGTGTGTGTGTGTGTGTGTGTGTGTGTGTGTGTGTGTGTGTGTGTGTGTGTTCCATCTGAAATAAGAAAGAGTTAAGAGCCAGAGAACCTATGGATAAAAGTATATCACAGTTTTAGTTGTTGAGTTGAGCAGTGAATTCCTGATACTCATTATATTGATTAGAATTCATTGATTAATTATTAAGACACAGTCATAAACCAGGGGCTAAGATTACTCCTTTGCTGTGTACCTATGGTCTATCTGAGGAAAAAAAATCATATTGATCTGGTGGGACTTGCAACTATTTCCGACCTCCTTGCAGCACACTGCATGGGGACAGCTTCATGGGCATGCAGTCATGCATTTGGAGGGGTCCTACACTCTGCTCAACTCCCTGTGCTGACAATCTTACAGTCCTGAGTAATTTAGGACTGTGTCCTACACTCATTCTTAACAGAGAACAGCAAAGTATATATACAGTCCTGGCTCCAGCTTTCCAACCCGTACATTTTTTCTGTCTCTGTCTAACCTTTGTGTTTTTAAAAATTGCTGCTTCATAGAAAAAAATAATAGTCATCATCATCATTATTATTATTGAACTCAAAGAGTAGATAATGTATGTGGAGTTAGAGCTATATATTATGATTAACTTCTAAGCTCACATATTTCAAATATTGAAAGTCAATGACTAGCTCACAACCATTTTGTAATGGTCGTTCAGTTTCAATAAGGAGCCAACCAGGCAAATTCTCCTCAATCCTTGGTGACTGGAATAATCCAAATAAACACTTAGGGAGGGAAGTCTTCCCTTGCAAAGATGAGCAGCTAAAGAAATACATTCTCAAGTGCTTTGCATTTCTGAAATGCCCTGTGTCTATAATGATCAGGTTCAGGGACGATTTCTAGTTCAAATATAACTTAGTGATTACCACATGGTGCAGAATCTTTCCACCCCTACACTCCAAAAACCCAATCAGACAAGTGCCCGTAATCTGACTCCCGGTGTACTGGAGCCCGAGGGCAGTCACTGAGAGCCGCACTGTGGCCAGGGAAGGCATGAGTGACAGAGCTGCGGCAAGGCGGTGGGGGTAAGTCCTTCTTTGCCTTCAGGAAACAATGCTCAGACTTTCAAACGGTGAAAAACTCTTTCATTGCAGATATCCATGTCTTCGCAGGCAGAATCTAGAAGGTAGCAACAGAGCAGGTGCCCGGCTTCTTTTAAGCCTGGAGACTGAGCTTATGCAGAGGAGAAGCAGAGGGAGAAGAGAGGGGATGCTTTTTAGCATGGGAAATTACTCTGTAATACTTTTCATTAGAAAAATTGCTCACCCGGGCACTTAGCTGTCCAGGAGTGGATGGAGCAGTGCGTTCTCTGGGAAGCAATGTGCCCAGATCATTGCAACCCGGTCGGTCAGGTCAGCAAATCCTGCTTTGTTCTAGGGGAGAAAAACAGCAAAACAAAGTGTGTCAGTCTATTTCCTATGAATGTGAACACATCAGGGCACATTGATGGTGATCGTGGGGCTGGGAGCAATGCTGGGGAGACCATCACAGAGGCAGCGAGGAACATTCATGCTAGAAGTTTTGGGGGATCCACAGCTAGCTGAAGCTGCTTGGGAGATCGGATTTTTGTGGCTTTTTTAAGAAAAGGGGGAGCTAAAGTCATTTTAAAGTCTCTATTTATGGTTCACGGGTTTGGATTTTGGTTTTTGTTTTGTTTTGTTTTGTTTTTTTTCTTTTTAATTTCTCTGATGAAAAACTGAGGTCCAAAGAGCAACTGAGTTTCTTGATTAGGTCTCTGGAGAGGGGGGACAGGTGTGTGAATGAGCAGGTGACAAAGGGTGCTGGAGGGAGGCTGGCCTTTTCCAGGACCGCCTCCCCTGGGTGCTCTGCTACCCAGCAGGGACTGCTTCCTGCCCACCCTGCTCCCTGTACTTCCTGCTTGATCCCCTTCGCTTTCCTCTCTATGGGCCCCAGAAGACAGCACCTGTAATAGCACCTTACCCCTCTGCCACCTGGCTACAACCCTGGACTGCTGGTGAGTTCCCAAGTGACTCTCTCCTCCCTCCTTTTTCAATGTTCTCAGAGTCTCTCTTGCGGTCTTTTCTGATGCCTCCCCAGAGTGCCCTCTTTGTCCCATTCCAATTGCTGTTTGGTTTTTGTTTTTTGTTTTTTTATTGTTGTTATTGTTCGGTTTTTTGTTTGGGGTTTGTTTTTTTTTTTTTTTTTTTTTTTTTTTTTTTTTTTTTTT
>NC_034604.1:11564575-11601694 GCF_900095145.1 Mus pahari | reverse complement strand
TAAGTATAACCCTGGCTGTCCTCGAACTCACTCTGTAGACCAAGCTGGCCTCGAACTCAGAAATCTGCCTGCCTCTGCCTCCCGAGTGCTGGGATTAAATGTGTGTGCCACCACTACCTGGCCAGAATTCTTAAAGGTAAAGAAAAATTTCCCCATCCCAGTCATACAGGATTTCCTCGCTGCCCACACTGAATCTGGGCTCCCTAGACCAGTTTAAAAGATAAGAACCTCACAGTATATTGGGGAGGTTACCCTCATTGAGCCTCTGGTTTTCTAGGCCAGCCCCTACATAGTCTTCTCTGCTAAATGCCGCCTGTCTGTCTCATTACAAAACTAACATCTTAGGTAAGGGGGTCAGTGGGGATGACTGCCCTTTTAAAGGGGAATTTAACCATTTCTGGTCAGGGTAAGCAATTGCATTCGTGTCTTCAAACCCTACCCTTTTCTGCTCCAAAGATCTTAAATACAGTAAGAAGGTAGATCCCAAAGAGCAAAATGACTCCCTTCCCAAAGGCTGCCTTGGAATCCCATCCCGTATTTCCCGACCACATTCCAAGCCTCTCCTTCTTCCCCAGCTCCCTTCCCCCTTCCACAGCTCCTCAGGAGGGGGCGCACAGTGCTCCAGGGCCAAACCCGTGGGAGAGCAGTCTCCCCCCCTCCGCCCCCCCTCCATGAGAAACTCTAAACTCATCCCACAGAGTCTCCGCAGTGGTTCCTGCCACACCCCCTCTTTCTCTTAATCTTCCTAGCTCCGTACCCTGCGGGATAGGAAGACTGCTTGCGGCTGGCTTACACACTCCAGACTCCAGGATTTGGGAGGGGGTGTTGGTTATTGCTTGAGGGACAATGGGGTCTGTGGAGAGGTTATCCTGCCTCCCAAGCACTTTGAAAAGCAACCCTCACCCTAGTCTCTTCTCTCTGGTGCCTGCCCCGTCTGATACCCACTTCTCTGTGATTACCTGGCCACTGCCTGAAAGCCTGGCACCAGCGTGGAGTGCCCGCGGCCCCGCCCTTCCAAAGCCTCTCAGGCTCCCCCCTGGGGATTGAGATTGTCACGTCCCAGTGCTACAAGCCCAGATCTGCCCAGGGGCTGGGCACAGATTTCCCTCTGGCTCCCAAGGTACTCCTGCTTACAGCTTGCCTCCCCTAGAGCAATAAGGGCAGTGTCCCTGTCCCAGCTGAGTCCCTGCCTGGCCCTAAGGTCCTCACCAAGAAGGAGAGTCAATTCTGCCTTCCACCAATTTACCTTCCCAAATGACAGTTCCACAGTCCCAGCTTCCTAACAAATCTCCAAGTCCATATGTCCTTGCTGTGTAGAACGGGTACAGGCTTCTACAGAGCCTTTTTCAAAAAGCCATTTTGAAGCTACAAAGTACAAAACTGAAAACGATCTGCCTCCTTAAGATATGTTTTTCTTTATTCTTTGGAAATTAATATATGTGTGTTTTTATATAATGAAATATGATCATATCCACTGGAATTGTCCCCCTGTCCAACTCTCTACATATCTCCCCACCCCAATCCCTGGGCTGCCGGCAACCTTGGTCAGAGAAGTTTCTTCCTGCAGTGGGGAACAGACAGTGCAGAAATGTGAACAGACAGTGCAGAAATGTGAACAGACAGTGCAGAAATGTACAACAGGTGTTAGAATCAGACACTTTCTAAATTGACCTATTTTATCTTACTTTATGAGCATGATGAGAGCTTTGCCAGCATGGGTGGCTGTACACCACCTGGGCACAGTGCCCATAGATGGCAGAAAAGAGCTTTGGATCCTCTGGACCTAGAGACACGGGGGGGTAGACAACCACCGTGGATGTGCTGGGAACCAAACTCAGGCTCTCTGGAAGAACAGCCACTACAGTTAACTGCTGAGCCATCTCTCCAGCACCCCCTCCCCTTAAACTGGTTTCTGTCCAAAACTACACATGAAAAGTATAAATTTTAAAGCTTGCTCAAGGGAACTAACCCCCAATTAAATACATATTCGTCTTAATCTCTTAAGGAACTTAGTTGAGACAGTTTCCTTTCTAGGGACGGTTTGGTTTGCCTGTCCAGTGAATAAGAAATCGCAGGCAATTGGAATTACAACCTCTAGTCTACTAATTGAGGAGACCTTAGAAGCAGTCTTTCTTGTATTGCAAAGAGTGTTCAGCAAACCATCTCCAGACTGCAAGACTGCAGGTCTGACCCCCTCCCCCAAATTTCAATGTACCTTCCAGGTGGTAAGCTGGGTTGGTGAATTTTGATCTTCACTGTGTTCTTCTTTCCAGTAAGTGTGGACATTCCTGCAGCAGAGAGAGCATCATGGTGGCTTTCAAAGGAGTCTGGACTCAGGCTTTCTGGAAGGCAGTCACAGCAGAATTTCTAGCCATGCTTATCTTTGTTTTGCTCAGTGTGGGATCCACCATAAACTGGGGCGGCTCAGAAAACCCCTTACCTGTGGACATGGTCCTCATCTCCCTTTGCTTTGGACTCAGCATTGCTACCATGGTGCAGTGCTTTGGCCACATCAGTGGTGGCCACATCAATCCCGCTGTGACGGTGGCCATGGTGTGCACACGAAAGATCAGCATCGCCAAGTCCGTCTTCTACATCATTGCCCAGTGCCTGGGCGCCATCATTGGAGCCGGCATCCTCTACCTGGTCACGCCTCCCAGCGTGGTTGGAGGATTGGGAGTCACCACGGTGAGGACTCTTCAGTTCTTATTTCTGTACTAGAACTCCACGTGCTTGCAAACTCTGCTGAAAGGTGGTCAATGGCCTGAGAAGCATTCATAATACAACTAGATTATGGAGCTTGCGATATAGCTCACTTGGTAGACTGCTTGCCTGCATGCACGGGGTCCTGTGTTATACCTGGACTTAGGAAGTGAAGGCAGGAGAACCAGAAGTTCAAGGTCATCCTTGAATATATAGAGAGTTCAAAGCCAGTCTGTACTACACAGTAACTTGTCTTTAAAAAAGTATTCACATAAGAGCCAGGCAGGAGGGTTGCCTATAATCCCAGCACTTGAGAGGTTTAGGCAGGAGATTCAGGAGTCAAGGCCAGCCAGGAGTAGAGAGTGAAACCCTGTCTAGATAGTGAAAATGTATCAAGAGAACATTATTATGTACTCTTGAGTAACTTGAATCTGATCAAAAACTACTCAAAATGCTTTGTTTTGCTTTATTTTCCCTCCCACCTCAGTAAGTTGACTTAAACAACATTAAGTTTGTTTTTTGAGGCAGGCTCTCACAATCATTATTTCGCTCATGCTGGCCTTGAACTTGTAGCAATCATCCTGTCTCAGCCTCCTATGTACTGGGATTGCAGGTATAAATCAGCAAGGCTGTATTTTTATCTTAAGGGCTTACAATTACGTGTTTGATAGCAGGGGCAAGGATTTGTTGCGCTTCATCCATCGGGGATTTTAAATGATCTACATAAAGGGTCATGCCTTAATCCTAACACCCAGGAAATAGAAGCAGTTTGAAGCCACCCTACTCTACAAGTTCCAGGACAGCCAGGGCTACACAGAGAAACCCCAACAAAAAAGTAAATCCATGTTCATTTGCTCTTTACTCTTTGTCGATTGGCAGTATTACTTGTTATCTCAGCACCAGGGCTAGCTTTAAGCACTTGGATTATGTTTTAGTTGAGATACCTATGAACTAACCTAAACCTAATTGATGGGTCTAATAATTACCTTGGAACATTACAAATCTCTTAAAAAACATTTTTTACAAGTTAAATGCCACACTAACACATTTTGCTTGTGTTGCTAAAAACAACATTCATTGAAAACTCAGTCACTGTAAAAGTAATTATCTATAATGGCCCCAAATGAGTGTAAATTGATTCCTTCATTTTAGGAGGTAGAAGGTATGGAAATCTCAACATGGGGTTGGTAGAAGACTCAGGTTAACCATGGCTTTTCTGCAGATAAAATACACCCTTCATACAGATGCATTTCTATAGCCCTAGACTCTTGCTTCAATTCTGATGGTCTCTCTCTCTCTCTCTCTCTCTCTCTCTCTCTCTCTCTCTCTCTCTCTCTCTCTCCCTAGGTTCATGGAAACCTCACCGCTGGCCACGGGCTCCTGGTGGAGTTAATAATCACTTTCCAGTTGGTGTTCACTATTTTTGCCAGCTGTGATTCCAAACGGACTGATGTTACTGGTTCAATAGCTTTAGCAATTGGATTTTCCGTTGCAATTGGACATTTGTTTGCAGTAAGTTTTAAGTCTACTACAATAATTGATTGATCTCATTTATCCTCCCCCTGAAGCTGGTCTGAAGATGCTGGTTTACAGCTCATACTTTCTTTGGTTCCAGTGGCCTGACCAGTGCCAACTGCTGCATTTGGATTATTTCAGGACTGTTGTTTACTTCAGTGTTAATTTTCTGAAAAGTGGATACATGCTGAAAAATAGTCTCCCAATTATCTGGATATACCCATGTAGCCATGCAGCTTTAGCCATAAAACACAGCTCACTCAGATCCAGCCATAGCTGTTGACATTGAGTTATCACTTTGTCAACTACAAAGTGGTTAAATCTCAATGTTCCTCTAAGGAGACTACAGCAAGTTACACCAAATGATACCTGTTAAGAGCCTTGTTACCAAAATGTCTGAGGTTTTGTTCTTTTTCGAATTGTAGATCAATTATACTGGAGCCAGCATGAATCCAGCTCGATCTTTTGGACCCGCAGTTATCATGGGAAACTGGGAAAATCACTGGGTAACTACTAAGTTGATATGCCCCACCTTTCTGAGGTTGAGAACAATTACCCCAATGCCTCTTTTTATTAGCATAATTTAGCTCACTAGTTCCTATTGCTTTTCCCTCAAATCTCTCAACTTGTTACTGCATCTGTCACAGGGAGTAGAGCAAGTCCAGCAGAGGCCTGCTGCAAAAGATCTCACAGTGTTCTGTTCTAGGTCTTCACTAACAGTTGAGATTTCAAAACGTCAGATATATGTCTGACAGAGAACAGCAGAATTATTATGGGTTTCCTATGTAGAATAAATTTAAATCATAAATGTATGCTGAGTGTTACTGTTTAAATCACTGAAAGAAAGCCTTCTTAGCAACAATAGAAAATGAAGTTATTTTTAAAAGAAGAGAAATGTGTAAAAGCATCAGCTATAAAAGGGGGTATTTACCATCTTAGTTTATATAAGCAAAATGAAATTATTACTACAGTTAGTACTGAAGCTGCAAGCATGTGAACTGTGGATGGTACCAACGAAATGATGTCGATGTTTATGCCATCGTCACCACAGCTGTAGCTAGAAAAATAAACGACTCCCAGGAAGGTGCACTCTCTAATCTGAGGACTGACCTTCTTGTTAATCTGGGCTCTGAGTAGTGAGAGAAAAGTGGTTCTGTTTCAATTGTTTCTCTCAGCAAAAGAATTGCTATCCTTTGAATCATGGGCAAGTATGAAAGCCAGCATACATTAACTTAAATAACCTACAAAATATAAGAAAAATATATATGGCAGATTGAAAAAAAAAAAGCTAACTTTAATTACCAATCAGATACTGCGTATGTGATTTTACATTTTTTCAAGTTATAAACTTTAAAAAACTTTCATTTGTCCTTTGTGGTTTGGCCGTATGCATGTGGCTGCAATGGATCCAGCCACAACTACTCAAGGATGGCATGACCTAGGAAAGAAGGAAAATATCACACTGTGACTGAACGAATTCTCTTACACAAAAAGTGAACTGAGTTTTTAAGATGGAATTTGGACACAGATATGCAAAGTCTTAATTCCCAATGTCATTCATTGGACTGATCATTTTGGCAGTGATATTTCTGAAAAGACTTACTACATTAACAAAAATGGAATTTACTTTCCTTGTAGTGTGAGTGTGTGTGTGTATGTGTGTGTGTGTGTGTGTGTGTACAGGCACACACATATCTGGCATGAGGAGGTCGGAGGAAAAGCTTGGGTAACCTGGGGAAAGTTCTCACTTTCCACCTTGTTTCAACAGGGTATCTTGTTCATGATCACCAGGCTAGCTGGCCCACGAGCCCCTGGGGATTCCCCTTTCTCTGTCTGCTATTTGCCATCCTCCTGTAGGAAGCACAGGAATTGCACACATGCATTATGGTGTCTGACTTTTGTGTCTGTTTCAGGGACTCGAATTTAGATCCTCACCCTTGCATGGAGACACTTTACACATGGAACCGTATCTCCAGCCACCAAATGGAAACGTGCAATGAGAAGTTTACAGATCTTACAATAAATGGACAGGTTTAAGTTAGGCAGTGTAAGGTTTAAGAAGTTTTAATTTTTAAGCACTTTATGGAGTTGATGTATTTTTCTATTTTCAGCAATAAAATTCCTTATAAAAATTTAAAGTTACTTTAAAGTTCACAGAACTCAGTTTGGGAATAGCAATTTGGCATCAAGACTCATTTTTGAGAACATGGAGCTGATGCCTCCTCCAGAGTGCTTTGGAACGGGTGGGAATAACACAATGGCTGTTCTTCCTCATGGGACTTGAAGCTCGTGAAGTAACAACAATCTAATGAGATCTGATCAAGAGAACAAAGAGCAAAGGCATTTAGAGGAGGGATCTCGTTTCTCCTTTGAAAGGGCACGGAGAAGATAAAGTCTCCTTTGGGCTCTTTCATGTTTAAGATAAGGAGCTTGGTTGGTCCAGCAGCTCTCCTGGGTGTTCTTTCTGCTGAGCATATGAGCTCAGCGTCAGCACAACACTCTGCTTTCCTTCAGGTTTACAGTGAAGATGCTAAGGGCAGGTAATTCCCAGACGGAGTTTTGAGGAAGACATAGTCAGTTTTGGTTTTTTGTTTGGGTATTTTGTTTTGTTTTGTTTTGTTTTTTCAAATGAGAAAGCAAACAGTACTTTATTTAAAGGAAGCAAAGGCGAAGTTTCAACTCAATCACTCACCAAGTATTGCTATCTAAAGTAGCTTATAACCTCTCAAAGTGTCAACTGTCCAAGGCGTACGAACGTACATGTTAATAATACCTGCATCACTATTACTTCGTTCTCAGTGCGTCCCTGATGAGGTAGAATCATATCATTTACTGAAGCCTTGAAGGATCAGTCACTACTCCTTATCCATCCCTAAAGTCAGTTCAAGTTCTCATGAAAGCAGTATATAAAGAGAAAGAGACGAAAGAGAGAGAGAAATAACCCATAGCACTTCACATGAAATGAAATCACCACATTTTAAAGAGGAAAAGCACATGATATAAGGAAACTAACAGCCAAGTTAGTCACATATGCTTTAAATTATCCAGGATACATGAACTGATCTGGTTTCCAGGAGCCACCAACTACCAAGTCCTTCAGGGTGCTATTTCATTTCGTCTTCCCAGCCAGTGAGATATACTGTAGCCTCTACTTTTCGGATAAAGAAGATAGAGAATAGGAGTTAAGTTGTGTATAATTACAGTGGTATAGTTTAGTTGGTAAAGTGCTTGCCCAGCATGCTGGAAGCCCTGGGTTCTCTCTGTAACACCATACACTCTGGGCATGGTAGCACATATCTGTAATCCCAGCACTGTGGAGGAAGAGACTGGGGGACAGGCAGCTCAGGGCTATCAACTACAATGTGAATTCAAAGCAACCTGGGATACAGGAGACCTTGTCTCAAAGTGGAAGCACTCACAGAACTGCTAAGTGCCGGGGCTGGGACTATATTCATCATGCATAGTGAATAAATGACACTCTAAATGATAAAACTGCACCACAATCCTGGTTAGACAGAAAATCAAGGTACGGGGCTAATGTGGAATACAGAAGAGAAACGCAAACCAAAAATTCATTTTTTATTTCCATTTAAAGATTTCCTAGTGTCTGTTTAACTTATGGAACCACCAGAGAATAGCTATTTTACATTAAGACTTATCATAAAATTAGTAAGTCAGATGTGACAGTACCTACTAATATCAACTTATAATCCTGAGTGGGAGAAATATGAGAGGAAAGCTAGCCTAGGCTATGTAGTAGGTCTTGAGAATAGCCTAAGCTAGACCCTGTCTCAAATAATATTTTTTAAACTTAGAACATTAAAAAACATATTAAAAGAAAAATAAAGGAATTTTACTCTTTCTTATTTTATAGTCAAATGTTCTTTAATGTGTGAATCTTTGGTGAATATTGGCATATTTTCTCATCTACTCCAAAATCCGTGTGTGTGTGTGTGTGTGTGTGTGTGTGTGTGTGTGTGTGCGCGCGCACGCACGCGCATCACGGTTGCTGCCTTAATTTAACTCAGATAACTTCTATGTGCATAGGTTGTCCACTGAGTCTACTTTTCTCTTTTCTCTCCTCTCCTCATGCATCTTTTCCTCAGATATATTGGGTTGGACCAATCATGGGCGCTGTGCTGGCAGGTGCCCTTTATGAGTATGTCTTCTGTCCTGATGTGGAGCTCAAACGTCGCCTTAAGGAAGCCTTCACCAAAGCCGCGCAGCAGACCAAAGGGAGCTACATGGAGGTGGAGGACAACCGGAGCCAAGTGGAGACAGAAGACTTGATCCTGAAGCCCGGGGTGGTGCACGTGATTGACATTGACCGTGGAGAGGAGAAGAAGGGGAAAGACTCTTCAGGAGAGGTATTGTCTTCCGTATGACTAGAGGACGGCACTGAAGGCAGAAGACACTCCCTAGACCTGGCCTCGGGTTTCCTGCCGCCCATTAAGGAAACAGATTTGTTATAAATTAGACTCTTGCGGGTTTCTTGTTTCCCATCGTGTTATGCATTTTAAATAACACCTACTTTACTATTATCAATGGGGGGGGGAGAAAAAGCCTATAATGGATATAAAATTTTATAACAGAAATCTTTTTTAATGTATCCCCAAAGCCACTATGCAACTAGAATATTGACTTCCCTTTCATTAATAATAACTGAAATTATGAATCAAGATCTGGTCAAGTTTTGCCGTGCAGAGCATATGGAAACCTCTCTGAGGAAACTGGTATTGTCCATTGTCTTGACTATTGACTTCATTGGATTGATTTAAAAATGAATCATGTGCATTCAGGAGAAGACGTGTAGTAACTTCTTCCACAAGCTATCCCTTATTTATAAACTACCTCAGAGGGGAAAAAAATTAGCAAGGGTCATTGCTAATACAACATTTGCATTTATATATCTGACTGTCAGATCGTAACTCCAATTCACTATAATCCTCTCCCCCTCAAAATCCAGGAACCCATAGGGCTAAAAGTCAAAATATAGGAAGGAATATAAATTTCTGTCCATGTGTTAGTTTCATCAAATGAAATCTGTACATGGGACACTCACTGAGGTTCAGGACAGCCGGACGAGGGAGTCTGGCGGGAGGTGGAGCAAGGGTTGCTATGCCTTGCATCCATCACACGGAGAGGGAAACCTCTGTTATCAAATGATTGGTCTGTTTTCAGTGCACACTCTTCAACATACCACAAACCATTAACCACCTAAGCTTTTAACTATTTCACTTACTTTTTAAAGCTTATTTGCAAAACTGGGGAATTTGTTTGCCATTTTGATCCCTATATTAAAATACTAGCTGAGACATTTTAGACCAGAACTTGACTAGCCGAGTCCTGCCTTTCGGTTGGTGTCTAAATCCTGCTTACTCTAGGTGATATAAGCCAGTCCTGCCCCATCTTAGCTGCTGATGCCGTCTCGAGTCCCATGACATGTATGGAGGATCGGCATTGTGAGTGTAATAATACTCATTTGCGTGGATTAAAATATATGCAGACAAGGTGCAACGTGGTTGCCAAATAAAGGGGTGAGCAGACAGCCTCTGTGCAAAGCTCCTGCACATAGCTTACCATCATGCTTTTAAGGTATTTACCTCCTGCTTGGTTTGTTTGTTAAAGCCGTTTGTTTCTCCCATACTGCTTTGCCTTCCGCCCATCGAATGCTCTGTGGAAACCCCAGTTTCTACGATCCTAACAGTCTAGCCTAGCATTTATCTTAGACAATGTGCTGCAAATGTCAGTTTCACTAAACAAAAGTTAGTAGTGGGAGAGAGAAGAGCCACTTCTTCGAGGACTAGCTTGTAAAGAGCTGGTAATCGAGGGCTTTCTTCTCCCAAGCACAATTCCAACTGTGTGTGACTTCTTATTGTAAATGGCAGTTTTGCGTCTGCGGCAGCGAGATAATGGACCACTATTAAACCTGATTCTCTTCGGTGCTAAGAAACTGATGTGCGAGTTCCCAGACAGGCACGAGGGCAGCATACGCCTTTCGGTGCCACCGTCGTGTTCTGAGGCAGATGCTGGGAGCATGGGCCCCATTTCAGGGCTTTGAATCTACCACACCAGAGATGTATGCTTCCTCTCTGAGCGGATCGCGCAGAACCAGGGCGTAGACCTCCCAGGGGTGGTTTCTGCCGATTCTTTCAAATGTTTTCACAATATACCACACAGGCTTAAGGTCAGAGTGCTTCAGTTCAGAAGGTGATATCAACCATCAACAAATATGTCGGGTCAAAAATAATTTTACTTAACAAGGAATAGTTAAGCACATTTCTGATTACTCTTTCAAAATCCTGGCCTGTGATTATTTTTATTATGCCAGACAGCTTGCTTCGTTTTTGCTCGCTTTAACAGTCATTTCCAGTGACAGCATTCAGTATGGTACGAACTGAAAAACAGGGAATCATAGCTTAGTGATTTCTTCGCTAGCAGCTGGCAAAGTGCAAGGCACCACACAGTAGGTAATCAAAACAAGCATGTTGTTTTATATATATAATATTTAGGATTTAAAAATGCCAATAATCTCTTCTAATTTTTATTTTGCCCAATATTTAGTGAAAACATAATTTTTAGTGTCACCAAAGGAAAGCAACATGGATGTGGAGACAAAGAACATATTTTTACATTCTATTGCAGAGAGTGACGACTTCACCACTCTTCGTCTTTGCAATATGTCTTGCATTTCACTCACGGCTCTGCCAGTAAAAAAAAAAGTAATGAAATTGTCCCTTTCTAATGACATCGATGCAGCAGGGGTCTATTGCCTTGTGGATGACACCAAATTATACAACGTATTAGGAGATCAGGGATTTTCCCTTTAATCCCTTCTTATTAATGAAGTGCATAGTGCCGTTCCCAAGAGACAGCGACTGACAGATACACCGCACAGAAATCAGAGAGGAAAAATCAGGAAGACATAAAAGATTTATACGAACCATGAAACAACGCCAACTGTCTGTTCCCTCAGGAGGAGAACACAGACACGCCACAAATTTCAAGGTGGTCCATACACTGGAAATGTACATAGTCTGTCAAAGCAGAGCAAAAAAGGAACCTTTTTTTTTTTTTTTTGAGCATTTTTTTCAAATCTGAGACTCTGACTTTTAAATGTGTTTTTCCATTTTCTTTCAAATGTCCTACCCTTTTACACTCCAAGAAACTGTTTTTTGTAGCCTAAGTCACTGGTAATTTTACAACTTGTTTCTGTGATTTGACACTATCCTAAGTCCTCTCCCGTTCGATCTTCAGAGGGGTGTCCCACCACAGCTCAGACACTGTTGGCCAGAGCTGCTCCCTGCTGAAGATTTCATAAGGAGTTAGTAATCTCTGAGAAATGGGCATGACAGAAATGAGCTGATATATTAGAGCTCAATTTCAAAAACTACAACATTTCTCCTAGGAGAACCCAGGCAAACCCAGTGTGCACTGCTCTAACCCCACTGAGGACTTTGAAATCTCGAAATAGAGGGACTAATTAAAATGGTGACATTGGTCCTTGCCTGGCCTTTGTTGTATAATGGTGAAACCTTCCTCACACATCAGAAATCTGACAGAGACACTGCCTCTGTAACAATTGAAGTCAGAGAGCCAAATAGACAGTCTTACAAAAGCCATGAGACGCTTTTATCACCAAACTCCAGAATTTGTGAATTGGGAATTAGGCAAGCATGGTTTCTACTTGAAGGTGGACTAGAACAAAATTAACTTTCTTTACCTCAACTTTTCTGAGTTCATGTCCAGCTGTCAATGCTTTTCAGAACACCTTAAATAACACAAATATTTGAAATCCAAAATTCTCAGAAAGAAATGTTAGACACTTAACTTCAAAAAATCAAACACTGTGGATACTCACTTTTGGCACATAACTTCCCTGAAAACACACACCAAACAAATATTAAACAACACATACAGTGAACACTACATTTAAAAGCAGTTATATTGTTACTGTTTTAAGTCAAAATTCAAGAGCTTAAAAAAATGCCTAACATTCAATTGCAATGTATTCCTAGATTGTTTTCAGGCTTGATCAAATAAACATGGAATTTGTAGAAATATACAAAAAACTATTCATCATTTTATCTCCCAAATCACAATAAACTTGCAACTTATGAGGAAATAAAAAAAAATAAAGTGAATGCCTGGTTATATTTACATTTATTAACTTAATATTATTCCAACATTAGATCTAATGTTAAATGGATTTAAACTGTAATGGCTAATATTTGGAAAAATCTATTAAAAGTATGAGCAGTGTGGCTGGGTTATGTTTCTTATGTTACATATCATACTTTTAGGATCATACAAATAAGTCATCAAATGTTTTTAAAAATAAACCATATATTTGATGGTGTTTAAGAATTAGCTGTGGTTTTTGCACTTCCATTAGAATGAATGGGAGGTTTTGCTATTTGAGTACGATCGACACCAAATGGTGGTGGATCCCATAAAGTCATCCATACCTTGTGAAAGCCTGGAGAGTACATACTGGGGTAGAACCTGAAACAGACAGTGAGGACTAGGTTTGCATACACGTCACTCGTGATGTCCACACCTACAAAGCAGACTACAGGATGTCAGCTACCATCACAGTGAGACTAAATGCGAGGACTCCAACTGACTGGTCTACCCTCGTGCTGTTCAGCAAATCCTGTCTACCCAGTTGGATGGGTACTGAGTACTTAGCTCAGTGAGTACTTATTTGCACCCCCTGGGTTCTTGGTTTAAAGGTCCCTTCAAGTTGCAGTGGCTATAGCCCTCTAGTGCAAGGCTGGGGATGGTCATTTATGGAGTATGCAACCATTATGATGGGTGATTAATCTTTGGTAGCTAAATCAATGTATATCTCTCACAGGACTTGTCATATTAAGGGGAAACATGGTGCCTGTCGCCCCCTCTCAGCTCCTTAGTGACTGTGAATATGTCTTCTTTATCCTATGTACTTCTCTTTCCCAGTGATCTCATCAATGTGCTCTAAGAGGCTTGACACTCCACTGTGTAACTATGCATTACAGGGACAAAGTGAATAAAGAGTATCCTAGACTCATGAGGAAATGCTATAAAGCCCTATTCTTCAACCTGGTTGCTTTGTGCTGCTGAGATATATGTGCTAAATACTTGAATTCTTATCATTCCTGGAAGGAGCTCAAAATTAATTCAAACAGAAAAGAGAAAGAAAAGTGCACACAAAGAATGTAACACTAATTGGATTTCTAAAATTTATACCCAATGTGGTGGCAACAAGACATGTTTTCATTGATGTGTTTATACAATGGCCAGATGTTAGATGAAATTTTGTTCAGTTGAATACTTCAGCAAGAAAAATATTTTAACAAGCATAGAAAGCTTGCAGTAGAAATGTCAACCTATATTTTTTTGTTGTTGATTATTCAGTTTGGGCAATGTCCAAAGCAATGTCACCTGAACTAATTCTTACCTTTTCTTGGGTTTCCGACTGAATTCTTGTCTGGTTTTAAGTAGACACTGAAGCCTTAAAATGCTGAATTGGGTTCTTCTACCTCCATGAGTTCTGAAATCTCTGAGAAACCATGACATTCACACTATTTTTATGTATCATGGAGATAACAAATGCCCAGTGCCCATGAACTATTAGATAAGTATGTGAGCAGACATACATGTGCATGGGTGCAGGCGTGGATGAATCCATGAAAAGATCCAATGCTTACGAGTCTGAGGGAAGAAATGGACATGACAGCCTGCTTTCCTTCTTCCTTTTCAAAGGATCATTTGTCACAGAAGAGGACAACATCTTGAAAGTATTACCCAGGGAGGGGAGAGGGGATAGGGTATTTTCAGAGTAGAAACTAGGAAAGGGGATAACATTTGACATGTTAATAAAATATCTAATAAAAAAAGAGAGAAAATATTACCCAAAGGTAAAAAAGAAAGATAAAAATGAATTAGAATAACTAGCAACTTTATAGTAAAAGCATGTATGAGTGGATATAGAATTTATATATTATTTTCAATCATTTTACCTCAAGGACCATTACAAGGTGAGCATCATTATTATTTTCATCTCCAAAGATGAAGAAAACAAGTGTTTAGTGAAATAAGTAAATGACCTCACATTATACATAGTAGAAAAGCAAAATCTGGAACCAGTTTTTCAATTCCAGCCATCTGTATGATGCCCCTGTGTCTAATACAGATCTCTCACAGCCCTACCCACCCAATTTCTCAGCAGTCATATTTGTCTTTAATGACATACATGCTCAAGTGCATGCACATGCACACACATACATGCATACATACATGTAGAGAGTGTGTGTATGTATGTATGTGCATATGTATGTATACATGCATGTAGAAGGATGCATGTATTATGCATTCAAGGAGAATTCATTTTGCCATACCATCATGAAGCAATAAATTAAATACTGAGAACCAGGAAAATTATAGACCTTAGAAAATAATTTATAAAAGGGAATAAGGTGAACAGCTACAGAGAACTTACTTATGTTTTTGATAATTTAGGAAATTGGGGTTCTTTTTTCTTGAGATAGTATTACCAGCATCACTACTTAAGATGCAGCTTTGTTGGTATTGAAAAGGCTACAGGTAAAGATTAACAGCAGCTACTGTTAAAGGCTTAAATAGTTCAATAATAAAGACAGTTGAACACTCACAGCGCAACTAGTATATAGTTTCTCATCCCTTACGGATATCTTACACTGTAGCTTTTTCCATTATGCAGATATAAAAGGGAACTGAAGTCTAAGGAAGTAATCAGAGTGCTCAGTCATAGGACTAGTAGGGGCCAGAAGTGAGATTTTAACCCAGGCAGGTGTCCTCAACTCTCTGCTACCAGCCCCGCCCCTCTGGGGACTCTGAGCTAAGGCACTTCCAGGTTCCACTAGCTCTAACATTCACTATCTCTCTTTGCAAGCCTTTGATTTTTCATATCAACTGAGATTACAGTATACGGGACATTTTAGTTGTTCCTGACCTAACCTCTCATTATCACTTCAATGTCTGCTGCTAGAAGATTAAAGCCTCAAGTGCAAATTCCACAAAGATAAACTACCTAAACTTACAAAGCGTTTTGAAAGGGGACTATGAGTAGCCAGAGTAACTTTCTTTGGTGAGCAAGAGTATACTAAAAACTAATTCCATCATGCATCATCTACATTTTTGCTCAAAATTAGCAGCTCTTTGTGCAAAGACCCATAGAAAAATCTGGTGAATTTATTTATTAAATACCTACACATAAAATATTAAGAAAGGAATTTGTTCTCTGTTTTTTTTCCTTGTTCTTTAAATTTTTATTGGATATTTTATTTATTTACATTTCAAATGTTATCCCCTTTCCTGGTTTCCAAACCAGAAAACCCCTATCCCAACCTCCCTCCCCCTACTTCTTTGAGGGTGCTCACCCACACACCCACCCACTCCTACCTCCCTGACCTGGCATTCCCCTACATTAGGGAATTGAGCCTTCATAGGACCAAGGGCCTCTCCTCCTACTGATGTCCAACAAGGCCATCATCTGCTACATGTGTGACTGGAGCCATGAGTCCCTCCATGTGTACTCTTTGGTTGATGGTTTAGTCCTGAGAGCTCTGGGAGGTCTGGCTGGTGGATATTGTTGTTCTTCCTATGGGGTTGCAAACCCTTTCAGCTCCTTCAATCCTTTCTCCAACTCCTCTATTGGGAACCCTGTGCTCAGCCCACATTTTGTCCCCATATTTCCTTCCACAAGTATTTTGCTCCCCCTTCTAAGAAGGGCTGAATCATCTACACTTTGGTCTTTCTTCTCTTGAGCTTCATGTGGTCTGTGAATTGTATCTTGGGTATTCCCAGCTATTGAGCGAATATCCACTTATCAGGGAGTGCATAGCATGTGTGTTCTCTTGTAACGGGTTACTTCACTCAGGATGATATTTTCTAGTTTCATCCATTAGACTAAGATTTTCATTAATCCATTGTTTAAAATAGCTGAGTGGTCCATTGTGAAAATGTACCACATTTTCTGTATGCATTCCTCTGTTAAAGAACATCTGGGTACTATCCACCTTCTGGCAATTATGAATAAGACTGCTCTGAATATAGTGGAGCATATGTCTTTATTACATGTTGGAGCATCTTTTGGGTATATGCCCAGGAGAGGTATACCTGAGTCCTCAGGTTGTACTATGTACAATTTTCTGAGGAATGGCCAGACTGATTTCCAGAGTGTTTGTACAAGCTTGCAATCCCACCAGCAATGGAGGAGTATTCCTCTTTCTCTACATCCTCGCCAGCATCTACTGTCATCTGAGCTTTTGATCTTAGCCCTTCTGACTGGTGTGAGGTGGAATCTCAGGGTTGTTTGGATTTGCATTCCCCTGATGACTAAGGATGTTGAACATTTCTTTAGGTACTGCTTAACCGTTTGAGTTTCCTCAGTTGAAATTTCTTTCTTTAGCTGTGTACCACATTTTTTTAATAGGGTTATTTGGTTCTATGGAGTCTAACTTCTGGAATTCTTAGTATATAATGAATATTAGCCCTCTATCAGATGTAGAATTGGTAAAGATATTTTCCAAATCTGTTGGTTGCCATTTTGTCCTATTGACAGTATCCTTTGCCTTCAGATGTTTGCAATTTTATGAGGTCCCATTTGTCGATTCTTGATCTTAGAGCATAGGCCATTCATGTTCTGCTCAGGAAATTGTCCCCTGTGCCCATGTGTTCAAGATTCTTCCTCACTTTCTCTTCTATTAGTTTCAGTGTATCTGGTTTTACATGGAGGTCTGTGATAAACTAGGACTTGAGCTTTGTACAAGGGGATAAGAATGGATCAATTTGCATTCTTCTACATGTTGACCTCAAGTTGAACCAGCACCATTTATTGAAAATGCTTTTTCTCCATTGGATGACTTTAGCTCCTTTGTCAAGGATGAAGTGACTATAGACATCTTTCCATCTTCTGAGATCTTCTATTTCTCTCTTCAGAGACTTGAAGTTCTTATCATACAGATCTTTCACTTGTTGGGTTAGAGTCACACCAAGATACTTCATATTGTTTGTGACTATTGTGAAGGGTGTCATTTCCCTAATTTCTTTCTCAGACTGTTTATCCTACTGATTTGTTTGAGTTAATTTTACATCCGGCCACATTGCTGAAGAAGTTTATCAGCTGTAAGAGTTCTCTGGGTGGAATTTTGGGGTCACAAAAGTATACATCACATCATCTGCAAATAGTGATATTGTGACTTCTTCCTTTCCAATTTATATCCCTTTGACTTCCTTTTGTTGTCTAGTTCCTCTGGATAGGACTTCAAGTCCTATATTGAATAGGTAGGGAAGGAGTAGACAGCCTTGTCTAGTTCCTGATTTTAGTGGGATTTAGTTTCTCTCCATTTACTTTGATGTTGCCTACTGGTTTTCTGTATATTGCTTTTACTATGTTTAGGTATGAGCTTTGAATTTCTGATCTTTCCAAGATTTTTATCATGAAGGGCTGTTGAATTTTGTCAAATGCTTTCTCAGCATCTAATGAAATGATCTTTTTTTTTCCTCCTTTGAGTTTGTTTATGCAGTGGATTAAGTTGATGGATTTCCATATATTACATCCCTGGGATAAAGCCTACTTGAGCATGATAGGTAATCATTTTGACGTGTTCTTGGATTCAATTTGCAAGATATTTTTGCATCAATATTCATTACAGAAATTGGTCTGAAGTTCTCTTTCTTTGTTGGGTCTTTGTGTGGTTTAGGTATGAGCAGAACAGTGGCTGCATAAAACGAATTGGGTAGTGTTTCCATTTTGTGGAATAGTTTGAAGAGAGTTGGTATTAGGTCTTCTTTGAAGGTCTGATAGAATTCTGCACTAAACCCATCTGGTCCTGTGGTTTTTTTGGTTGGAAAACTTTTAATGACTGCTTCTAGTTCTTTAGGGGTTAGAGAACTGTTTAGATAGTTTATCTAATCTGAATTTGACTTTAGTACCTGAGATCTGTCTAGAAAATTGTTTATTTCTTCCAGATTTTTCCACGTTTTTACTGAGTATAGGTTTTGTAGCAGGATTTGATGATGTTTTTTGGGTTTCCTCGGTTTCTATTGTCATGTCTCCCTTTTCATTTGTTATTCTGTTAATCTGGATACTGTCTCTGTGCCCTCTAATTATTCTGGTTAAAGGTTTATCTATATGGTTGGATTTCCTCAAAGAACCAGAATCTGGTTGTGATAATTCTTTGTATAGTTCTTTTTGTTTTTACTTGGTTGATTTCAGTCCTACGTTTGATTACTTCCTGCCATCTACTCCTCTTGGGTGTATTTGCTTCTTTTTATTATACAGTTTTCAGATGTATTGTCAAGCTGCTAGTGTATACTCTCTCCAGTTTCTTTTTGAAGGCACTCAGAGCTATGAGTTTTCCTCTTAGGGCTGCTTTCATTGTGTTACATAAGTTCAGGTGTATTGTGGCTTCATTTTCATAGAATTCTAAAATGTCTTCAGTTTCTTTCTTTATTTCTTCCTTAACCAAGTTATCTTTGAGTAGAGTGATGTTCAGCTTCCATGTGAACATGGGCTTTCTGTTGTTTTTGTTGTTATTGAAGACCAGCCTTAGTCCATGGTGCTCTGATAGGATGCATGGGATTATTTCTCTGTTCTTGTATCTGGTGAGGCCTGTTTTGTGACTGATTATATGGTCAATTTTGGAGAAGGTACCATGAGGTGCTGAGAAGAAGGTATATTCTTTTGCTCTATGATGAAATGTTCTACAGGTATCTGTTAAATCCATTTGGTTCATAACTTCAATTAGTTTCACTGTATCTCTGTTTAGTTTCTACTTCCATGATCTGTCCATTGATGAGAGTGGGGTGTTGAAGTCTCCCACTATTATTGTGTAAGGTGCAACCTGTCCTTTGGGCTTTAGTAAAGATGTTTTATTGCTTTTTTTTTTTTAATGAATGTGGGTACCCTTGCATTTGGAGCATAGATGTTCAGAATTGAGAGTTTATCTTGGTAGATTTTTTTTCCTTTGATGAGTATGAAGTGTCCTTCCTTATCTTTTTTGATAACTTTTGGTTGAAAGTCAATTTTATTTGATATTAGAATGGCTACTCCAGCTTGTTTCTTGGGACCATTTGCTTGAAAAATTGTTTTCCAGCCTTCTGCTCTGAGTTAGTGTCTGTCTTTGTCACTGAGGTATGTTTCCTATACGTAGCAAAACTCTGGATCCTGTTTACCTATCCAGTCTATGTCTTTTTATTAGGGAATTGAGTCCACTAATGTTAAGAGATATTAAAGAAAAGTGATTGCTGCTTCCTGTTATTTTTGTTGTTAGAGATGGAAGTACATTTGTGTGGCTCTTCTTTTGGGTTTGTTGAAAGAAGATTACTTTCTTGCTTTTTCTAGGGTGTAGTTTCCCTCCTTTTGTTTGCATTTCCATCTATTATCCTTTGTAGGGGTGGACTTGTGGAAAGATATTGTGTAAATCTGGTTTTGTCAGGAATATCTTGGTTTCTCTTAGGGTCTGTATGACATCTGCCCAGAATCTTCTGGCTTTTATAGTCTCTGGTGAGAAGTCTGATGTAATTCTGATAGGTCTGCCTTTATACATGTTTTTTTATATTTTTCCTTTACTGCTTTTAATATTCTTTTTTTGTTTTGTTTTGTTTAGTGCATTTGGTGTTTTGATTATTATGTGTCAAGAGGAATTTCTTTTCTGGTCCAGTCTATTTGAAGTTCTGTAGGCTTCTTGTATGTTTGTGTCTCTTTCTTTAGGTTAAGGAAGTTTTATTCTATAATTTGGTCGAAGATATTTACTGGCCCTTTACATTGGGAATCTTCACTTTCTTCCATACCTATTATTCTTAGGTTTGGTCTTCTCATTGTGTCCTGTATTTCCTGAATGTTTTAGTTTAGGAGCTTTTTGCATTTTTTAGTTTCTTTTACTGTTGTGTCAGTGTTTTCTATAGTATCTTCTGCCCCTGAGATTCTCTCTTCTATCTCTTGTATTCTGTTGATGATGCTTGCATCTATGGTTCTTGATCTCTTTCCTAGGTTTTCTATCTCCAGAGTTGTCTCCTTTTGCGATTTCTTTATTGTTTCTATTTCCATTTTTAGAACCTGGATGATTTTTTTCAATTCCTTCAGCTATTTGTTTGCATTTTCCTGCAATTCTTTAAGGGATCTTTGTGTTTCCTCTTTAAGGGCTTCTACCTGTTTACCTATGTTCTCCAGTATTTCTTTAAAGGAGTTATTTATGTCCTTCATAAAATCCTCTATCAGCATCATGAGATGTGATTTTAAATCCAAATCTTGTTTTTTCGGTGTGTTAGAGTATTCAGGTCTTGCTGTGGTGGAAGAACTGGATTCTGATGATGCCAAGTAGCCTTAGTTTCTGTTGCTTAGCTTCTTGCACTTGCCTCTCACCATCTGGTTACCTCTGGTGTTAGCTGTCCTGTTTCTAACAGGAGCTTGTCCCACCAAGGGACTGTGAGCCTTTGTTCTTAGGTGTGCCAGCACTCCTGGGGAGACCAGCTCTCTCCTGGGCAGGATTTGGGTACAGAGGGCTGTGGGATACCCTTAGCTCTGGGGTGCAGATGGAGACCTGAATGATCCTGCCCCCAGCTGCTCTGCTGTTCCTGTGCCCTGGGCACTCCCAGCAAGTCCCTCTTTGGACAATTATTGGAGCAACAGTGGTGGTCTCACCTGTAGGCTTAGGAGTGAGAGCGCTCCTGGGCGACCAGCTCTCTCTGGACAGAATTTGGGTATGGATGGTTGTGGGACAGCCTTAGTTGAAGATGGAGACCAGAAGGATCCTCAAGAAAGGTATTTGGAAATAGCATTTGGAAAAAAGCAACATTTTGGGAAATGTTAGCATCTTAGTCAGGGTTTTATTGCTGTAAAGATACATCATGACTATGGCAACCCTTATAAGGTACAACATTTAATTGGGGCTGCCTCATACTTTCAGAGGTTAAGTCCATTATCATCATGGTGGAAAGAATGGTGGCATACAGGCAGACATGGTGCTGGAAATGGAGCTGAGAGTTCAGCAAGAAGAGACTGTGTATCATACTGGGCAGAACTTGAGCATAGGAGAGCTCAAAGCCCAACCCCACAAAGACACACCTACTCCAACAAGGCCACCTCTCCATGGGACCATTATTCAAACACATGAGTTTATGGCAACTATACCTATTCAAACCGCCACCTTAGTGATAATTCTGAATAATTCAAATTGTATCACTGCCACAGTGGCAACATCTTCTGGGAATAATTGGCATAATGCCTACTGCCAATATTATCTCATTCAGTAAAAAGGAAGACTGAAAACTGACTTGATTTCATAAGACTGAAAACTGACTTGATTTCAAACTATAATATACTAGGCAAATGAGGACCTATGTATCACAAAAAACCCACAAAAAAACAATAAACTCATAACAAATAAATGGGTCTTTGAATACCCTCTGTCAATGACAGTGGTGAATAGTTTTAGGAGATAGGAAGGGTAGCATTAAACTCTCAGTAATAAAAGTGAGAATGGGGTTACAAGCTCTTCTACACCCCTCTCAGCACAAGCACTACTGAAATTGCCATTGTCTCTAAAAGAGAAAACTCCATATGCAGCCAACCTGTCAGGGCAATCCCTGTAACTAGCAGACTGACCTGAGATGGTAAATTCCAGGTCAGCCTGGGCTACCTAGGGAAACTTATCTGGAAATTTTTAAGCGGGATTAGAAGAGACAGTTCAGCCAGTACAGTATTTGCCTTGCAAGCAAAAGTTAAATCCTACTAGAGCCCACATAAATGACCCAGGTACAATGGCATATGCTTGTAATACTAGCAGTAGTAGAAGATGAGAGCAACTGGATCCCTGAAAGCTCACTGCTCAGTTAGCCTTGCTTACTGGAAATTCCCGACCACTGAAAGACCCTGTCTCAATCCAAAGTAGAAGATGCCTGAGGAATGGCACTCAAGATTGTCCTTTGAACAATGCATACAGACACAAGGACAACACACACACCCCGCCCTTTCAAAATGTTCCCCGACTAAGTCAATATCATAGGTTTTGTTGTTCTGTGTTGCAATTAATGCCTCAGAGAGAATCGGTGTGTGTAACATCTGAGGCAGGCTAAAGACCTAACTTTAATTGTCAAAACCTCATGTTAAGAGGGAAGAGCTTCCTGAAGGACAAAAAGGATCTTCTTTCTACATCCTGATGCTCAACAAAGAATGTTGGGTAAAAGCAAGATTGGCTTATTTCTCTTAGGAAATTCTAAAAATTATACATATATATATATATATATATATATATATATATATATATATATATATATATGTTCTATGTATAGAAAAATTATAAAATTTTATCTAAAATTCATAAAATAAATATATAAAGGGATGGGAAGATGATTCTGTGGTTAGGAGCACTACTATTTTATAGAACACCAGAGTTCAGTTCCCAGCATCATTGTGCCTCACAACCATCTGTAACCCTAGCTCCAGGGAATTTGATGCTCTCTTCTGTTCTCAGAGAGCTCTGCACTCATGCATAAGCCCACAAAGAATAAAATATTTGTCAACTAGTAATGAACCTAGAGCAGGAGTGTAAATATCAGCCTGTGCTTCTTGAAAGCTACTCCACAACTTCAGTGTCACACTTTATCTCGGAGGACTTGATCTATAACCGGATGTTCCCAGAGAGCTGGTACCATGGAAAGAGTCAAAGTGAGGAACGAAAGGACTGAGATTTCCCCAGTTCTCCCTGAGGTCTTCAACAAGGAAGAGTTAAGAAATACTGATGGAGATTATTCAGCCCTGTGGCATGGGTGCATTGTGGTCCATTCATATTCTTTGAACTCTAATAAATCCTCATCAAACAATGATGACATTTTCATCTCATCGAAGTTTAATCACAAGAGTATTGTAATACTGATTTTCTTCACCTCAGTTCAAAATGAAAGTAATTGTCAGACGTTATTTTAATGCCCACCCTTACACTCATTCTTACATCTCTCCTTGTGTTTTTATTATGGCCCATTTCATTGTCTTGGAGGCATGTCATATTTTCTATTATTCAAGCAATCTTAGAACTTTGTCCATTACTTACCAATAGTACATATAAAGCTCATTTTAAAATGCATTTCAGATACATTAACAGGAACAAACATTTTTTTCTTAAAACACAGAGAAGCATGAAAGTTTAGCTCATTACTTTATTGCATTATTTTACATGGAAGACTTTCTGATTGCCTGAACCCTTGATTGCTTCAAAGAAAGTATTACCAGCCTCAGAATGATGAGCTTACCACTCACAAAAGCAGAAAGGGAAATACATCTCTTTCTTTCATTGCATTGATGCTTGGAAAATAGTTTCTCCTAAGGAACAGGGGTGGGGTTTACCCCAGTGATCTATCCTTTCTTGATTACAAGTGCATCTGTGAGTGTGTGGATGAGTACTTCAGTGCATCTGTATGTCTGTGCGTGTGTGTGTCCATGTGTGTCTGTGATTCTGTTTGTGTCTGTGTGCAGGCCAGAAGTTAAACTCAATTATTGATCTGCAATCATTGTCCATGTTGGTTTTTGAAACAATTTTTCACTGGCCTAAAACTTGCTAATTCAGGTGCAGTGGCTGGTCAGTGAGCCCAGGGTTTCATTGCCTCGTCTTCCTCGGTATTAGCATCATGAGTACATGCCGCCCATTCAGAATGTTTTTTACCTGGGTTCTGAGCATCGAACTTAGGCCCGCACACTTGCATGGTAAGTATTTTACCAATTGCATTATTGCCCTAGCCCCTGCATAAGTGAGTCCTAATCACAGCATTCAAAGATATACAGAAAACTAACAATAAAATCCAAGAAGAGTATAGGATTTGAAATAATCTAATACATTTTGTGTTTTTGTGTTTTCTGTTTCTTTCCATAAGGGATGGGGGAAAGATGATCAATTTAAAGAAATCTATGAGATCTGAGTTAAATGTTTTTACTGGAGAGGGGCATACGAAATATTATGGGGCAGAAGGTGCAACCAAAGCAAGGGCCTTAGGCTTACATCTTCACGGAGAAGTAATATGAGAAGTCAAGGAGGCAGTGGGAGTCTGGGCCACACTGAACAACCTCATTTCTGCAGATCTATGCTACCTGAGTACTTAGATACAAAAATCTCAGATTTTTCAGACAAACTTGATGTTGTATGTAAAGTCTCCAACTCTTACCTGTTCAGTAGTCTGCCAAATGACAGGTCTCTTAATCCCTGTTGCTTCCACTCAGGCTTTCTCTGCTTGGCTCAAGTCAACAAATAGAGAATTGTACACATACACAGAGAGAAAGAGAGAGAGAGAGAGAGAGAGAGAGAGAGAGAGAGAGAGAGAGAGAGAGAGAGAGATCTTAAACAAGAGTGACTTTGCCTTTGCCTTCCAGGAAATAACTAGCAATCTTTTGAGGTTATCACAACCAGGAATGAGATGCTTGAATCTAGTGTGGGTAGATGTCATGGATGCTTCTAAACATCCTACAGTGAATGCAACATTGCTCCACTGCCCACCAATAAAGATTTGGCTCAGGATGTCAGTAGTGCTGAGGTCAAGGGCCCATACAACTGGTTGACCTCCATCAGTTTTTGTTGCCCTCTAATCCTTCTCCATACTGCAGCCAAGCTCTTCTAAAAGTATGAATACAGTTCCGATGCAATAGCTACCTCAGTAACACAGTGCCCAGCAGGTTGGGGCAGGAAGGTGATCAGCCTGAATACAGTAATCAAGGCTCTGTGTTAAAGCAACCAGAGTAAAAATAGATATATATTTTTCAGGAAAGTCTACGGGGTGTGGCTTATTTTTCTATCCAACTTCTATATGCATGCCTCTTTGCAAGCCGAACAATTTTGGTTTGGAATGGACAGGCCAGCCTTCCATGCCAAGGAGCCAGCCTTCATTAAGCGTATCCAATCAGATTACAGTGCTCCTTCCAATTTCCTTTGGGTGGTTTCAGAACTTCTGGGTCCTGAAGCTGAGGATGGATATCCATGTCTCCTACATAAAGCAACATAGTATTTGCAAGTAATGTGTATGCATCCCTCCACATACTCTAAATTATCTCTAGGTTTATTATGTGGCCTCCAATGAAATGTTCTTTTACTATCTCACTCAACTTAAGGGCAAAGAGAGTCTTTGTATGTTCAATACAGAGATAGATTTTAAAATGGGTTTTATCTATGCTTCTTTGAGTCCACAGATTCAGAACTATGGTTACAACAGAAACGCCATTGACCTCCTCAATGGTTGATTTAGAAAAGGATGTGCTAATTATTTGTTAACTGTTATTTAAGAAAATATTTCATTTAGAAAGGGGGTTCTAATAGGTTTATTACAAAATGGCCATAATAATTTTTAACACTCCTGTTTGCAAGTCCCTTTAAAACATTACTTAGCTGTTTTTCTCATTAGATGGTGGTATCCATCCCCATGTCCTCAATTTTGAAGCTGCCCTGACTTGTTTTGAATGATATGTTGGAGCCATGTAGCTACTGTGGGGCAAGATGCTAGACCTCACAATATCTTTCAGCTTCAGTTGTAACTACCCTGGGAAAAAAAACATGAAATTGCCATTTGCAAAAGGCCCATCTTGTCAGTCTGGAATGAGGTCATGTGATCATAGCTGCCAGTGACCTAGCCATCCAGCCCCACTGCTAGAGGAAGGTCTTGTGCTCGGTGTATTCAGCTGCTGATCTCTGTGCCCTAAGATCTAATGACAGACCAGACACAGGCATCGTCATAAATATTGAAGAATCTCCTGTATCTATGTGGTATAAAGAATGTTCCCCAATTATCTCTGATTGGCTAATAAAGTCTCAACAGCCAATGACTAGTCAGAGGAAATAGAAAGGCTGGACTTCTGATCCCAGTGAAGGGTCCGAAGGAGAAGAGCCAGGAGAAAATGTTCACCACAAGGCAGGTGATGGTCCTGGAGAAGAAGGACCACAAAGAAGGTAGAAGCGAAGTGGCCATGAAGCAGAAGGTCAAAGAGTAGTCATGAGGAGCAGGTCATACACAGCTTCACCGTAAGAACACACATGGAGCAGAGCAAGCAAGGGCAAGACAACTACAACGAAATTGGGGCCTGGCTGAGAGGTAAATAGCTTAGTGTTAGAACAGCTCAGAACCTACTCGGCTCAAGCATACAGCTTGTTATTAAAGTCTTTCAGACCTGAGGTGTCTGTGTTTATTGGTGAGGAGCTAGAATGAGCTAAAGAGGGCATAGAAACACCTTCAGATATATGAGAGCAAAAGGGACATAGCAAATGCCCCCCAAATTCTACTACACCCCACAAGAGAGTTCATTTTACTGACTGATTCTGAGTGAGTGACCCCAGTGTAAAGCAGCAACAGCACTGTCCAATGGAGCCAAAACCCAAAAACTGACCTATGGGGTCATGAGCCAGTCAGATGGCAAACTTTCCTTTGGGTGAGTAATATCAGTGGGTATAGTAACACATAACAGATGCAGGTAGGTCTACCCTGTTAGTGCTGTTGCTGCATGAGGAGAGACTATCTGGCTTTGCCTCTGTTCAGATTTACCCCTGGCATTCTAGACAAGCAGATCAGAAAGACAAAATGACCCTGTTCTTCCATGCTGACTGTGCACATACCCCCCCCCACACACACACACATAAAGTCTCGTTATGTGACAAGACATGGTAAAATCCCCTATGGTTTTAACTGCTCTTGAGTTTTGTTTTACTTGAAGGTCAAAGTGTTCCTTTGTTGGCTTTCCATCCATCTTATGAAGAAATTAGAACTTATTCATGATCTAGTTGGTACTGGTTCACCATCAGCCTTCATATCCCAAAGCTGTTCCCTACACATCACACGGTTTTGTTTGTTTTACTTTTGTTTATTTGAATTTATTATCTGTGGTGTACCTTCTTGTTCAAATGTATACCACATGCATTCATGGTCTGTGGAAGCCACACAAGGGCTCAGATCCCCTGATATCAGAATTCCTAATGATTGTGAACTGCCAGACAAGAGTGCTGGGAACTGGACCTGGGTCTTCTGTAAGAATACGAAGGGGTCTTAAAGGCATCTCTCCAGCATCTGCACTCACTTTGAACTTGGTGTTTTCTCTGTGTCTTTTCACTCTCCTTCACCAAGCCCCCATCTTTACATGCCCTAATTTCTTCTGTCTGAAGTTCTCTGTTAAAGCAATTTCCATAGGTTGGACTCAACTACTGCCTTTCAAAACCATGCATGTTTCACCTGGAGGTCCACCATGCTTAGTACAAATGCACTGGCTAGTTTTGTGTCAACTTGACACAGCTGGAGTTATCACAGAGAAAGGAGCTTCAGTTGAGGAAATGCCTCCATGAGATCCAGCTTTAAGGCATTTTCTCAATTAGTGTTCAAGGGAGAAAGGCCCCTTGTGGGTGGTGCCATCCCTGGGCTGGTAGTCTTGGGTTCTATAAGAGAGCAAGCTCAATAAGCCAGGGGAGGCAAGCCAGTAAAGAACATCCCTCCATGGCCTCTGCATCAGCTCCTGCTTCCTGACCTGCTTGAGTTCCAGTCCTGACTTCCTTCAGTGATGAACAGCAATGTGGAAATGTAAGCTGAATAAACCCTTTCCTCCCCAACTTGCTTCTTGGTCATGATGTTTGTGCAGGTATAGAAACCCTGACTAACACAACATGCTTATCTTACAGAGGGCCTTGATTTGATCCTCAGCCACAGGGGGGAAATGTATTAAACAACAAGCTTATTTTAATAGTTCTATTAACTTTGTGCTACCAAAGACCATAAGCTAAATATCTCCATCCATTTCCCCTCTTCCTCTAAAGCCAACCAGTCCCACCTATTCTAATAAATATTTTGGAAATTCTACCTGTCTGGAAAACAGAATTGTGCTGCCATTGCTGATGTGCCAGTGTTTAGGTTTAGATATTTACCTAGTGACCTGAGGCTACTAGGAACACCTCCTGTCCCTTCTGGCATCCCTGAACTGTATTTAACTTTGATGCCTTTGGTTCCCTCACATGAGGTCTTGCTTTTCTCATAAGTTAGACAATCTTGGTTCGTTCAACCTTCAGCTGCTGCAACAAGTCCCTCAATTTCTTCCTGATGTGCTCAGGCATGGAGTACTTTCAGTTTCTTACATCTAAAGAAGCCGCTCAGGGAGGAGCCTCTCTGCTCCAATGTGAGTAGGGAGATGCTCATACCTTGTACTTTATACCTCGCTGGTTCTGACCCTCAAGCAGACCTTCTCCATCACCTTGTAGCATCAGGTCACTTCTGCCCTCAATCCCTCCCTCCCTCTCCCCTTCTTAGTTTTTGTTTATATTGATAGTCCCACTTTTGCTGATTATGAAAACTCTAAAGATGTCTGGTTTGTAGCTAACAAATCCCCTGCAGCTTGTCTTCCTGCCCACTCCACCCTGCCCTGTAGGTCTTTCCAGTTCTTCCCCTCTAGTGCATTGAAGTTGCATGATAATATGTCTTATTCCTTTTTCATTTATTCAGTCTTACTGGACACACAATGAGCATCTTCACTGAAAGCTTTATTCCTTCACATGTAAGATGGCCAGTTCTTTTTCTTCTTACCAATACAAGCAAGTTTAAATGGAAAGAGCAAAAATGCAAACAGAAACAAATTATGACTGACTCAGAAAACTCTTTCAAAAATTTCGATATGAGATCCACATCCTTCTGTTTGAAATAGTTTCTGTTATTATGCTAGATTAGGAATCAAATAAAACATCCAAATGAGGGGGAATATCTGAACCTCATAAACTCTGTGACGACACAAACCCTCTCTCTCATTTCTAAAGGAAAATTGAAACTAGACTAATATGAAATTAAGCTGGATAGATCTTTTTATTGTTCAAGCCAAACACAACTTAAAAGTAATTCATACCTCCTTCTAAAACTATATGATGTGAACAATATGAAAGAGTTTAGATTTCTCAGATACTTCTTGCAATAACTTTGCAATTTCCAGGTGTATTTACAATAATGTTGAAATCTCTTTGCTGAGACACTCCCACAATAATACTGATTTCAGTCAGTCAAACAGCTGTGATGCTATTCATGAAAGGTTATAAAAGATGATTTCAGATAAAATAAAATTTTTCTGAAATAAATATAACTTGCTGTGTGTTTTTTTTTCTAACCTATTGTTATGGAGTTCAGGAATTTACCATATTGAGCCTCACCTGTCTCCCAAAAGGATTTGAGATGGATTTGAATGTTTTAAAAGGTACCAGACTCATACAACAAAGGTAAAAATAATAAATTATAGAATGGTGGTTACCTGTGTTCATTCAGAAATGAGATATTTGCTGCACTTAAACCTAACATTTCAGATATCAAGTTATAATGCTTGTATTTAATCTCCTTTGATGTCAAAGAATATATTTTACTCATAGATTGGTGCTGCTCTCAATGTCTGCCAGAGAAGCCTATCTCCATAGTGGTCAGCAGTTGATTCATACTCCCAACCTGTCAAGATGCTGATAATAAATGGCTGTTGGGTGTTAAGCCCTGAGTGTAACAACTTTTCAAACATTAATGTTTTAATTTTATACTAAATTCCAGAAATAAATTAGCCTATGGATCTTTATGAAGAGGTAGCTACTGTATATTGAATGCTTATTATCCAATAGGAACTCTGCTTCATATGTATGGGTAATTTCTCATAACACTGTAACAAGATAGACTGTTACTTTTCATATGTATCAGTAATTTCTCATAACATTGTAGCAAGGTGGACTGTTCTTCTGCTTTACAGGCTAAGTAAAGGCACAGAAACATTGCCCATGATGGTATCCAAGGAGCAGTAGCTAACACTAACACAGGTACCCTACTTACACAGTCCACCTTCCAGCTTCCATACTGCTTAGAAAAATCTTCATCAATGGCCATGGATGCCCAGGGGCAACATTCCATCAAAGCCAGAAATGATGCTTGCTTTTGGTTTACCCAGAAGCCATGATGTCCTTGAATGAGAACCATTGAACTCAACCATCCTCAGACTGTAGCTTTAATTTTTTTCAAAGCCTACTTATATGATGGTTCTTAAACAGTTTAACCTCCCTTTTAGCCCACCACCTACCAGGGGTAGTGTGGAAAAGAAAGGATGTGGGGCAGGGGGCAGTGAACCTATTTAGAAACAGTTCTTTGGAGTAAATCCCATCTGTGTTGTCAGGAAATTAGCAGTTCAGTTCACAGATTAGCAGAGGCAGCTCTATCCACTCTCAAGTACTTTACAGATACACCAGAAGTCCAGTTCAGTCGTGTCAGGATAGCAACAGTGATGACACAACCTAGCAGGAACAGTCAGGCCTCACCCGGAGGGATTAGGACCAGCAGGGACACCAGGAGTTCTCTGCTGTGCCTTTCCTGTCAAAGTGGAGATCAGCAAAGACAGACACTAAGCAGCATTTAGTTATGCAAGCAAGCCAAGCTCTCTCATAGTCTGTTGTGTCTTCTTTATACCCTCTAAACATCACATGTTTTCCATGGGTATTGCCTCAGGATGTGAGTCTTTCTCAGCTGAGATCACTCTGCCAATCAGCCCGAGTTCGAGGAAGCAGCAAGAAGCCACCAGAAGCTTTGGGGGCAATTCTCTCTATGGAGTCCTGACAAAAGGAGCTCAACTACATAACGTAAGGTGGGCCAATACATTGTGTCATTAGTGAAGAATCCTCAATCACAAATCCCTTCATGTGTCTGCTTTAGCAAAACATCCTTTCACTTATGGCTACTTCAGGAAACACTCCTTCACATGTTTGCCTCAGCAAAACACCAACCAACACAGCTGACTTTTCAAAGAACCCTTGAGTTTCCACTTCATCTGACCCCATGACCTCCTGAATCTTCTCCAAGTATAGAGACCCATCCAGCTGGATCTCAATAGGGACAGCATCACAGAGAGGAGGGGAGAGGTTATCAACAGTACCGAAACCATCCTGCCAAATATCTAGAACATAGAGCATCCCAAGGCTGCCAACAGGGTGCCTCTCTACAGAGTCTGCTGATCAATAAAATATAATCCTGTAAAGTTTATTACTTAAAAATTAATTGCATTAAACTCCTGGCAATGAGCAAAGAGACAGCTTGTTGGTGGTAGTATTCTTATATCAGTCAGGGGCAGGGAAAATGGAGGACCTTCATTCTAGTTCCATGCGTGGCTTGGTGACTAAAGATGTTTTATGCCTGGAATTCACAAAAATCAAATCAATCAAATTAAATCCAGTCAGCACAGTGAGGGAGGAGGAAGACAGACAGAGACCTGCAAACTACCGTGTTACCTACAGACCTACCCACCAGCATACAGCACACAGGGGCCATAGACACTTGAAACCACACCATGCAGTGCAGATGGCGCTGCCCATCAGCTGCATGTCTAGCCTGCAGTGGGAGGCACCACACTGTGCACTGAGTATGTATATGTTAGGCCAATGAAATAGAAAGAGAAGTGTAGCAGCTTGAGCATTACCAAGAGAGGTGGAGCTGAAAACTTGAGAGTAGAGAGGAGTAGCCTGTTGTGAGTGGCCAGCCCTACCACCTGAGACCATGATGGATCGCAGCCAGAGCTTCAGTTGAGGACCATGTCTGAGTCCATGGCTATGCAGCAATAGGGGGTGGTGAATAACCAGGGATCGATCCTATTACCACTAAAGAACATGGGAATATCCCTGGTTGGGGCGGCCGCTGAGTCCAGGGGCTGTGCCTAGTTAGCCTTGGTGGCGGGGGTGCAGCTCATGGGCAAGATTGTAGGAGAGTTGACCTCTCCCACTCATCTGCCATGGGGAGGCACAGGTGCAGAAGTTATGCCCACACCCCTTCCCTCGACACCTCCAGCAACTGGGAAAGCTTTCCACAGGACCATTAGCTCTGGAGAGCTATCCCTGTACCTCACCTGGACAGCGCAGTAGAGCTGGCCCTGGTGGAAGAGGTGCAGGAGCTGCGGCGGGTTGAGAGCACCAGTGCTGTCTTCTCCATTCCACTCCAGTGAGGTGGCATGTGTGCCTTCCCTCCACCTTGCCCCTCACCACCTGAGGTAGTCAGAAGACCTGGCCCTGGACGAGGCCCCAAGACTGTGAGTGATCCTCACCCTCTGATATGTTTTCTAATGCAGTGGCAGGAGTGCCTTAGCAGTCCCATGCTGAGTCATCTCCCCCCCATAAAATGAGGTTTATTTCAGACATGGGAAGGGGGTACGGAGATGGGAGTAGAGGCAGAGAAAGAAAGGAGGCAGAGAATGACAGAAAGAGAAAAGAGAAAGAAGGGAAGAGGCTGGCCGAGAGAGAGAGAGAGAGAGAGAGAGAGAGAGAGAGAGAGAGAGCAAACAGTCCTTTTATAGCAAACCAGGTACCTGGGCTGTTGCTAAGTAATTGCTGTAGAAGAAATACTAACACACTCCTCTGCTGTGAGGTGCCCTGGGCAGGGAGGGAGTGGAGGGGATGCCCTCCACCTCTTCACCCCTTGCCAACAGAGGCAGTTACTGTCTCTGGCATCATGAGAGCAGGTGAGCGGGGACCTTAAACCGTGCATGGGCAGTACAATAGAGCTCAACCTTGTGGCAGAAATGCCTATGAGCCAGCCCAGAGAGTGTGAAAGCAAGAGAGATGGCCCAGTTCTTCACAAGCTATAGTTCTCAGGGGAGTGTGTCCTGTGCCTTGACTGGGCAGCACAGAGGAGCAGGCTCTGGAGATGGAGGGCCTCCTGCGGGTGGGGTAAGGGACAGCAGGCAGGCTGACCACCTCAGCTACAGCCCAGACCCAAACAAATCTAAGGCTCTGAGGTGGCACAACCCCCAAATCTGTATCATCTGTGAATTGGTCGGGACACGCAAACAGCCAGTCCTGCTGCTCCAAAGCTGCAGGATCTCCATGACACAGGGCAACAACAGATAAACAGGAGGAGTCCAGATGAGAATCCAGTATTGATGGAATCACAAAAGCCAGAGATCTCAAACTAGACCAGCCACTCATTGCAAGGAACATTTGCAAGTGAAGATGTGTAGACAGAGGGATACACTGTGGAGCACACTGTGACACACTACCACGTACACAATGAGATGTTTTCTATGCTTTGTTTTGTTGCTGTTGTTGTTTGTGTTTTTTATTTGAGGGAGGGTTGCAAGGAAGAAGGATGGATATGAGGGGATGGGGAGATTAGCAGGACAGGGATGCATGATGTGAAACTCACAAAGAACTAATGAAAAGTTTTAAAAAAATAATTGCATTAGTATTTCAGTTCTCTGAGTATATAAAATTGGAAAATGAGGCCTTAATGAACTCCCATGGTAACAGCAGCCATGATCTGGTGAAAGAATGGTCCAAACAGATGCTTTAGGGAGCCTGTTCCTTATCATGAAACCCTCCATGGGTCCCACCGCATCTTCACAGCACCAAAGAGCATAGTGGAAAGAAGCTTGGAGACTAAGCTGAGGTTTCTGGGTTCAGGTAAGCAGAGAGCTAGATGTAAGTAGATCTAAAGGCACAGAGCATTCTGGGTACCCAGCTCCCAGGTAACCCCAAAAGAGACCTCTCAGCCACAAGGAGGCTTAGAAGTTTGGCAGCAGGTATAATGAAAACTGTTAGATACAGTATTCTACTGAACTCAATCCTAAACAACTAGAGAACGTTTCCTTAATGATATTAGGAAACTTTAACTTGGTAATTCCCCTTTCCCCACCATGATAGAAGGGGAGGGGGATGCTCCATTTAAAAAAAAAAAAGTAGCAGAAATTACAGTGGATACCTTAGAATCACACAAACTTATTCTGGAAGAATGATTTGGTGAAAACAAATTTTAAAGGGAAAAAAAATGAACCTGATGTAGAGCAATTACTGGTAATCTGTTGGTAATTATGCTCTTCTCTTTTCTTTCCTTTTGCTCTTCAATCATTTTGAAAAGACATTCCCTAAAGGCCAAATGTTCCGGATCAAGATGTGACTGACAGTCAAAATGATGTTGATAACAACAAGCGACAATAGTAACCAGAAGAAATGACCTCCATGATAGTAACAGTAACAGTAACAGTACAGGAGGAGGCATCAGAGCCAACGTTGCTATGGAAACTGCGTGGAGGGGGGAGGGGACTAAAGGCATCCATAGAATGTGGTGTTCCTGGAGAGCATGAGCAAGTTGTATTGCATCCTAAGTATGATACAGATAAGTAGCAATCTTTTGTGATATGCACAGCAAAGGGAGGACAAATGGCTTCCAGGGTGGGAGGCAGCGCAGGGGTGAGGAGCTAGGGACTTGCCTCTAGGCTGTGCCTCTGACAAACAGCACCCAGTGTCCTTTCAGGAAGGAATCTGAGAAGCTTCTTTGTACCAAATGAATATAGCAAAATAAGAGCTTCCTGGGCATGGTCACTCTTTTTCATCTTTGCTGCTGCCCTGCAGAGCAGCTCAAGTTTAATGGTGGCAAACGCCCTTCTTTAAGACGTAACATAGCAACTTTCTGAACCCCCTGTTTGAAATGTGAAGGCTGATGAAAAAAACCTCTCTGGTGATCTTTTCCAAGAATGAAAGGAAAGGCTTGAATAGAAAGAAGTCAGATACCCCATCTGGATGGCTTTTAAGCTCTGCGATGCTATCTGTGGGATAAGCTTTTTGTTTAAAAGCGTTCATCACAGTGTTATGCACTGGCATGTGTACTTGTTCCTTGTGATCGTTCGCACATCAACAGACACTTGCAAAAGAAATCACTCTTATTGCTTGGTCCCCCTACTGAAAGAGGTATGAGGAACTATGGCACAAAGCTTGCATCTAAGAGGTGGCCAACATCTGCCAGGCAGGGTGTCCACCTTAAGTTCAGCAGAAAATGTTCTGACCAAACGGTGGCAGCTTTACCACATATAGCTTGACACTGGATCCAGAGGTTGACACCTGCAGTGATAAGAGTCAACCCAACAGTGTCTGTCTGAACTCAGTCCATGAGGCTGGGAGTCCTCAGCCATCACAAAAGAATTCTTAGAGAATCCATGGCCTTCACACCATGTCAGGTGGCTGAAGAGACTGGGTTCTGATGTCGTAAAAGCATGGTGCCAGCTACAAGCAGGAAGTACACAATCAGCAAAGGCAAGCAGCATGTAAACTGCCTTTTCCTCAGAGCTCTTTATATCTGGGCTCTTCTCCCTTCAAGTAATCCTTCCTGGAATGTCTTACAGTCCCAAAGGTGTCTCTTGATTGATTCCAAATCCAATCAAGATGACAGTGAGAGAGATCTTTCCAGCTGCTTTCCCCACTGCTTCCTGAGGTACCTGGCGAGGAGTGGCCGTGGTTTCCCTACAGAAGCCTTCTTAGATCACAGACCTGGCTCCAAGCTACTTCTATTGCTTCCTTAACTACTCATCTCCACTGAACACCTTCCTGCTGCTCGTTTAGAATTCTGCAGATAGTCTAGAATGAAGAACACTGGCTACTTCATCTCTAAAGGTTCACTTCTCCTAACACCACCAATTGCAAGAAGAATTCATTTCGAAGTCTTAGGTCCAACGGTCTTCTTTGATTTCACTAAAAGCAATCACTCAAAGGGCATGGTGTTCCGAACAAACGTGTGAGGCTGGGGCTAGTGATTTGAATTCTAAGAGGTTTTCCCTTTAAAACAGCTTTGCAGTGATGTTGTGACCCCCCAGAAAACAGGAAAGGGGAGCAGAGCTGCAGAGACAGCTCAGAATAACTTGAAAATCAAATGCCATCCCTACATTTTAGGAGGTAGATGAGCACACTGTGAAATCACAGCTGACATCAAGCAATAGGCAGGCACAGAGTGTACACCCCCGCACTTCCCCACCCCTGCACTCCCCCTACCCTGCCCCCAGCCTTACCCCCAGCCTGTCCCTGGAAGATTCAGAGGGTTTCTGGTCAAGGTTGGCCCTATCATTAGTCAGAACAACCAGTAGCCCTGAGCTGCAAAATATTAGAAAGAATGAAAACAGAGTGACGGCAGGTCCTATGACTGACTGCAGGCTCACAGGTGGTGCCGACACTTGCCAGTCCACCTGAAGCAATGAGGGGCTTCATTTCCACCTTCCTAGTCTGTCAGAGACATAGCAGTATTGATTTCCAACATTAAATTACGCAGAGAGTTCTTTGACTATTGTGGCTGCATGTCAATATTTCTGGTTGATACATACATATATGCATAGATCTAAGTATGTATGCGTATACATACAGACACATGAAAACAAAAAGGGAAAATTTGAAGGTGTTAGACAATTTGATATACTGTACATTCAAACCTTTTTTAAGATGCAAAATTTCATTGATTTATATAATACCTTTACTACCTGAGTCCCTATGATAAGATGAAATTTTAAAGAACTTTAAACTGAATTTATTTAAATACGAGATACATTGTAAAATGCTGTCTTCCTGTGTGATGATTTCAAACTCTCGTAGACAGAAAGCCACCTGTTAGCACACACACCTAGCAGTGGTCTCTGTACCATGTGCTTAGCAACAGACAAACCTGTTTCTAAACGCAGTGACTCCACATGCACTCCTATTATGTAATATAATTAAATACTATTTTAAAACAATTTATATCAAAGCTAGAGAAACAACCCAAAAATTAGGAGAACTCCCTGCTCTTTCAGAGGACCTGAATTCAGTCCCCATACATAGATCAGATGGCTCCCAACAACCTGTAACTTCATCTCCAGGGAATCCAATGCCCTCTTCTGGCTTCCACAGGAAATACACACAATTGCATATATTCACATAGACACACAGAGATGTGAATAAAAATAATTTGCAAAGAAGAAGAAGAAGAAGAAGAAGAAGAAGAAGAAGAAGAAGAAGAAGAAGAAGAAGAAGAAGAAGAAGGAGAAGAAGAAGGAGAAGGAGAAGGAGAAGGAGAAGGAGAAGGAGAAGGAGAAGGAGAAGGAGAAGGAGAAGGAGAAGGAGAAGGAGAAGGAGAAGGAGAAGG
>NC_034604.1:11562502-11564255 GCF_900095145.1 Mus pahari | reverse complement strand
GGAGAAGGAGAAGGAGAAGGAGAAGGAGAAGGAAGGAAGGAAGGAAGGAAGGAAGGAAGGAAGGAAGGAAGGAAGGAAGGAGGAGGAGGAGGAGGAGGAGGAGAAGAAGAAGAAAAGGGGCATATAGAAAGTATACTATGCAGTGTTTGTAAAAACCATGTCAGAAAGCTGTGCAGACAAGTCACCTAAACACTCCAACCAAGCCAAGGAGCAAGCAGAGGACTGAGGGGTCAATAACTAGGAAAAGCAGAGCAGCAATCCAGCACTGCTCTGTGAGCCCCTTACATCCCCTTCCACTTCAGACACTGAACTGGATACCATCATGAATGTGGCATAGAGAGCATGAGTGAGGAGAGCCAGTGACAAACACTCATCACAGGGTCACACTCAGCAGTGAGGTCAACTGATCAAGAGATCAAGGCCAAGAGACTAGACTGTAGCTGTGGGTTTTAAGTTTAAATGAAATATGTAAGAGCCATGTAAAGTGTTTATTGTGATTCCTATTTTAACATCTTTCCCCATTAGAAAGGGGCCTAAAAAGTCAGGGGAAAGCAAATAACAACTGCTAGTCATACTAGTCGGAAAGAAGACTACATCGTCAAGAAGACAAGTGGCAGCAGATGCTAGCCAAGACATAGAGGGAAGATGATGAGCCTCCTACACCCCTAGAAGGAATGGGAAAGGTGCAGCCATTGTGGAAACCAGTACAGAGGTCTCTCAAGAAAGCTAAAAGAGAGAACCACATGGCCCAACTCTATTCTTGAGTATGTACCCAAGGGATTCAAGTCAGCGTTTCAGAGAGATATGGCGACATCCATACTTACTGCTGCACTTTCTACAAGAGCCAAGTTATAGAACTCACTTGGATATCTGTCAATCCATGGCTGGGTTACATAGAACCCTTCCATGGAAACATGAGTTGAACTGGAGATCATTGTGTTATGCAAAATAACCAGAAAGATAGGCATTGCATGTTTTCTCTCCAATGTAGAGCCCATATTTGTATGTGTGCATGTGGGTGTGTGCACATGTATGGAAAGAGAAGGTGATGGAACATATGTGTCATGAGAGCAGACAGGTTCCTATTGGGGAAAAAAAAGATCAATGGGAGGAAGGGTAGGAAGGAGGGCAATGTGAAGAGGGATGACCAATATCAGGATATAATGTCATACATTATCAAATTGTCACAATGAAGCACATAGCTTTATGTGCCAACTTAATGATTAATTTAAAGTAAAATAAACATGTAAGCACACTTGCTCTCTATATAAAAAATGAAAAAGTGGGGAAATAGTATGAAAACTTATTTGTCACACAAGCATGAGAAACCTGAGTTCAGACCCCAGAGCCAGGCACAGCAGCTCATATCTGTGCTCTCGGTGCTCCTTCTGTGAGACAGGAGGATTTTCAGAAGTCCCTGGGACAACTAGCCTGGAATGCACAGTAGTTACTCTCTCAAACAAAGAAGGCCAAGACCAGCACCTAAAGCTGTCCACCTTTACACGTGTACTGTCACACAGTTACCCCTGCACTTGGCACATGGATGCAGATACACATAAACACACATTTACATTTTTAACTAATTTTAAAAATAAAGCATATGTTCTTGGGGCTGGAGAGTTAGAGTCTCGAGCAGCAACAGTGCCTGCTGTGCAAGAGGACCTGCGTTCCGATCCACAGCACCGAGGTTAAAACGCTAGGCATAACCACATGTAACCCTGGTACTTTGAGCTGCTATAGGAGGGTCACTGAG
>NC_034604.1:11550002-11557502 GCF_900095145.1 Mus pahari | reverse complement strand
CATAAAAATTCATTTAGTTTATTTAAAAAAAAAAGACAATGACTTCTGAGCTCCTACTTAATACTAAGCCCTGCATCTGGTATAAAGTGAAGGACTAATCAATATTAGTTGGATGTTTGCCCAGTAAAGATGCTAGCCAAATCTAAGTTTAATTCCAGGATCCCACAAGGTGGCAGGAGAGCACAGACTCCTGTAGAGCCCATCCCGCTGACCCCTACATGTGTGCAGATAGACCCATGGGCCCATACTCACATACAAATATCTATACATGTGCACATGCACAAACACACATACACACAGTACATGAAACAATGAATTCAGGAATAATAGTTGAACAAATAAACAGCTAAATCTGTGTTTTGCCACTTGCTGAAGGTACGTGGGTAACTAAGGCACATTCCAGCCTTCAAGGAACATGTTTAGCTTGGATGCTGAGCATATGGACATTTAAATTTAGCATATTTAAAATTTGACAGACAACCTTGTTCTCCTTTTCTTCCTTCACATTCCTAATTGCATTTAACCCCAGAGTCGCTGTATCTTGCTTCCTATGGACTTCCTGTCTGAGTCCACGACTCAGCTCCCTCCCCACTACTAATATGCACAGCCATGGCTTTATCAGCTCTCTCAGAAATGGCTACAGCAGCTGAGGAGCTAGCCCTTGGAGATGAAGGATCCAATCAGCTCACTCAGTCCTGCACACGTGTGGTGGTGGAAACAGCAGAGTCTTCCTCTCATCTCAAGGTCACCAAAGAGCAGAGAGACAGAAAGACAGAGAGACAGAGAGACAGAGAGGAAGAGAAAGAGAGAGACAGAGAGGAAGAGACACAGAGAGACAGAGGCAGGAGGAGAGACACAGAGAGACAGGGAGATAGAGAGACAGAGAAGACAAAGAGACAGAGACAAGAAAGAGAGAGAGAGAGAGAGAGAGAGAGAGAGAGAGAGAGAGAGAGAGAGAGAGAGAGAGAGATTACACATGCATGCTTTCTCCTTTGAACTTTCCTATTCCCTCTTAGCATGTGGGATGGTGTCCCCACCACTCACCCTGTCACAGACATACTCAGAATGCTAAGGTAATCTTCTAGGTTCTTCTCAATCAAATCAGCCTAATTTTATGGATGTTTTTCCTTCCTGGATCCAGGATATCGTCTGTATTTCTTAGACTAGTATAACACCAACTCCCAATTTCAGAACCCTGCTTAGTTCCCCACTTCCTCTACTCTGCCAGTAGTGTCATTCACAATGAGGCCCTAATCTCCAGGTCCACTCTTACCTAAGACCTACCTCTCCCTCCTACCAGCCCTCTGTGTTCCCTCAATTCAGCCTAAAGCTGCACTCTCCAACCTCAGCTCACTCTTCCTAAAACACCCATGGTCTCCACTCCCCCCAGGGTCTGACTCAAGTCCCTTCTATTGAAGCAGTCAGCTCAGCTGCTAGACTGTCTTGGGGCCAAGAAGCCACTGGCACCAAAATGTATTCATGGACTACCCAAAGAACAGTCGACCTAGGGATGGGATGGATATCCCATTCATTTAGGATCTCCCCAGACTGTCTACACTCTGTTGGGGAAAAACTTACTCTCCAAGATGGGGGCCCAGATACACTTCCTGCTGGCCCAAAAGGAGAGACCTCTCAGACTGACCCGTGCCAAAAGCCAAGGCTACCTGGCTTACACACGAGAGCAGTTTTCTCCATGAAGGTCACAGACGAGCAGGTGCTGCTGTGATGCATGGCACAAATGTCAGCTGGGCAGAACCTCTATCCCCTGGCACCTCTAACCCCTGGCCCATCGACAAAGAAAGTGGAGCTAATTGCCCCACCAAGGCCTTGGAACTCAGAGCCAGCAAGAAAATCAACATTCACGAGGATAGCAGGTATGCCTTTGCGACAGCCCACATCCATAGGATTATATGCCAAGAGAGAGGACTGCTTACATCATAGAAAACACACAGGAAATCTTGGATCTCTTGAATGCCCCAGTGAAGCCCTGTGAGTATTATTCACTGCCCAGGGCATCAGAAGAGACTCCGTGACCCAGGACAATAACCAGGACAATAACCCTGCAGGAGCCTATGCCAGTTGTGGACCTGTGTGAAACACCTGCTGGGAAATGGGACTGGACTACGGGATGGCTTTACTTAAAATATATAGAAGAAGAAAGGACTCAGATTGCTAGCCAACCTACCAACTATTACCAAGAGAAGGTAGGACAATGGTGCACGAAAGAAGGGAGAACTATACTCCCCAGGAAGTAAGCAAAAGACGAACTAGGCCAAATGCACAGACGGACTCATTTAGGGGATAAAAAGCTTGCTCAAGAAGTTAAGAGACCTAAAGTATATATTATAGACCTCAGGTTCTGGTCCAGAGAGATAGTATAACAGCGTAAGGTATGCCAGCAAGTGAATGCTTATGCAGCCAAGAGTAAACAGGGCAAAAGACATAGAGGAGAACAGCCTGGAGTGTATTGGTAGGTCGATTTTACAGAAGTTAAGCCAGGAAAATATGGTTGCAAACACCATCTAGAGTTTGTAGATGTTTTCCTTGGATGGGTTGAGACATTCCCCATCAAGCAGGAAACAGCTACTGTGGTAGCTAAGAAGATATTAGAAGAAAATTTTCCAAAGGTTCAGAGTCCCCAAGGTAATTGAATTGGACAATGGTCCTGCTTTAGTCTCTTAAGGTAAGTCAGGGATTGGCAGAGATATGGAGACTAATTGGAAGCTCCACTGTGCGTACCATCCCCAGAGCTCAGGGCAGGTAGAGAAAATTAACAGAACTCCTATAAGAGACCTTGACTAAATTGACCTTGGAGACTGGCTCAGAAGTGGTCGGTGCCTCTCCACTTGACCCTGAACACCCCCTACCATTTTACCTTGACCCATTTTGAGATCCTGCATGGGACACCCACTCCCTTGACCCTGGCTTTTGATCCTCCCAGGGTGAGTTTTCAGGCTGACAAGGGTCTTATGGCTCAATTGCAAGCTTTCCAGATCAGCCACCTGGAAGTATGGCCTAAACTAAGTGCCCTGTATAACGCGGGTACCCCAGAGATTCCACACAAGTACCAAGTTGGAGACTGGATATATGTTAAGAGACACTGTGCTGAACACTTGGAAGCAAAGTGGAGAGAGCTGTTCCTGATGCTGTTGACCACCCCGACCTCCATTAAAGCGGACAGAGTAACTGCCTGGGTTCACATCAGATCAGTACCTGTGCCTGACACCAACTAGATGGTAGCCAGACACCCAGGCAACCCCCTTCTACAAGTCCAGGGAAGCCATGAGACAGCTATGGTGTATCTTCAGGCACTGAGCCTCGGCAGCCCCACAACCCTACCAGGGTGACTTGGCAGGTGCTCTCAGTCACTGGGGATGTGGCGTGGTCCACTACCCGCATTGTATCTGGTGGCTGGACCCTGACTTTGATCTCTGTGATTTAGCGGTGGGCCTTGACTTCTCAGGTATCGCTGCCCTGGGGATTCAGGAAGAGGGATTGCCTGAATGTGGGGGGACAAGGAACTTGTAAATCTAAGCCATGTCCCAGAAGTGGCCTTGGAGGGTGGGGCTTAAGGTGCAGACACCCAAAGTTGAAAAGTGTCCTGCAAGAAACCACCATATATGTGTGCCCCTGAGATGAGAGAAGCCAGTAGCAGGCCCTTCAGTGTGAGGAAATCAACCGTTACTTCTGTGCTACCTGGGGGTGTGAAGAAGCATCAGGAAGCACATACTGGAGACCATTCCAGAGGTAGTTAAAGATTCAATGGCCAAGGTGAGAGAAGGGTTAACCAAGCGAAAGAAAGAGAGAGAACAGAGTCAGGGCTACTTCTAGTCTTGGTTTAACTCCTCCCCTTGGTTAACTGCCCTCATATCCACCTTGTTAGAACCCCTAATTTTTCTCCTGCTATTGTTGACTTTTGGCCCCTACATTTTGAACCGCTTGATTGCTTTTGTTAAGGAACACATAGGTACAGCACAGCTAATGATCTTAAAGCAAAAGATACAAAGATCTAGGTACAGAAGACCAGGAGTATGAGCTCTCAGAATACCAGCAATAGCTTCAGGATTGAAGCTCGCAAAAAGAAAAGGGGGAAATGAAGAGGTCAGTTCAGCTGTTAGAAAATTCCACCGGACCCCTTCCCCCTCCTGGAAGAGACAGGTCAGAGAGCATGTAGGCCAGAAGACAGAGGCTGAGTAAGCCCCTACTACCTCATTTCCTAAAGACCAATCAGTTTAAAGGGTGCACTGTTCTGCCAATCAGATTGTGCCTAGTTGGTGATACTCTATTCCACCCTGGAAACTATATAAAAACTCGCCGAATGAGCCACCTGGTCACCACCTCTCCTTCAGGTCTGGGACAACCCCAGGAGTGCATTGGAACAACAAATTCCAGCACTGAGTGGTTCACTCAGGGGGCTAAGCCTCACCAGAGTCTTACACTATCCGTCAGAAGTTATTAGGGTCGGAGTGTTGTGTTTCCCGGAGTCTTGCTTTCCAATGAAATAGGGGCAGCCAGGTGCCATCTGTTACTAAGCCTGACAAACTAAGTTTGACCTCAGGACCCACTTGGTGGAAGGAGAGAATCAACTTCTTCAAGCTCTCCTCTGACCTCCACACATATTCCATGGCACAAATGCGCGCACACACACACAATTAACACACTTATTAATTAATTAAAATTTAAAAGAACAGAAATAAAGGTGTACAGACATTACATAACAGCAAGGAAACTTTAGTCCAGAGCAATGTGACAGTACAGATCAGAAACAATAACCTTGTCAAGATTGATATTTGGCCGCATGAGTGAGAACTCAAGAAACCTAGCAATCACTGAGGGCTTACATTTTGGGGATTCACAAGAGGGAGTGTGACTAGTGAGAGTACAGTTTAGGCGGTTCTTTATTCTGATTGACAGATTAAATTACATAACCTCCTCTCTGCTATGCATCTGAATTTAATTATATGCATGCTCCCCCCTCTCTCTCTCTCTCTCTCTCTCTCTCTCTCTATATATATATATATATATATATATATATATATATATATGCATAAGACAGTAGAGATTTTCCCTGAAACATCTCTTTAAGGACAGTTATTGCACATATTCAAAACTAGTTTAAACCAGACTGGACTTCCTGCTCTCATACCTTACCCAGTCATAAAGAGGGTGTGGGTTGAACAAAATCTAAGTTTAATGGTTGTTAAGGAAAAGGAAATGCATTCCATTGTTCAGAGACAGATATGTGTGCAGCTTGATTGCTTATAGTGTTAAGTAATGTAGAAGTGCGGTATGTGTAAAAAGTGCATACCTGCAAGGTTCTCAGGCTGCCAGCTGCAGAGTTAGAAGAGGAGATACATGTGCATAGCCCAAGAAAGTCAAGTTCCAGGTTACTAAACCAACCCCTATGCCTTCCCAGCTCTTGTAATCTAGGCATCTTTCTTGTAGGAGAAATATTTTCCCTTTCCTGACTCTACTGACATCGCCCACACTTTCACTGAGGAACTTTTCACTGTCCTCACATTTGGGTCATCCCCGTCTTCCTCCCCGCAGAGCTCTACACCCTGAGAAACTTCTTCAAAGTCAACTATAACACACTTAGCCCCATTAGAGCTGAATCAGCTTGGCAATTTGGTCTATTACTAAAATGAACATAAAATGGTACCAATTCTGGGTAACTGGAGTTTAAAGATGATTTTTTTTTTTAAAGAAAGAAAGAGTTTGCTTTTCATGAAGAGAAATCCTAAGTGCAGACTAATAACAGTGTTCATGAGTCCTTCAGTAAGAACACTGTCTTCCAAAACACCCCAGGATTTTTTCCCACAAACGCAAAGCCACACTCACAGGGGAGACTTGTGAGAGCTTTACTAACTCAAGCTTAATTCATCATCACTGCAATAAATACAGCTCAAAGTACATGCCCTGCAGACATGAGGTCAATAACATCATCACTCTCATGAAGGATGGCCTTGGCAGAGGACAAGCTAAGCTGGGGAAATACACGTGCTCGTGCATGCATGCGTGTGCGCACACACAGAGAGAGACGGAGACTGAGAGACAGAGAGACAGAGAGACAGAGACAGAGAGAGACAGAGACAGAGACAGAGACAAAGAGAGAGACAGAGAGACAGAGAGAGGCAGAGAGAGACAGAGAAACAAACAGACAGAGAGAGAGAGAGACAGAGACAGAGACAGAGACAGAGAGACAGAGGCAGAGAGAGACAGAGAGACAAACAGACAGAGAGAGACAGAGAGACAGACACAGAGAGAGAGAGAGAGAGAGAGAGAGAGAAGAGACAGAGACAGAGACAGAGACAGAGACAGAGAGACAGAGAGAGGCAGAGAGAGACAGAGAGACAAACAGACAGAGAGAGACAGAGAGACAAACAGACAGAGAGAGACAGAGAGACAAACAGACAGAGAGAGAGAGAGAGAGAGAGAGAAGAGACAGAGACAGAGAGACAGAGAGAGGCAGAGAGAGACAGAGAGACAAACAGACAGAGAGAGACAGAGAGACAAACAGACAGAGAGACGGAGAGATTGTTTTCCAATGCTAGTGTACAAACCACCCCAGAAGAGGCCCCCTTAATGACTAAAATGCACCAGGAGAATGGTAAGAAGGGGGTTGCAAGCTCAAGTCTTGTCCATCAAGTGATTCCTAACCTGTGAATTCCATCTTCTGCAACCTGATATGTGTTTGCTTCCTAGACACTAATGAGATCTCTTCATATCCTCCCAGCATGACTAACAATCCTCTCTCTCATTCTTGGCCACACCCTAACATGTGTAGCTTTCCATTCCTTGTATTACTCTGTGAGGTGTGATATCCCACACTGATCCTTGACTTTGACTATTAATCGTATCTCTGGCCAGCTTAGAGGAACGTGGGTCTCTCTTCACCAAATGCCTCAGTCTCCCACAGCACATTAGAATACTGGTAAAATGATGAACTTTTTCACCTTTAGACGATAATGACTTGAATGATATGCATTTGCCTGTTGTGTCCCTTCTGCCTCGCCCTCTACCTAGCATAGCAACGATTAACCATAGCTGATGCCCATTGACACCTACCTTGTTCTTTGAATGTCAGTCTCTGTCTGGCTTTTACAATCAGATGTGTCATCTACAATGAAGGTCCTAATGCCAATGCCAGGCCCCTTTCTCCCAGTTTTGCCCCATACAAAAGTCTGAATGTTTGTGTCTTCCCAAAATTCATACAAAAATTCAGTTCCCTTTACAGTGGTATCAAGAGGTAAGGCCATGTTTTGGTTACTTTAGCATAGCTGTAGCCAAATACCTGACTGAAACAGCTAAAGGCAAGAGTGGTTTATTTTGGCTCTGCATTTCAGAGAGTTGCAAGCCCCATCATGGAAGAAAAAGCCTGTCAGGTAGGAGGATTCTATCTGCTGGGCGTGGTGGCGCACGCCTTTAATCCCAGCACTCGGGAGGCAGAGGCAGGCGGATTTCTGAGTTCGAGGCCAGCCTGGTCTACAGAGTGAGTTC
>NC_034604.1:11519873-11548822 GCF_900095145.1 Mus pahari | reverse complement strand
AGAGAAGTGAGAGGACAAAGGAGTGAGAGTAAGAGAGTGAGGTGGGACTGAACACCCCTTTTTATGGTCTTCACTGTTGCTAGGTAACTGGGGAGGAGTTTAGCCTGAAGGTCAGAAGCTTGGGCCATTGCTTACATGACCACTGACCATGCTTCTATTGTGGGAGCTGTGGGAGGTGGCGCCTTAGGCACTGGCCGGATTTCCAGGAGCATGAGGGAACACCTAACGTGTCATGAGGGTGAATTATGACCACGAGGTTGAGACCTCAGCTCTACTGGAGACCAGCCTGTGATTCCCCACAGCCACTAAACCCAATCACCTGAGCTCGACCCCTGGAACCGGTGTGGTAGAGAGAAAGAACTGACTTCAGCAAGTTATCCTCTGACTTCCACATGTCTGCCATGGCATGTGTGTGCCCACATTCACACATACCCACGTCAACACACACGCACACAGATATTTTAAATAATTGTAATTACCCAGTTTAAGATAACTTTATCAAAACAGCTAAATTGATTTCAAACTTCTCATCTTAACTGTTTTACTGTACAGTTACTAATGTCAATTTTTAAATGATTTATTTTTTTTAATAGCAAAACTCTTTAACCAAAATCTGGCTGATCAAAATTTTGATTAATGTTTTGCACAAAAATCAATTAAGAAAAACTCAAAAGATAATGAAAACTAAAAGGTATTAAAGATATCAGAAAATAAATTCCTAGATGTCCCATCATCAATTTCCTACAATTCTTCCATGTAAAATATTGTACAATAAGAACTTAGAGTCAGACTGTAACCCTCAGGCCCTTTAAAATTCTTAATAATCAAAAATGCAATTATGCTCACTATACTGTAATTACTAAAAAGAGTGCACTCAGACATTTTACAACCATTTTCTAAAGAGAGATTATGTTGGTGGGGGTAGAATTCCTAATTAACTTTCAATTAATCAAAAATTCATGTTTAACCAGGAAAGTCCACTTCTGAAACACGGTAGGTGCCACACCCTGGACTCCTAGTACTCTGGTGAACTATAAGCAAGCTCGTTTCCTAACTGAGGGAAGGGACCCTGTCTGGAGACTAGTTTAACAAAGGACTCCACCATCTATTTGCATATCAAAGGAGGTCAGACATGCAACTCCAAATGAGAAATACTAGTTTTTGAATTGTGTCACACAAAACCAGGAATGTTCCTTCCCAACACAGGAATCTGTTCTAGCTATAATGGGAGGCTGCAATGGGGACCTTTTATGGTACACATGACAAGAAGAAACCACTGAGACAGATTAAATGAAGGGTACTTATTAGTTGTGGCTGCAAGCCTGAAGGAAGTTTGGGGGAAGTTTGATTCAGCAGTTGGAAAGACATTATCAGAGGGAGGGTTCTGTTTCTCCCTGGTGCTAAATTCTATCTAAAGTTGGAACCTTCTGAAATACACACCCTCAAGCTACCTCCTCCAGCAGGATGAAAAGGCTCATCCAATAGCATTATGGGAAAGTAATCTATTCACTTTCCAGAAACCCCAGCACAGTTATCATTATGTCTTTTTGATCCTAATAGGTTTAAACATCCACCACTGAACTAATCGCAGGGCCAAGAGAGTTGGATCGTTCTATAAAAGAGGGTAACCAATGGTCACCTTGAAACCAAGAGCAGGTTCATCCCATCCCACATAGCTGAGAGTAAGAGAAGGGGGTCTCCCTAGTGGAAACTTGTGTGTAACAAGAAGAGGAGTCTGAAGTTAAAACATCATCAAGAACAAGAACAGCTAACTGGATCAGTTAAGCAAAAGCAAATTCAGAGACCAGGTTCTTATCATTAGCTGTGTAATGTATTTAAAAGAACTCCATGTGTGCTGTATAGGTTTATACATGTGTTCCTGAACATGCATGTAGAGGCCAGAGGTTGGGACTGGGTATCTTCCTCAATTACTCTCTACCTTACTTTTGGAGAAAAAGCTCTCATTGAATGAGGAACTCAGTTATTGGGGCTAGAGTGCCCAGCAAACCCCAAGAGCTGATTCCATCCCATATCCCCCATCCCGGCTGATTCCATCCCATATCCTCCATCCCGGCTTTGGAATTGCAAGCACATGTCACAGTGCTTGACACTGTATGTGGGCACTGAGGATGGAACCTCATGACCTCAGGCTTATGTAGAAGCACTTGGACCAATTGAGTCACCTCCTCAGTGCCACTAAGGAATTTTCTTTGGATATGTGTATTGCTGTGTTGTGCATATCTGCATGTGTGAAAATGTATGTGGCCGTGTCTGTGCACGGAGGGGCCACACCAAATGTAGAGCTCCCAACTGGCTAGACCAGAAGTCATCCAACCATGGGATCCTCCTGTCTCTGCCTATCAGGAGAGTTACAGGCACATATGGCCATGCCCAGCTTTTTATGTGGATGCTGGGATCCTAACAGGTCCTCATGATTTCACAATAAGCACTTCACCCACTGAGCCATCTCCGCAGCCCATCATGAAACTTTCTTAACTGATTATAGAACAAGTGATACCAGATTAATGTTGCCCACACTCCCCCTAGAATTCTTGCATATGACAGCAAAACACCAGAAACCTTGAGAATGAAGTCTCAATGGGTATTTTGGAAACAATAACTACTGGTTGGTCTGCAGGCTATATGGGCTGGAGCTATATCTGCAATAAACGTTCTCCTCCACCAGACCTAGGAGCACTTGTGTTCTTTCCTTTTTATTTCTTCTTTTCAGTCTGCAATCCAGTTTACCTGATGGTGACAAAGAACAGCTTTGTCACCCTTTGCTCCCCTTTAAACCTTCTCCAATTTGGCTTCCAGGGAGTGTATTCCAGCATCTTAAGATGAAAACACACGTGCGCGTGCGCACACACACACACACACACACACACACACACAGGGACAAAGGAGAGAATACAAATGCCTCTTTGAGAAATAAAATGCCTTTACCAGCCAAGAGGAGCTGAAAACTTCTGAGACCTGCACCCTTAAATTCCACCAGCAGAGAACTTAGGGCCAGAGACAATTTTGTCATCCTTATCATTGTTAACTATGTTTTTCAATTTGTCCCTCTAGCCAATGTGACCTGCAAAAGTCAAGGTTACACATTATGGGACATGATTAAAGGGAAAGTATTACATTGGCGATAGGGAAAATTCTGATAATTACCATGATTTCATCTTTTAACTAATCTTCTCTGCTTTTTTTTTTTTTTTTTTTTTTTGCCCAAACATTGGAAGACAGCAATAGAAAAATATTTGTGACAAAAGCCATCAACCCATTAGACACATTCTCTCACCTTACTGAAAAATGTACTCATACAGAAAAATAGAGACTTCGGCCCAAATTCAGTGCAGGTTAGATAAGCACAGCAGGTTGGAGTCCAGAGAGAGGAGGGGCTGGAGGCAGTCAGTTCAGAAACCTCTGGAGGGACAACAGAATTTGGATGAGCAGTCTTTGTAGCTGAAGACCAAGTGTTAAGACAAGGAGCGACTGGGTGCATAAGCAGGCCTCCTGCTGGCTCCTTGCCTGGGGACTGTTGCAATCTTAACACCTGGAAGGAGAGGTCAAGAATTTCTCTTCTTTGCATTGCTTCTATTCAGTCTACAGATAACCACTGGCTGGCTCATGGCATGGTTGGAAGGCTAATGGCATTTTTCAAGAATCCAACTTTCCCTCACTATAAATGAAAAGATAAAGACTACAGATTGTTTTGTTAGCAGCTCTCAACAGTAGCCTTGCCTGAATTATTTTCATGGCTATTATGAAGATCTTGAGTAGGCTTTAAATATTAAATTTTAGATTAATCATCCACTAGATGTAATGACAGTTTTAAAAAAAAAAAATTTGTGCCATGAGACTTAATGAATGTAAAAATCTGAGAAAGCTTCAACCAAATTTACAGCATTTCTTTAAATGGAAGAACTTGAGGCTGCTTCCTGAAACCTTTCCTTACCTATCAGTTCTGGGTTTTTAAGTTAAACGGTTGCCCAGCATAGCATTTTAAAACGTAACCTGTTAAAGCTAACAGTCCTTTTCCTATGACACACATTACCTGCACCACCAGTTCCTCCGGACGTTCATTTCTGCATTCATTTTATGCCCAGGATTTCATAACCGGCTTTTGAGGGCTAGGGTACCTATACCTCCTTCACTCCGCTCTGGCTTCATAGGCTGAATCAACACTACACTTAGAGCCAAGATCAAACCACCCACAGGAAGCAGGGCGCTGAGAAGCCAATACAAAGGAAACTTCATACACACGAAGGCTGCCTAAGCCTCCCAAAGGTGCTCTCCTGATTCCTCAGAAGAAACAACAGCCCCACCCCTTGAGTGCTATGTTTATTCCTTTGTCTTATTTTATGTTATTTTATTTTCTCTTGCTTTTCTTTTCCTGTTTCTTGGTGAAGGATACTGAGCAGAGGACCTCATACATGCCTATCACGCACTCTGTCATTAAGTAGACACCCAAGTGTCACTGATCTGTGCATGAGCGACTTTCATGTTCAATTTTAAGTAAGATATGTGAGCGTGTGAATGTTCACGTGCCCAGGTTAACATCTGGTGGATATGGTCACTTGCTTGACTGTAGTGAGTATGATTATACCAAAACATTATGTCTTGTGCCTTAATTACATAGAATAAAATAACCACACAGAAGTTTTGGAAAAATTAACTTTGGAGAGATAGGCAAAAATGAGAGTACTATGGGTGAGTCCCAGCAAGAGATCATTGCTGGAAAACTCTGGCCAGATACATGAGTTCTTTTTAACCTTTTCATTATACAATGTCCTATACAATGGCTTTAGCAACAACTGTAACAGCAGTACATACAATACCTCATAGTGGTAAGTTGGTGAGCTTAAACCAGAGAGTGTGTGCACACGCGTGTATGTGTATACAATTAGTTAGTGTTGGCTCTTTGCTTCCACCATGTGGATTCTGAGAATCAAATTCATCACCAGGCATTGTGGCAAGCAGGACCTGCTAACCCATCTCAAAACGGTGAGTCTAAAGGGCATAAATGTCCATCAATTTATGCTTATGTTTGGTTTTTATCCTCGTCCTATCTGTCCTCTCTTAACCACATTGGTAAAGGTTAAATAGCCCACTCACAGCCGATCAGTTTTTAGGTCCTGAACTGGTCTCATGCACATTCTTTAGGCAATATCCTTAGAAACAGAAAAAAAACAGCATGTGAGAAAATATGCCTTTGTTGAAGATAATAATTTGTGTTGCCAATAACTAAGTCAAGTGGAAGTGGTAGGAAGGTATTGCACGATGCCCTCTGTGCACAACTGTGAGCTAGGGCATGCCAAGTTGTTATTGGATCTCCAGGAAGTGTTACGCTGTCAGTGCTGTAGTGAACTGAGGGGACTGCACAAGGACCTGCTGAGAACAGCCAGCAGCCTACAGTTGTGTGTTTCTCCAAACCAGAATTCCTCTTCCTGTCTTCCAGATCCAGAAGCTGAGGAGAACCTACCATCTCGTCTGCAGCTCTGGGCTTTGGGGTTGTCAACTACATCAAAGGTCGCTCTGTGGCTTGTCTTGGGATGATGTCTTTCAACACAGTTGTTTTGTTTTGTTTTGTTTTTAAGTTAAATATCAAAATATTTGTGTCTTTGGCAGGCTCATTATTCTAATGTAGTCTGTAGAAGAATAGGGAAAGGCAGTTCCAAGACCATGTCTAACGGGATGTAGAAAACCCAGGTAATAGTGAGAAAGATTGGAGAATATTCCTGTTTCAAGACTACTGTGCATCTCTGTCTGGAAGGCCAAAACTTTCCTAGTCGTGTAAAAGATGCCAGGCCTGTTCCCAACCAAGACATTCTAATACTGGTTGTCAAACACGGGACCCGACATCACTATTTTTTAAGTCACTCCAGACATGCATAGCGGGCAGCCAGTACTGAAGCAGTTCCTTTTAAATGACTGGACCCGATTACACATTCACTTAACACCCTTTAAGCCTACTGTGGATTCTCCATAAGGTGTTATCAGTGGTGGGCTCCCTCAATTCACCTCCATGTCGTCTGTGTCTCCTGGGTTACAAGAGGCTGGCAGAAAAGGATTGATGTTCTTGAAGCATCAGAAGCCTAGAGGCACAGACCTGCCTCCTCCCTAGTTCTGTGAGATTTGCTCTATTTTTCTAATTAAGACAGATCATTAGGAGGATATTTTTGTTATTGTTCAGGCTATATGCTGCACTCATCTCTGAAGCAAGGGGAAGGCTACTCAGCATCACAATCCTCCCCCAGAGGCTTTTAGGATGAAAGCGATGGCTCCTACTGACACACACACAAAAAAATCATCCTGTCCTAAAAATAATGATAATAGTAAGTTAAGTTCCATAAATGTCCCAATAATAACAGAGAATTAGCCACATTCCTCACAAGATCAGCCTTTCACGCTACTAACCTTCCATGAAGGAATATTTTGAGAGAGGAGCCATTACAAGAGAGTCTTAGGGTGTTTGTATCTTCAGCTAACAGGCCAACAATACTTGGAGCAATCCTCAGACTTGACTCGGTTTCACGAACTCCATTTCCTTTCCTACTTCCATCAGTTGGCCCCACTGAACTTGTAGCTGTTGTGTGGAACAAGCTGGTCGGGTGGCTGTAAGAAGGTGTCATCATGTCTGATGCCCCCTAGCGATGAAAGGCTTTAGGCTGAGACGGTAAGAAACAACATCGACGGCACTAGCAAATGACAGTGACAGTAAAGGCCCTGATAGCTTTCTGCTACCGTGACAAACTTCCTAAGGCAATCACCTTAATGAGAAAAGCTTATTTGGGGCCATAGTTTCAAGATTTCAGGGTATGGTCACTTGGCCCCATGGTTTTGGGGCTAGTGAAGGCCTGGGACATCATGGCAGAGCATGGTGACAGGAGAAGCCTGTTCATCTCCTAGGAGGTAGGAATTAGAGAGGAGAAGAGGTCAGTACCCCAGTACCCCAATACAGACCACACCCTAAAAGACTCACTTGGTCTTGAATTTTAAGTAGCTACACCGCACCGGTGAGCACGTGTTCACTGAGAGGCACAGCAGTTGTAAACTTCAGAGAAGGCTGAGTAAAGAACCATCATTCCTGCCCCCTTCACAAAGGTTTTAAACTGCTATGAATTCATCCCTTGAAAACCATCTCTAAGCCTGTCGCTGCCCCACATGAGGCCGTGTTACTGATGGGGAGGTCATGAGACATCTGGAAAGAGCATTTCTGAATGTTTAATCATCAAAACTGAATTTAAAATCAAATGTGTAGTGAACCTGAGGCATTCCTGGCACGCCTTGCCTGCGGTGCATTATGGGACCGCACTACAACTTCGGCTCTGAACACACAACACTCTCACTTCTCACTGTGTGTGCCAGCACACAATGTCGATGAGTGCTGCCTGGAACACTGGCTCAGATTCAAGACTATAGTGTGTTTCCACTGTACATACAAAGTCTGTGGCTCTCGTTGAAACACAATGATTGTGTATATGAAGTCTGTGGCTCTCATGAAAGCATAATGTTCTAGTTGTGGTAAACAAGGATTTTCAATACTTTCCTAACACTTTTCCTTCAGCATATGAGTAGCAAATTAGACTATCTTTGAATTATGTTATTAGGATGTTTGATTTGTTGACATTCATGTTTTAGTGGCTGACTTTAATTTTATCAAAAATTCTAAAGTGTACTTTGGTTTGAGATTAAGACATAATTTTCAGGTTTCTGCCATGATCCTAAACATGTTTTTGCTACTTTCTACTATGTATTTAAATAAAGCATGAATGACCAGAAAACCAAATTGTCAAATATTAATTAACCTGAAAAATAATGAAGACGCCTTTTATCTGACTGTATCATATTTAGCCAATCTTCATTTACTTGAAATGCAATGCAAAATAAACAAACTATGCAAAAATAAACAAGCACCAACTTGCAACAATCTTTAATAAGAGTTAAAATTGCATACATGCTAAAAATTTTTAATATGAGGTTTTTTTATAATTTGTCCTTAGCAAATGTTATATTTAATTTATATATTATGTATCATATATCACATACCATATATCATATATCACATATAATATATCATATATTATATATCATATATTATACTTTATATTGCATAGCATATACTATATATTATATATTATATTTTATGTACTTAGATGGATAGAGTCAAACAATAATTTCTAGGCAAAGGGGGTCAGTTAGGAAGCTCTGTCTGTAGCATATGTGCTGAAGCCAAGTTTATACCACATACTCAGATTAAAGCTTTAGTAAATCATCTAGATAATTCTTTTTAGAAAGTAAACAAATATATAGAAGCAAAGAGTAGAATGGTGGTTTCCAGGGCAAGGAAGAGCAGAGATAGGATGAGGTCTGGGAGTGGGAAGATGGAGGTTAAATGGTACAAAGATACATCTGTTCAAGATGAGGAAATCTAGAGAACCCATGTACAGCATGACTACTACAGGCAGTAATATTGTGAACCTGACAGCTATCAAGAGTTCAGATTTTACATGCTCTTACCAGCAAAGGGAGAACACCCATCATGATTTCATATGCTAATTTTCTGAATTATAGATAATCACATTAATAAGTATATATACATTAAACTCACCTGCCAAGCAAGGTGGCACATTCCTGTAATCTTAGCAATTGGAAGGTAGAGAGAGGAAGATTGCTGTGGTTTTTAGAGAGCCCAGACTAGGCAGAAAGTTCCAAGACAGCCTGGGCAAAAAGTAAAAGTGACCCTAGAAAACCAAGTAAATCCATTATCACGCTACACGCATCAAAGGGTCACATTCTGTAATCTCAAAACTGTCCAGGGTGAAGTTAAGGCTACCCAAGGAGACAGTTTCTCAAAAAAAAAAAAAAACCTTTGACATCCATTTTGACTTAAAAGTATACAGTCAGAAAAAGAAAAAAAAAAAAAAAAAAAAAAAAAGGTAAATAAGTGCTCGTCTTCGAACAATTACTTATAAAAACATTATAATGACATTCGAAAATGTGCAGACTTCTTTATACCTTGTCAATTAAGCCCTTATATGACTAGTGGTCAATTTTTAAATCATATAATAATCATATCAATAATAGAAATAATGCTTTGAAGAATAGGAAAATTCCCATAAGATAATGGATAAAATGTTACCATACTAAGTGAAACAAATACACAAAACTGTCAGTTTTGTTTGCAAGTCTGTGATTGAACTCCAGATGTTCCTAGAGTTCCTGTGTGGTTAGCTCTCTAAACCCACCACAAATTGGAAGTTCGGAAGGAGAAACCGCATTTGATACATCAAGTTTTGCAAACACCAGCCTTTAGCAACACAGTTCACTACCCCGTGTAGGCTTTGTTTCCCCGTCATGATTCCGGATCTGGTGAGGATCTATTGACGCTGCACAGCCTCATAAGGCAAGTCTCTAGCAGCACATGGCCAGAGCCTGAGCAAAGAGCAAAGTTCCAACACTGCGACTCAGTTTCTACTGAATGCTTTCCACACTGTAACATACTAGAACCCGAAGAAATGATATGCTGAATCATTGTTAAGTTAGGGACCCTGTGTGTTTGTACAAAAAAAGAAATCTTTGTTTTACTCTGGATGGATTATTTTTAATTCCTTCTCAGGCTTTCTGCATTTTCCAATTTTTCTACACTGAGCATGTATCTCTAGCACAGTCCCCATTATTTGGGGATACCATCTTTCTAAAATACAAAACATAGTGCTGAACAGTTCACGAGTTGCTGAGATTATTAGCCGCATGGTGAAGTTGCACGAACACTCTGGTTTGGCATTCCCTAAGCTATTCTGTTTCTAAATGGCACTCACTTAGAAAATCCTCCGTGTTTAAATCACATCTTTGTAAAATTAGCCATTTCTTTATATGCTTAAAGCTCTTGGAGCCAACTACATTCTAAGTTGAAGGTCTTCTGGTTGCTATGACAATTGACTTCATATCTCTGCTACCCCATGATCCCATCACTTGGGCATTTGACAGCATCTTATTTGAGCTGTTTGTGTAATGATGCAGAGAATCTTTGAACACTCTTGCCTTTGTGTAATATTCTCTAGTAAAGAACTAGTTCTTTCACAATGTACCATTTGAAGAAGTTCAGAGGAGGGATGATAAATAATTAATAAGAAATAAAAAGAGGATCATCAAGCCCAAGTAGTTCTGAGTACAGACTCACAGGCAAAAGCTGGGTTGAAAATAGAATTTGAGTAGCAGAGTCAAAGTATATGTTGACTGGGCAGCACCCCTACGTTTGTCTTTTAAATACATACAAACTGATACTACTATTCTGCTGTTCATAGTCTGATCTATTTACTGAATATCTAAAGCACTCACATTATGCATAAACCCTGTTCCACAGGATGGGAGATAGAGAGAAGGGCACTATGGTCTCAACCCCGACACTCAGAAGACATTCATTCCAGGTACAGGATAGGAATAGTTAAGTGTTGCTGGAGACTACATTTTTCAGTCACCTTTTGAATATCGAGGTAGTTGCATGTCACTTATAAATGCAATGAGGGTGGATGTGATGGAAGATTTTCACAGATGTGGTTTGGAGAAGAGGGTGTACCTTCAAACTCTCATGGTCCACTTGCTAGAGGCTGAGGAACTCGGACCCAAAGAGAAACCAAAGCAATCCACAATGTAGGAGCCATGGAAGGCCCTGTGCTGTGGACCTTTGATCTCTTCAACATGGACTTCGATCCTTCACTTGGGAGGTTATTGATATTCTCACTTGAAAAGGTGGAGCTTAATTCTCCCCTTCTTGCATGTAAGCTGGATTCAGTGAGTGGTTTCTAATACACAGGATTCAGAGATGACAACACATGACCCTTTCCCCTCCCTGAGGGGCAGTTCATGCCAGACAGGTCCACATGCTGCTTCTCAGGCCTTTCTTCTCTGAAAAGGAGTCAGCTGCTTTCTCTTGAGAAAATGTCGTGTTGTCTAGAGCGTCAGTCTGCTGACCCAGCCAAGCCTTCACATGACCCATCCTCATGAACAGCTTTGACAACAGCCTATAGGAAACAGAGCCATATAGCTAACCTGTTCTCCAATCCATCCCCTATGGAAATAGCAATTATTTTTGTAAGCCAGGAAGTTTAGATGTTAGTGCAGCAATAGATGAGTATTTAATAAAATAAGTAGAAAGAGACTGAAAGAGATAGATAAAACAAATGAAGTTTTTGGATTAACATCTGGAGAAGAGCCTCAGGCTACTGAGCTCTACCAAATTGGATTTCTATGTGAAATCACTGAAGGTTGGGGATTTGTCAGATATGCTAGCATAACCTTATAGAGTTCCAGGAGGTAATATACATTCATATCCAACCTCTTATGGACCACGTGTTTAGCACATTTAGGTACTCAATAAGCATGTGCTGTAGGAATAAATGACTGTGATTATATGAGAATGGCCCCCACAGGCCCTATAGAGGCAAAACCGAAGAAGAATCATGAACCCATAAGAGTGGTTCAGCCATTCACAATACATATAGACAACAGTGGTCACTTGAGCTAGTAAAAGGCCTGGACTGCGGTGACCATGTGATTGTACCCTTGTAGAATGCACTATCACTGGGATTCTTATTACTTCAGTAGATATCTAAGATAACATCTGGCTCACCTATTGGGAGGTTTCCATACACAACTTTGCCTCTTCAGCTTGGGGGCCTATATGAAACACCATGCTAGAGAAAACAAGGGGAGCACTCATGGACATCACATAAAAGGGGAGGAATAAGCTAGATGCCCACAATTTCCTTGAATAACATTCTCCCAGTAGCCTATGGACCTCCCAGAAGGCCCTACCTCCGTAAGTTCTATCATCTCCCACTAGTGCCACAGGCTGGGGAGCATGAATTTGGAAGAACATTCTAGATCCAATTTAGCCTACTATCCCGTGCACTTGTAGTGATGCTGATACAGTCAGCCATATGTCACTGTCAACTGTCCAAAATACAGCACAGCATGGACATGCAGTAGACAGTACTTGATAACAAGAATAACCAGTTATGTTGCGCTCACTGCAATCTCACTGCAACAGAAACATGCCCAGCATGATGACCACCTGTGCAGATTGTGCAACGTTTCATCCAGGGATGGTTTCACCTAAAGACGGCACTCAGAGAACAGAGAGTCCGATTTTTATCAAGGAGAACAGAACTTTTCTTTGTGTAACTAATAATGTCGTAATCATGCCATGGCAGGGAAGACTCTGAAAGGCAGAATTAATTAAGAGGACTCTGGGAAGAAGTCACATCAGAAAACAAGATATTGGGGGAAGAAAAGGTGTTCAAGTTGAGAGCTAAGGTAACTTGACTGCAGCAGTAGATGGAGGATGTGAGTGTACACATGTGTCCATGTGTGAGGAAACCATGATAGTGTCAATTGTCAACTGGACAGAATGTAGAACCTCCTGGGAAGTGGGCCTCCGAACATGCTATGGAAGGTGATCTTGATTGCATTAACTGAGATGGGAAGTCTGGCTCCCTGTGGGTGGCACCCTTCCCTGACTGGAATTCTTGACTATGTAAGCAGAGAAAAGGCCTTGAGTAACACTGGCCTTCCTCCCTCAGTCTCTACGCTGATGGTGGGTGTCATGGGACCACAGCTGCTTTAGTCTCTTGCTACCCTGATTCCCCCATCACAATGATCTCGACTCAACCCATGAGCCAGGGCAAACCTTTTCTTCCTTGCTTCTGTCAATTTCTATTTCAGATCATGACAACAGGAAAATAAAACAAGATACCTCCTGAGCCACCTCCCAAGCCCGAACATCTTTTAGTAATTTCTACTTCTGAGAGGTGAGTTTGAATTCTTCAGCACATATTTGCAAGACTAGGTCAATTCAAGTCTACACAGCATTTGAAATACCTCTTTTGGGAACTGATAATACAGAAAAGGAACAAAATAGAGTGAGCAGCAGACAAGTTGGAAGCAAAATCCAGGATCAGGCGTAGGAGAATTTAAACAGGAAGGAAGAGAATTTCAGTTTTCAACCATTAATGAAACTGCCGTGCACAGAGCTACACCAGACCTTCCCATGTAACTATATTAGCATGGAAAGTTCTAGAAGCCTTGCAATGTAAGCTCTGAGAGGTCACAATCTCTCTCCTCCCAGAACAGGAAGGAAGCAAGAACAGGAAACAGGAATATCTTGGGCCCTAGGTTATTTAGGATCCCAGAGACACTGGTGGTTTCATGTGAGGCAGCCCATGCTAGTCTACTTCCTGAGTAGTGTTTGTGAGCAAAGCATGAGGTTTTTTTTTTTTTTCTCTTTAGTGACAATTCTGGAATTTTGGGTTCTTTAAAAAAAAAAAAACCCACACAGAAATATTATAAGACTATGTTGTGGTTTTGCCAGCTGCAGACAGTTTCTGGGATTGTGTTACTTTGGAATTCTGAGAGGGTATACAAACGCTAGAGCTTCAATAGGTAGGGCTGATAGTTGGTGATTGTTCAGGTGAGTTGGTTGTGGTTTTTTAGTAGTGGTCCTCAAAAAAGAAACAAGAAGGAGGAAATTAGATTCACACATCTCTTTTTTCTACCATCCTTCTTTCTCTCCTATCTTGCAATAGGGGATAAAACTGGGGAGATAAAAGATGGAAAAAGAAGGTCCCCCAATGTCGCTAAATCCATCTACACCTCTACTAGTTAAACTGGGAGACGCAGGAAATGTCCTCTGCAGAGTGTTCTAACTGAGCTATCAAGTCTTCCTGAAAAACCGCACCTGTGCCTTGCGCAAGTCTCAAGAAAACAACTCAGAATCAACCACCCACATTTGATCAGTGTTCAGCCCCACAGCACGAATTGTTCCTTTGAAGCAGAGCATTGGGCGCAGGGGGTGGAAACTGGGGAGGTGGAATAGCTCATGTTGTTCCTAAAACCCTCATCCAGCATGTGGCCAGTGCGGAAGTGGTCAGCTTCCCTCAAACGCGTTAATTCGCAGAGGAAAATGCGATGCCAACAGGTGAAGTGGAGAAAACCAATCCAGAGTTCAAAGGAATCCTCACATCTCTTCAAATACCCGTTCTTAAACAGTTTATCTGCCTCTGTATTTCTCTCCAGAGCCTTCTCTCACCTGTGGGACATTCTTCCTAGTCTCACACTGACATCTCAGACTTAAACTCTCCCAAAGCCTCATCCTTCCGGTAAGATGGACACATCCCATCCAATGATGCAGCCTTCCTACCCGGTTTCTGTTAGAAAGAACTCCCGCTCCTGCCCCTTTCATCTCTCTTTGGGGGCAGGAGCCACATCACTCCACACTCACAGATCATCTGCGACACTCAGAAGATGAGAAACTCGCTGCTATATTTCAGCTTGCTTCATTAAAAACAACTCTAGGCACTACAAAGTGTGTGTTATTAATATGCATATGTGGTATCTCAGAGGCAGCACTGCCTTTAAGGTGTCTTTTCAGCAGGACAACATTTTCCCATGTGAGGCGGGGAACAGTGAATCATATGTGTGGGAGGGAAAAGCCCGTGGGCTATGTACAGTACTCATTCCCTTTGTGCCTCACTTCCCTCTCCCCTTCGCCCCCTCCCACCAACTTTATTAATGGTTTCTGCAATTACTGGTAACAGTGCCTTGCCAGCAAAGAAAAATCAGTGACTGTCTGACAGATTGTCGGAAGGTTGTCTGTGAAGAGAGATGAGGGGATCGGGTGGTACGAAATGGAGTTTCTGAAGGCGGTGGACCTTAGGATGTGTGGAGGTCAGAAATCAGATTGGATAGCTTCTCTATGTCCTGATATCTGACGTTTTATAAATAAAAAGGGGGTTCTCAAAGGAGAAAAGGTCACCCTAGAGCACACCCCACATTAACTAATGATGTTTCTCAGGAGACCCCAGGGAGGTGGAGCAGGAGTGCCCAGCAAACTAGGTAGAGTGTATCCAGTAGAGGATAAAAGAGACTCATGTTTTATGGTTCAGACACTGGATGAATACATCAGTCTTCCTTCTTTTGAGTTGGTGCTTAGTACATAAGGGAAAGAGCTCATATTAAGGCCAGTCTAGACAGTGTATCTTTGAAAGAAGCATCATATCCAATAGATAAATAATAATTTCTTGGAAGAATATGGAGAAATGCCTTTAACATTTTGCTTTGGGCTATTAGATTTGACAGTGGACAGTTCGGTCTGATTAAAGACATTTACTTTCTTACTCCTGTGGCAGAACAGAATTCTAAAATTGTCCACAGCTTAGATCAGACTCAAATTATTTTGCCTGTCAGGATAACCAAATTGCTCTTAAAATCAGAATATTAAGAGTCTTTCTAAGAATGTTTCTATTTATTTGTCTTTTGTAAACTGGCAGATTTTGTGTCTGCAGTAGATATTATGGTGTGATGTATTTGAAATGACCCAATAGAGACGGTTGAGCAAAAATAGAAATTACTATTCTTGCGATGGAAAATCTCCATAATCATCAGTATGGATGGTATTTATGGCATATCTTACTATATTTAAATAAAATACATAATAAAATAGTCACAACATCTTTCAAACATTTTTCAAACTACTGTTGTTAAAGATTTTGGGGTATATGTAAATATACATACTAAAATTGTATGGATTCGATGTACTGTTATTTCAAAGTTGTGTGAAATTAGAGAGAACATGATTAAGTTTCCCATCGGGTTTTAATGGCTGCACAGACCCTACATTTTATTTCTTGGTGGACTACATGTACAGCTCATGTATTAGTTGCTTTTCTGGTCGCTCTGTCCAAATGCCTGCCAAGCAAGCCCTGAAGAAAGGAAGATATAACCTGCCTCACAGTTTGAGGCTATAGCCCACCGTGGCAGAGAGGGAACAAGAGGAGCATGAGGTGGCTGGTCACGTCCTGTCCACAGTCATGAAGCAGAGAAGAAAATGCTGTCCTTCTTGCTTTCTTTCCTTCTGCTTTCTTTTATTTCTTTACAGACTGGGCATGTGCCACTGGGCATGAGGGACCACTCACATTCAGCATGAGCCTTTACAGACTGGGCATGCGCCCATGAGTTGGGACCACTCACATTCAGCATGAGCCTTTACAGACTGGGCATGCGCCCATGAGTTGGGACCACTCACATTCAGCATGAGCCTTTACAGACTGGGCATGCGCCCATGAGTTGGGACCACTCACATTCAGCATGAGCCTTTACAGACTGGGCATGCGCCCATGAGTTGGGACCACTCACATTCAGCATGAGCCTTTACAGACTGGGCATGCGCCCATGAGTTGGGACCACTCACATTCAGCATGAGCCTTTACAGACTGGGCATGCGCCCATGAGTTGGGACCACTCACATTCAGCATGAGCCTTTACAGACTGGGCATGCGCCCATGAGTTGGGACCACTCACATTCAGCATGAGCCTTCTTTCTTTAGTTGAGTCTCTCTGGAAACATTCTCACAGACGTGTGCATCAGCCACATCAGCAATCATTAACTACCTCAGGTGATGATGATATAGGGATTTTTCTTCCTCTTCAGTTCTGTACAAGTCTGTGATTAGTGATTTCTCAAGCTCTAAAAACTTCTTACTTATTTGCCATTCACAGATCTCTGACTCTCTCTCCCCCTCACCCCCCCTCACACACACACACACACACACACACACACACACACACACATAGACATACATAGACATACCTCATAATGTATCACCACACACATAGTCCCTTTATCAGAAACTTTTCATGGGGGAAAAACTGCATAGCTCTTATAGATTCCTCTTTCCTCATACAGAGGACTGGGTTAATATATTCATGGCAGATGTTCTCCATAAGACATGATTACATGGGTTGGAGAGATGGTTCAGTGGTTAAGAGCACCGACTGCTCTTCCAAAGGTCCTGAGTTCAATTCCCAGCAACCACATGGTGGCTCACAACCATCTGTAATGGGGTCTGGTGCCCTCTTCTGGTGTGTCTGAAGAGAACAATATACTCATATGTATAAAATAAATGAGTACATCTTTAAAAAAAAAAAAAGACATGATTACACACACACACACGTACATAAACTATACAATTATACTACATTATGTAGACCATATACAGATACAGTATGGCATATATACTGTACAATATATTATAAGCCTATAAATGCCCACATGTACACACACACACATGTACACACACACACACATGTACACACACACACATGTACACACACATATATATATAAAATATATAAAATCAGAGACAGATACAGAAACCCACACGGAGGTTAGGATTACTCACAAGCCTCTATGCTATTCTCTAGACTTCTCAGACCACTCAACAATCTGTTAAAACTCTCAATCTGAGAGTCTGTTGACTCAAGTTCCTCATATACATAATAAACTTGGATCATCAAGTATTCTTTCCACATCAAGTGTTGAGTTGAGCCCGGGAGTGAGTGAAATAAAGTCCCTCTCTCTGTTGAACAATCATAGATGAATGTAATTGAGAGGAATTGGCATTCCAGAGGAAAGAGACAGAATGTGGTCTGCTAACTCCAGGGAACTTTACCCACAGGAAAAGGCCTTAAAACACAAGATACAACTCAAACCCTGACCTCTGTTTCTGATCAACAGAGAAGTCCTTGTCTTCCAGGCTGCCTTTGGTATTTGGAGCCTAAATGTTTCTAGTGGCCCCACAGAGTCTCCTTCGCATCAGTACCTGGCTCTGTTCACAAACACTAAGGACACTGTGAAGAGTCCCCCTTTCACAATGTCATAGAAAAGGGACACAGCTGTGTCCTCCATGAAGAGAATATCCCCCTGTCACACACAGGGCCATCTGCTTCCACAAGACTGTCTCTGAAGCAGGTCTGCTTTGAGGATGCAAGCAAGACAGTAGCTTTCAAAGCACGCCTCGCCCCTCCCTGGACCACTCAGATTCTAATCCTTGTACCTAGACTCAAGCTTCTGGAAGTACCCATGGCATCCATCAATGGCAGCCAAAGGTGACTCTCCCCTTGGCCCTCATCCTCCAGTGTGCCACTCAGAAGATGATAGGAATATTCACAAGTAACAACATCCAAGGAAAGTGGAAACACTAAGTGTTCTTCGGGATCCCAATGACAAAGAGTGTCCACCTTCGAAGGAAAAGCTTTGTAGAAAAAAAAAATAGTACTGGAAATAACCTTTGTAAAAGGTTATTTAACTACTAAGCCAATTTCAATCTACAAGTAAAAATTCTACTTGTCTCACCCCAGAGACTATGAGAGGCCGCCACAAAGTCAGGGACAGGAAGGTCACTAGAGAGACAGAAGGAGAGAGACTGATTTTTCCTATTTCCCAAAATCTAAGCTCTTTGCTTTTCAAACTCATTGAGCTTTCCTCCTGTTCCTGCTTACTCATTCCACACACCTTCTGTTAACAGCGGCCCTTCCTTCACTCTCACCCTTCCCAATATCCAAGCATCCGGATACTCATTGCCTGTCTTTTCATTAAAAGGGCACTAAGGGTTGGTTCTACTTCAACAAAACGGCCGGACATGGGGCACTGTGTATTGTCTTTGCTTCCATGATCTGGTCTAAATTCCAGAAGAAAGACCACCAGGCTGACTCAGTGTCAGTGCAGCACCTGAGAAACATGTCAAGGATCATTTATACATAAAACTTCTACCATCAATGACATAAATGTACTACTAAGAGAGCCAAGAGAAACAACCATTAACTAGACCGACTGAGAGGCTGAATGAAGAGACAAAGAATTAGTTACAAACGGACCTGGTACCCGGGGCCCAAGTGCAACCCATGGCGTCAACAGCAGCCAAGTGATGCTCACTGAACTAACTGCCTGTGAGAATGGAACTAGATTTGTTAAGATGCAGAGAAGCATATCTCCATTTTTACCTTACTTCAAGTCACACTATCTTCAGACTTACCAAAGAGGGCTTAAATAATATCCTGAAAAACTCTGTGGGGGAATAAAATAACCTATGTGTCTCATGTGCATATCTTTAGTCATTACGGACAAAAATAACATATTAATTTTCTGAGGGACAATAGTGACAACTGAAAACAGGAAACCAGAAATTAAAAGGCTAAGCACAAAATGCTGAGCTTAAGAACTGCTGCTGTCCCCTAGGAGTCAGCAGTGGATCCTGGTCCAACTTGTCTGCTGCTCACTCTATTTTCTTCCTTTTCTGTATTATCAGTTCCCCAAAGAGGTATTTCAAATGCTGTGTAGACTTGAATTGACCTATCCTAGCAAATATGTGCTGAAGAATTCAAACTCGCCTCTCGGAAGTAGAAATTACTAAAAGATGTTCGGGCTTGGGAGGTGGCTCAGGAGGTGTCTTGTTTCATTTTCCTGTTGTCGTGATCTGAAATAGAAATTGACAGAAGCAAGGAAGAAAAGGTTTGCCCTGGCTCACGGGTCGAGTCGAGTTCATTGTGATGGGGAGTCAGGGCAGCAAGAGACTAAAGCAGCTGTGGTCACATGACACCCACCATCAGAGTGGAGACTGAGGGAGGAAGGCCAGTGTTACTCAAGGCCTTTTCTCTGCTTACATAGTCAAGAATTCCAGTCAGGGAAGGGTGCCACCCACAGGGAGCCAGACTTCCCATCTCAGTTAATGCAATCAAGATCACCTTCCATAGCATGTTCGGAGGCCCACTTCCCAGGAGGTTCTACATTCTGTCCAGTTGACAATTGACACTATCATGGTTTCCTCACACATGGACACATGTGTACACTCACACTCAAACACACACACATACACACACATATGTATACATATATATAGTTACTTAAATATATACACACATACATGTGTATCACAGAAATGTAAAATGAAAGGAAGCAAAGGTGGTCTTATTTCATAGGAAGGAACTGTATTCAAAGCTTGTCAGGAAAAGAAGTTCATAGAGACACGTACTAAAGGAAAGTCCATTCAAATGGACTCACTTGCAGTTGCCACAGGGTTCTGCCACATTGAAAACAAGTAAGATAGTCACCCCCTCCTTTTTTTCTTTTTCTTTTTCTTTTTCTTTTTTTTTTTTTTTTTTTTTTTTTGTTTTTTCGAGGCAGGCTTTCTCTGTGCAGCCCTGGCTGTCCTGGAACTCACTCTGTAGACCAGGCTGGCCTCGAACTCAGAGATTCGCCTGCCTCTGCCTCCTGAGTCCTGGGATTAAAGGCGCGCGCCACCATGCCCTGCTAGGATAGTCCCTTCTTGAGATGATTAAAAATACAGGCTTGGATACAAAGGAATCTCTGGAAGTGACAGACATCTGATTTCCCAATGGTGTAGATGTCCCTCAATTCATCACTGAAGGTTTCATGAGGGTTTCACATGCACAATCTAGACTGGCCCCTCTCAGGAAAAAAAAATTCCCTGAGCAGAAGGACATCGGCATGCACTAGACCACTTAAATCATGGAATACACTAAAAAAAACAGTCAAGACTTCTGTTAGAACTAATGAGATAATGAGGTAAGTCATGCTGTGGCTTCAGAGATTTCTTAAACTAGACAGGAATTCTCTGCTTGAACCTAGATGTTGTCTATCACACAACAGAAGAAACTATTTGTTTTCATTTTTATACCCACCAATGGACATGAAGATTTCGGTGATAGAACATAAATTTAATAGTGGGCAGAGATGGAGTTTGAAGCGAATAGTAAAGGGAGGGAAGATCTAGGCCCAGGCACAAGATTAATGTTATAGAAAGAATTCAACACAGGAGGTACTTCCGGAAGACTCTAAGGACTCAATGTGCTGCCTTAGTTGGTGAGTGAGAAAGTAACCCTCTCTCAGATAGGAACCACTCATCCCAGAAGCTGTGGCAGCATCTCTGTGCTGGATGGAGGTGGTCCAGATGCTCACTAAGGTCCAGAAAATGTGGGAGTGCCATTCTATGCTCTTCTGTAGCCATCAGAAACATACGTACATATGTCTGGATCAGCATGGCTATGTGAAGAATGGGAACATGTCAAGCCATTTTTCCAGAAAGAAAGCTAACATACACTCTGGAGAGTAGTGAATAATAAATAAAACACTTCTTTTCTGTTGGTAGGATCTGTTCCTGTTTGTTGACTCTCTGTTTCCGGATAACTAGGGGAGATCCCGGGAGGCATGATGCTACTGGGTGTTCCCGCTGAGGCGCAGAGCTACTGAACAGCTTGAAGCATTCTGTGTGCGATCCCTAAGGGGAGCTTAGTTCTTTTCCTTTTTCCATCTGCCTATCTCCTTCACTCTCAACTTCCTGATCTGTACAACAGATGTGATCCACACAATGTATGGGATGCATATGCAACAACATGCTGCACATTGGTGTTCACTAACAAATGACTTAAATGGGAAGAAAATGAATTGTGTATTTATTTATTTATTTATTTATTCATTTGTTTCTTTATTTTTAGTTTTTTTGAGACAGGGTTTCTCTTTGTGGAGGCTTGGTAGTCCTAGAGCTAACTTTGTAGACCAAGCTGGCCTGGAATTCACTGAGATCTGCCTGGCATGCCTCTCAAGTGCAGGGGTTAAAGCCACTCACTACCACAGCCGAACTGTGTCTTTGTTTGGGGAATATTTATTTTATATTTTCAAGGTCATGTTATGGAATGTCATTTGTCCCCATTGGCTTTGTTTGAATACTGTTTATCAAAAGCTCACTTGACTCCTCTCCAAAACCAAAACAGTCTTTTTTTTTTCTTTTTTACTACATCTATTTTGTGCTTCAATCATGAAGTATGACTGAGTACCAGAACTAGAGAGCCATCTAATCCAGAAAAAGAATGCAATGTAACTTCCTTCGCAGTCATTCATTCTTGACACGAAGCCTGCCTGCCACCACCCACACAACAGTCATTAGTGACCATCCCATCTTGCAGACAAGTCACATTGCCAAGGACCCCTACTTCACCCTCATCTGGCAGCCCACTGACAGTCTTGAGATGGTGACATCTTCTCCATTAAAGTCTTTCAGAATGAGTAGATCCTCTTGTTCCTTAAGGCCTCTTCTCTTGGCTTCAGATTCTCTCTTCTAGACAGAAGTTTCTCCTGATCTCTCTGTATTCCTTCTCACCCTTGGGCTTTTAAAAAGAAATTTTATTTTATTTTTAAAATGCTTTAATGTATATAGATTATGAGTGTTTGTATGTATGTATGTATGTGTGTATGTATACAAACCATGTGCATGTCTAGTGCCTGTGGAGGTCAGAAGAAGCCAGGTCCCCTGGAAATGGAGTTACAAATGATTGTGAGCCACCATGTGGGTGCTAGGAACCAAACTTGGGTCCTCAGTAAGAGTAATAAATGCTCATAGCCACTGAACCATCTCTTGAGCCCCTAACCTTAAATCTTAATGCTTGGTTGAAAGGTTGAAATTTTTTGTTGTTGTTTGTTTTTTTTAGTTTGGTTTTGGTTTTTCGAGACAGGGTTTCTCTGTGTAGCCCTGGCTGTCCTGGAACTTACTCTGTAGACCAGGCTGGCCTTGAACTCAGAAATCCACCTGCCTCTGCCTCCTGAGTGCTGGGATTAAAGACGGATTAAAGACGTGTGCCACCACTGCCCGGCTAGGTTGAAATTATTTGCATTAGAACTAGGCATGACATCACACGCCTTTAATCCCGATACTCGACACTCAGGAGGCAGAGGCAGGCAGATTTCCGAGTTCAAGGCAGCGTGGTTTACAATTCCAGGACACCAGGGCTACATGGAGAAACTCAGCCTTTGGAGGATCTTTGTCCTCAGGATCATGGTTCTTGGTAGCTGCTGTATGTTCCCACCTGGACATCATTCTGATCTTGGGATAATGGTAGCTCATTTGCTCAACTTGCTCTGTCTCAGGTCCATTCCCTCAACAGTTTCCTCAACTAGAAACAAAGTTTAAGCAAATTAAATAACCAAGTATTTCCTGACTTGTCAAACATTAAATCCATCCCCTTCTCTCACTTGGGGTGGGGTTGACTGGATATGTACTCAATAAAAACTGCATAAAGCCCTGGGTTGGTTCACAGCGCTGAATAAACTGAATGCAGTAGCTAGCACCCACCTGTCAATGCTATCTCTCAGAAGGTAGACACACTGGGATCAGGTGTTCAAAGTCAAGCTCCGAAAGTTGAGCCCAACCTTAACTACTGCATGAGCCCAGCCTTAACTACTGCATACAACCCTGTCTCCAAAAGGAAGGGGTTTTTTTGTTTTGTTTTGTTTTTGTTTTTCTTAACTTCTCTGCTTGATTTCTCATCACAACTCGGAAATCTCAATTACAGTTAAAACGCGGAAGAGCCTAACAGGGACAAAAATCCACCTCCAGCTCAGGGTCTCCATTTCATGCCAGTCCATGCTGGAGTCAACAGACTCCAGCTCAGGTTTCCACACCCTTCGAGTTCCCATCTCCGCGCCTTATCTCACTCCGGCACTCCTCCATCACTTGCCTTTATTCACACCCCACCGCAGCTTGGCACCTCACAGTTTCCCAGACCTTCCCTAAATACGTTCTGATAATACGCCTCTCCTAACCCAGCCAACCTCGGCCTCTTGAAGGTTCTTAGAGGCTCTTTGCCATATTCTTAACCTTGGCGGCACTTTGAGTCACTGGAAAGCTTTTCTAAAGCCCTCAATGCCTGGTCTTTATCCCAGACCAATTAAATCAGAACCCCCGGGGAGAAGCCCCAGTGCTGGCGTTTTTCATAGCTCTCCAGGTGATTCCAATCTTCAGTCAAGGTCGATAACCGCCGTCTGCCGCCATTTATCACTTTCTCCCTTTTGGTTGTAATTACACTGTATTTGTCTTATTCCCAGGACTAAATTCGAAACTCCTTGAGGGCAAAGACCATCTACCACATCTGCTTATCCCCTGCAGTTCTCGGAGACTCCGAGTTGCAATAAATATTGTTAAATTTAATTTGAAATTTGAAATTAACCATAAGCTTCAATTTTAGATCTTGCATATAATTTTATAAAAAGAATCAAATTAGTAGAGGACTAATCTGAGGATTTTTTTTTTAAGTAAGATTCTATATTCCGTTACCAAAAATATTCTAATATACCTTCGAAGTCAGATAAGCTCTGGTTAAAAACGCTGCATGCGTGTGGCTGGTGCTGCTCTTGACTTTTACACCTTCAGTTTTGAACTCTGCACAAACACAATAAATATTCTATTTCACTGGAGAACCCACTGCAAAATGTGACTGGGCGTGCACTCATTTCTAACTGAAATAAGCAAAGGCAGCCAGGGGAGTGCAGAGTGATCTGCCTTTCCCCGTGCTGAAGCAGAAGGTACCTCAAGCAAAACCAGTGTGAACTTAGCGCAGAGCACCTGACCTCCTTTCTCGAGCTGGGGGGAAAAAAAAGAAAAGAAACGAAAAAGAAATGAAAAATGAGACGAGGAAGATTCGCCAGCCCTTTGTGCGGCTACAGTTGCTAAGGAAACTGCTTCCTTAGCCTCAACCTGTCCTCGCAGCCTGTTTCAGGCATTCTCCTGGTCTTTTTGAAAATAAGGATATCAAAGAGAGGAGAGATGATAGAGAATAAAAGTCAAGGTTGCAGCGGTGCAAACGGAGCCTGGTGCTCTCTCTCCCTTCTATGCTGTTGCTCTCTAAATCACCTAGAAGATTTGCCACCTGGCAAAACCCTCCTGGAACTAAAATCTTAGAATTAGCCAATAGGGTAAACAAAACAATAGGAAGCCCTATTTGACATGCAGCAGTAGCTAAAAAACTGCTTTCTCACCCCAACCTGCTCTTTTCTTTCCTGCTGGGGAAGGGGGAGGCAACTCTTAACCCAGCAGGGGAGGTGCCTCCGCCCTCTCTTCGCCCCACATCTCAGAAGAAAGTGCTCCAAGTTTCTCAGTACAGTGGATGCAACCTGGGGCTCCTGAACATCCGGTGAACCCAAACCGTGCACTGTTTAAAGTGGAAGGGGGCAGGCAGAGAATGCCAGGCTCTGAGGCAAGTGAGGGGCTGGGCACAGCAAATAAGGATGCCAAAGCTAAGGGGTCTCAGCTCAACCTCATTCCAGGGGTTCACCGAAGGTATGTAAGGGAGGTGTTGCCCCAGCAACAGCCCAGTAAGCGTAGAGCATCCGCCACCATCCATTGAGGAGGCAATCTGCTGGCCCGTGGTTGACATTGCATGGATTTGACCATAAGTATTGCTACATTTCTCATTGGAAGAGAATTCTTCTCTATTCTTCCTCCATTTCTCATTTCTTACTCATTGTCTTCAGTGAAAACAGACTATTTCCTTCACCAATCCAGATGACATGTAGCACAGAAACATTCTGAGTACAAGAAATATACAAATCTATGTGGCGCCCCACATGGATTAAGGTGGGGAAAGTTAAGGTCCCTAGAAAACAGGGAGAAAATCCCACTCTTAGCAGTTGGCTTTCACAGTGTGGGGCTGTACCTGTGCCTACCATGCTGGGCCGGTGCACTACATCTCTAATGCCAAACACTGGCATTTTTGAACTGGAAATTACATAAATGCTACTGTCCAAATTGATGTATGTCTGTTATTTTTGGATGTCTGAAGGAAAATACATATTGGCTGATTTTTGTCAGAATTATATAGAATCTATAAGACATAAAATATAGTTATCTACTTAAAAATCCTATAAACTTCCTCACCTTACTTTTTATAAGATTTAGTTTATTTTTAATTGTATGTAAGGGATTATGGACACATGAGTTTAGGTTTCCCTGAGGTCAGGGACAGATGCCCTGGAGCTGAAGCCACATGTAGTTGTGAGCTGCTGGGTGCGGGTGCTGAGCACCAAACTCAGGTCCTTTCACACTAATGACCACCGAGCCATCTCCCCAGCCTTCCCACCATTGTGAGCCAGGGTCTCTCACTGATTCTGGAATTCGCTCAGCAACTGATTAGACTAGCTAGCCAATGGGCCCCAGGCTTCCCATGCTTACTCCTCCAGTTTCGGAGTTGCAGGCACACATCCCACACTCAACTTCTTATACAGGAGCAGAGGACAGACACTTGGGTCCCTTATGCTGTGCATCACTCATTTTCCAACTGAACCACTGCCAGTCACACATACACTTTGGGGTTTGGGTTCTCTCCTTTCTTTTCTTCTTTCTCTCTGTATTAAGAATTGAATCCAGAGCCTTGCACACACTAAGCAAGCTTCCAAGCACTGGGAGGCACTGCCAGTGCCTCGCATGCACTGTGGCTTTAAAATGATGTTTTGTTTGTTTTGATAGGTCTCCCTGTGTTGGCTCTTCTGGTCTTGGTCCCCTGCCTACACCTCCTCTGTGCAGATTGCTCTAGATGTATGCTGCCATTTCTAACTACATACCATTTTAAAACATAGACCAGTGCTGTGTTACACAATGGGCTTATTATTCAGATGTTCAAAATATTACAAATGAATCAGGTAATAATGCTAAAGCATTTAGATCTAAGAATGGTTTTGTTTTTGTCCTTAAGTCAAAAAGCATTTTTTTTCTGTGGTTCAATAGACAGCCCATTAGGAAGACAATTTCTGTGTTTAGAAACAAAGAACTAACAATCCTAACTAGGTAATTCTGGTCAAGCTACCCAAATTATTCCACTTGGACAAAGCAGAAAGCACAGCATAATTACAGTAATGCAAAAAGACTAATTAATGACCAGTGGGATTCTCTCAGAGAGTGCATGAAACCCATCCAAACAGTGATTAAGGGTTTTCTCACCCCTTAATTTTACAGGTGGATGAAAATTTGCCCGTGCATTCTCTCAGATGGATGTCTCCTGACAGGGGAGTTTCCTGTGGAGGTCACAGCCAGAGGCTAGTCTATTCTGCTAAGCTGCAAGATTACCAAGTCAAGACTGTGAGAGCGCCTCACCACTTCTGGAAACATGCTCTGTGAAAGCAATAGGTCAAACGTGGATTCTGTATCTAAAAAGCATGACAGTGAAGAATGCGAGAAATGACTCAAAATTCAGTGTGGAGGTAGATGATCTCCTATACACTCCAAGTCTCTCTGCTCAGTCATGGGGTCACCCCTACAAGGCAGTGGGGGATGCTACATGAAACAGGTACGAAAAACAGTGGAAGTTCTTTCCCCAAAGGAGACAGGGACCTCAGTCCTGGATGCCCATCATGTGAGGAACAGGTAAAATATATTCAAGCCCATGATTTTCAAGAACAACTGAGTCAAAATCTCTATGTATGGGACCCTGGTACTTCCCAAGCTAAGAATCAGTAATTGTTTATATGAAGAGTAATTTCAAGTTATCATTAGTCAAAGGTAAAATGATTTCCTAATGCAAGAGGCATTGTAAAAGGGTATTAAGACATTCATTGTTGGGCTATAGTCTGGGATAAAATGATGGTGTGTGTGTGTGTGTGTGTGTGTGTGTGTGTGTGTGTGTGTGTGTGTTAATATAAACACATTTCTATGTATGTGCACAGAAATGCACTTGTAGGAGGGGGATATATACATACATATATGTACATGCATGTAGAGACCAGAAATCAGCCCCAGCTGTCATTCCTCAGATACCATCCATCCTGATTTTTGAGACAAGTCTCTCACTGGTCTGGAACTCACCCGGATAGGTTAGTGAGTCGCCAAGGTTTTACCTTCTCTGACTTTCCAGAGCTGGGATCACAATCCCACCACCAAATTGGGCTTTTTTTTTTTGTTGTTCTGTGTTCTGGGGAGCTCTGCAAGTCCACATGCTAATGTGATTAAAGAACCCCAGCAATCACTGCAGCTCTGGAGGGCACACTGACTTCAGGCAGGACACAAACAGCCTGAGAGCAGCACTCCCTGCTGCTCCTGTGCTTCCCCCTACTTAGCTCAGCATCTTTGAGTCTGAGGAAAAGAAGGTGGGAGATCGGAGGAATGTCTCCATTTCCTTCCCTGTCATTAAGCCCTGCTGTAGCTTGGGCACTGTCAGCTCCAGGCAGACTCCCATCTCTGATGTGAGGCCAGGCTGCTTTGATTTCGCTTCGTTTGGGATCTAGCTCAACCTCGTTATATGCCAAATGCCCTCCAGGGTGTCCTACTTCTTTGGATCTTCTCCTGTGTCAGGGCTCCTGAAACTATCTTTCTGTCCTTTAGAGGAGCCTCACTTCCCCACCCCCACTCTTCCCTAAGAGAGCTCCAAGACCCTTTGGCTTACAGTTTTAAAATACTATGCAAAAAAGTATTTTGTGATCTTGAGCAAACATCATTAAAATGTGAATCACTCTGAGAGAAGTTATGGCAGCCAGGTTCGAAAATAAATGGGGCATGCTCTGAATTTGACTGAAAGAAAAAAAGAATTTCACATCATCTGAAAATTAGGCTAGGGGATAAATTCTCCTTTCTCTCCTGCCCAGGTTTCTTAGTTCTTTACTTGTTTCCTACCCAACCCTAAATTAATCCCATTCCAAAGATTTCTCAAGTCTAAAACTCTGCTACAAATGAACATTGATTGGTTTTGAGGAAACAAGAGTGTTTGGGATAAATGAGGCTCCCAGTAAGACTTGCATCCTAGATCCCATAGACTCTGAAGTAACTGGGACTTGGGTTAAGCTCTTCATCTAACAAGACAGACAAATGCCCTAAACAATCCTCTTAATCCATGTGAGCCTTGATTTTTCTCATTAAGAAAATGGAAAAGTGTGAGAATATTAAATGAAATGACTTATGGGTGTTCACTAAATATCTTCTTTAGAAAATACAAGTTGGAAGAGCTGAGGGCTGGCAAGTTCGTAAGTACCACACAAAGAAAATGATAGACAGACAGATAGACAGACAGACAGACAGACAGACAGACAGGCAGACAGACAGACAGACAGACAGACAGACAGACAGACAGATAGATGATAGACAGACAGATAGATAGATGATAGACAGACAGATAGATAGACAGACAGACAGATAGATAGACAGTCAGATAGATAGATAGATAGATGATAGACAGATGATAGATAGATGATAGACAGACAGATAGACAGACAGACAGACAGACAGACCGACAGACAGACAGACAGACAGACAGACAGACAGACAGACAGACAGACAGACAGA
>NC_034604.1:11500783-11519788 GCF_900095145.1 Mus pahari | reverse complement strand
GACAGACAGACAGACAGACAGACAGACAGATAGATAGATAGATAGATAGATAGATAGATAGATAGATAGATAGATAGATAGATAGATAGATGCATGCGTAGATGGATAGATGGAAAAATGGAAAGATGGATAGATGAATAGATGGATAGATGGAAAGATGGATAGATGGATAGATGGAGAGAACACCAATTGGTGAAGTATAAAATCTTTAGGAAGGCTTCATCTATGGTTGTACAGCCTTGGAAAGATGACTTACACTTCTCCCCTCCACTCTCACTCCCTCACCCCCCACCCCACCCCCATCTTCCCCCTTTTCAAATACTAAGTAGGAATTAAAGCTTTAGTTCACAATACGACACATTCTAACTGTTTAGAATGTCAGAATCTTACCAAAATTTTCTTTAAACTAATCCCAGGCTGCCTCTCATAGGTCTGTCTCAAACACATGCTTTACTGAAAAGCATGGTTATGTCTTTACATATCAAATGTGTATGCTTAGTTATACTGTTGCTTACAATATGCACTGCTTGTTTGGGTCATTAGAAAAAAATATAATTTTGTAGTGGTCAAAAATCATGGCCTCCCAAACCATGTCTGCCCCAAAGTATAACAGCATTGAGTTGTTGCTAATCAGCTGCCTCATTGTGGATTAAGAGTGAGGATCTTGAGAGCTAAAATGTAACAAGGAAAAGTTCCCATTGTAACAAGAAAATTGGGTGGGCCAGTGGGGATAGCTGCATAGTCTTGCAAGAGTCTGGGAAGGAGTGTGCAGACTGAAGGGAAAGGCAGGCATTCTGAAATTAGATCTGAGAGTGAACCGTTACAGTCAGCACCAGCTGCCAGCCCAGAGAGAGCCCTAAGACCCAGGCTGTCCCTATAACTTTCAGATAATGGATCAAATAATGACGAAGCATGATTCAGCCCTATCCATCAGACATTTCCAGTACAAGAAGGCATGTTCTCCAGCTATGAGAGAGCTCCATCCTGGGGACGGAGCTGGGACTGGGAACCTCTGGTAACAGTTACTACTTCTGTTTATTCATCCAGTGTTAAAATTGCTGTTTGGTAGACACGCGTGGATAGACAGGATTGTGACATTATACATCTGAGTGCAAGGAAGATTTCCATGGGACTTTAAAGAAGCTTTGAATTCTGCAGAGTAGAAATTTCTATGCTACTGTTTTCATGAATGGAGTGGCAATTGAAGCATGGGGGCTGTCCCTAACTCACGACTGACCAGCACTCTCCCTGTCAGCCATGTTCCCTTGGCCACCCATGGAACACATGCACATATAAATTCCCTGGAATGCATGCACACACACACACACACACACACACACACACACACACATGCTGAAATGCATGCATACATACACACCCCAGAATGCAGTACCCCTCAAGTCCCACCAGCTCAGCAAACACCAGCTTGGCCTTTTTTGACAGCCAAGTGGTCTATCTCTTTTCTCCTAACCCAAGAGAAACAGTCACAGCCTCCAGGCTCTGTGAGATATATATATATATATTAAAGTGGGAACCTAAAATAAGTAAGAGCTTGCCACCCAGCCTGACCACCTGAGCTCAACCCCAGAATCCAGATGGTAGAAGGAGAGAATTTATTCCTGCAAAATATCCTCTTACCTACACACACACACACACACACACACACACACACACACACACACAGTAAAAGATAAAAATTTTCAAATTAATAAAGTAGGAACTATCATTCCCTTATGCACATTCCCAGCGATATCAGGTATTTGTGAATACAAGGGGGGTGGAGAGAAACAAAGACAGACTTTTTGCAGTTTAGTTATCAGTAATATGCCCTGACTTTCTTCATTATCTTTTTGTTTGTTTTCTTCTTGCTAGCTCTAAATCCAAGATCTCAGGGGGAAAGATTGATTTCAAAAATTAAGAACTGAAAATACTTTACTGCTCAGAAAAAGGTTTATAGGTATAAAGAAGATGTCATGCTATCTATATGCATACGAACCATAAAAGTCAAAACTGTTCAAATTCTACCATGAGGAAATGGTCATATAGATATAGTACATCTAAACAGCAGAAAATGGCTTCCTTTAAAAGCAGTGATTAGGGGACAAGAGAGATGACTCAGCAGTTAAGAGCGCCTACTGTTCTTGCAGAGAACCTGAGTTCAATTCCTAGAACCCACATCTCACATTGGGTGGCTCAAAACCACATGTAACTGTAACCTTAAATCCAACCTCTTCCATACTCCAAAGGAACCTGCACGACTCATGCGCACACACATACACACACACACACACACACACACACACACACACACACACACACACAAATACAAAGTTATCAAAAAGAACACTACAAGTGGCTCGTATGTAATTCTTACATCTTTATGTATCTTCCTCAAACTCATGCAGAATTTGCTTACATTGACTTTATTGCCAAGTGCAGTCATTTTGAGAACACAAAAGCTACATGCACACTAACTAGGGAGAAGGGACATGGGGACGATGCTGCTTCATGCAAGTTTAGGTCCCCAAACTGTGATGGTTTCAGCCAGGTGTCACGAGTGAGGAAGGCTGTTTAAGTGATTGCCTCCCACAGGGAGAGTCCTAGAGCTCCCTTTGTTGTGCTGCACTTAGCTCTCCTGAAATACCAAAGCAAATGTTGCTGTGTACTTATTTGTTTATGTGTGAGGTTGGGCCAACACTGACCACACACCCTGTGGAAGTCGTAAGTAGCAACCTCACTGGTTTGGAACCTCAGGAAGATGTATCTCTGTGTGTAGCATGATAACATCTGCTTCAAATTGAAATGATTTATCAAAGTGCCCACCAGTGGGAACGGGTCAGCAAGTGCACAAAGCTAGCACAGACACTTTCAGCTCAGAGCTTGGAAACAGTCTGGTCTCATGTCTGAATGAGCCCCTGGAGATCCCCCAATCACCACTAACTCAGTCTTCCCATTGGTAGAGTGAAATGGACAGGAGTTGCTGATGGCCAATGAATCGTTCTGATTACAAGGACATTTCTCCATCACTCATGTGTCCTTCTAGTCCTCGCATCCTCCAGTTACACTGGACCCAGTGCTATTCTTTGTTCTCAGTAACAGGCTGTGGGAAAATGGCTACAACTCCCACGATCCTTCATAAAGGGTGCCTGAGGCTCCACTCTCTCTCTCATACGGTGCTGCTATAATTTGCTTTCGTAGTAGCTCCCCGAAGTCCATATGTAAAGGTTGGTCATCGCTCAGCATTATCTAGATGTGCGAGAACCTTTGAGAGGTAAAGTCTAATGGGAAGAAGTTACTAGAGGTGCGATCTTAAAAGGGATACTGGGACCTCATTGTGAGCCTTGCTATTTCTGGTTTCTCATCAGGATGTGAGAGGATTACACACACACACACACACACACACACACACACACACACACACACACTGACCCAAAAGCCACAGACCAAAGCCAACTGGGACCATTGACCGGCTGGTGAACTCTGTGCCACCTTTAGAGCTTATCATCTGTGTACTTCTATCACAAGACAGAAAGCCAATCAGCAGCTACCAAAGTGAAAATGGGAGATGGGGTTAGGGGTGGCATCAGAGCTCTTGCCCTCACTAACATGTTACACACTGCAGGTGATGGCGCAGCTTATGGAGCGTGCAAGTGGTTCTCAAATAAAATTGACCTAACAAGCTGACCACCCCAGGATCCTGCAGGGTGAACGGGGGAGCAGGTGAACGTACCTGGGAATGACAACCAATTTTCCTTTGTCTCTTATTCTGTCACCCCCGCCCCACTTCACGTTGCCACTAAGATTCTGAAAGCCAAAGCAAATTCAACACAGACAAAAATGGCCAGCTCAGACAAAGCAAGGAGAAAGAAAAGCTGCCCCTTTTCATCTCTGCAGTGTCTCAAACAGTTCTCTGGTGTTCTCAGCAAGAGGAGAGAAGGCTCACTGAGAATCCTGGACTTCAGATTGGTAAATACACACACACACACACACACACAAAACCAACCCAGAAATTTATTCCAGAATCTTTATCACAGCACCAGGCTGCCTAATGCACTAGGACTACACACAGTAGGAAGTTGATACCCATTCGGTGGTCAGCCCTGCACGGGGTAGAGGAAGCTGCATTTCCAGGGTGCGTATGTGTCAAGCAGACATGTGCCTCGTGTGAAGCTTGTCTCATCTTTCACCTTTTCCTTTTCTGGGAGAATCTAACCCAGGCAGGCAATTTTTTAAAAATCATGAGGGGTTCTTCTCAACTATTTCCCCAAATGAAAGAGACTGGAACGGAAAGGAACCTACAACACTGTCATGGGCCACGTGTCATGAACACGAGGTCCCCCAAAGCAGGGAAGAACTCATAGTGTTGTATGCAAAAGAGCAGGAAGCACTCATGTCCTGCAACAAATTGTGGTAGACCTGATCCTTACATGAAGGATATAAGCCTGACAACCCAAGAGCCACAACAACAATAGTCTACGCTATTATTTAAAATTCTTCTGTATGGTAGCTGGACTTTACTATGCAAAGATTCCTGAGCACACTAAGAGTAGAAGCAGTCATCTGAGCTCATGATTTCAGAGGTTTCAGTGCACTGTGGCAGGAAGGATGTGTCTGAATGAAGCAACCAGAAGGGAATGCCTGAGCTATAGGGCTTTCTTCTCTCCTCCTCATATTTCTTCTGCATCACTAACATGTGCTTACTAGTCTCCAGTCAAGTTGTCCATCAAGATTAACCATGAAAACTACCTCTTATCAGGAGACATTTTTCGGGGTACCCTCTAGGTAAAGGACTATAAGCAACTGCTGACCTTCCTTATTGGTTATCCAATACAGGGTTGAAACCATGTGCACACAAACCATAAACACAGACTCAAGGCTTTCTGTATACATATTTATATGCAAACATGCATATATATGTATGTAACAAATAGAATCAAAGGAAAAGAGACTATCTTTGAGCGTGGAAGTAGGAGAGGAGATTAAGGGAGGCTAATTAGAAGGGGCTAAAACTTACCCCTTACCAAAAGACAGCCAAACATCTCCTTAAACTTTAGCATGTCCCGTGTTACCTTAAGCATTTAATGTGCTCAGTCTGTCTCCACGAGTCTCTACAGTCTTAATGGTTCCAGTGTTGTTTGAAAAATCAAAGTTCAAAACCTCTGCTGAGACTCAGGACTGACTTATGTGCAATCCTTTGTAAAACAAAAGAAAATTGCATACAATTTTCCAAGATACAATGACACAGACCACAAATTCCCATTACTAAAGGGAGAAGGGGGCTAGTCGAAAAGAGGGATGGATGCAGAGTAGGGCAAACACCAAAGTCTCCGGAGCAGCGGCTGTCAACCTTCCTCACTGTGACCCTTTAATACAGTTCCTCATGTTGTGGTGACCTCCAGCCATAGAATTATTTTTGTTGCTACTTCATAACTGTAAATTTGCCACTGTTATGAATCATAACATAAGTATCTATGCTTTCTGATGCTCTGAAGTGACCCCTCCAAAAAGGTTGTTCATTCCAGTAGGGATCATGAGCCATACATAGATGGAGGACCACTGCTCGCTGGCCATGTTCTGTGTCTGGAATATATAGTATATTAGTTCAAACCAACATGAGGCAAGTTTCCTAATGGCAGCGGTGGCTCACATTGCCTCTCTGTATGTTGGTTCTCCACACTTCACATAGATTCCTTGGGAGAAGGAACATATCCCTGGTAGCTCTCACTTCATAATTTATGCAATGTGATGGTTAATATTGTTTGTCAGTTTGACAGAATCTAGGATCATCTAGGAGACAACCCCCCAGTCACACCTGTGAGGAATCATCCAATTGAGTTGACTGAGGTAGGAAGGTCCACCCTGACAGTGGGCAGCACCATCTCATAGGCTGGGCTGGGCCCTAGATGAATAAAAAGGAGAAAGCGAGTTGAGCACCAGCATCCATCTCTCTGCTTCCTGACTGTGGGTGCAATAACTGGCTACCCCAAACTGCTGCCACCATGCCTTCCCTGCCAGAGAGGACTGAACCTTTCAACTGTGGGATATAATACACCCTTTCCTGACATTGGTTTTTCCCTCCAGGGTATTTCATCATATCAATGAGACAAGTAACTAGTAAACATATGTAATAAGTGTTGTGTGATTTTTATCAAAATTAAAAGAAATAGTATTCAAGCCAGGCATGGTGGCACACGCCTTTAATCCCAGCACTTGGGAGGCAGAGGCAGGTGAATTTCTGAGTTCAAGGCGAGCCTAGTCTACAGAGTGAGTTCCAGGACAGCCAGAGCTATACAGAGAAACTCTGTCTCTAAATAAACAAAAGAAAGAAAGAAAGAAAGAAAGAAAGAAAGAAAGAAAGAAAGAAAGAAAGAAAGAAAGAAAGAGAGAGAGAGACAAAAGAAAAGAAAAGAAAAGAAAAGAAAAGAAAAGAAAAGAAAAGAAAAGAAAAGAAATAGTATTCATGGGATATTTTTTAAAGCTTCAAGTTAGAGTAATGATCTGTGATAGTTTATAAGTTAGAATAACAATGACTTCTGACCTCGTACATATCACCCTAGTGACAATGTCTGTCCTTCATCCATCTACTCACTGCAAGATTACCATTTGGCTGTCCAGTATGAAGTATGAAATTTTCTAAATTTTGAAAATGTGTTCTTTTCTTCTAAAGACTTAGAATCTCCTTATACAAGTGAATAAAAAAATATTGATTAACACTGTCTTCTACCACACACTAGTGTTTGGTTTGTTAATCATTATTAGCAAGTAGCATTATCATTGAGTGACCATAGTACACAAAAGAGCAGTCAAGTCACAGTAAAAAGGACATGGATATATGAAACACAGCCTCTACCTTCAAACACACAATGACACAAATGACATGGATATATGAAACACAGCCTCTACCTTCAAACACACANTTCAAACACACAATGACACAAATGACATGGATATATGAAACACAGCCTCTACCTTCAAACACACAATGACACAAATGACATGGATATATGAAACATAGCCTCTACTTTCAAACACACAACAAAAGACATGTAATCACTGGACACATGGTAAATGATTAATACCACGAGAGACAGTGCTTTCTGAGTATTAAGTGAACTCAGCAAACCTACCAACTGAACATATAAGTGTGCATAAAGATTGGAGGGAGAACCTGAATAACATATCACATTTATGTTCATGATAAGTAGTATCCATTGAATCCCTCCTGTGCAGGGAACTGTCACAAGCCTTTCATATAAACCATCTCCTAAATCGTGTATAAGAACCTTGTAAAGCTATTGTCATTATTTCAGCATTACAGAAAAGGAAATGGGCTTTTTGACAAGATGAGACAAGACACTCTGTCACATCTGTGCCTGGAGCTGATCCTCTGCCACAGGGCTCCATATCCAGGTAGTGCCAGGAGAGAGCTACCCTCCCAAGAGTGCAGACAGGCCTGTGAGCGCAGGTAGGATCACCACTGCTGCTCAGAGGAACCCACCTGGAACCCTCAGGACACAGAAATCAAGGGGCTGCCTGGAAGGAGAGCCTTCTAGTTTCTGTCTTCGCCTGGAGCTGATCCTGTGCCACAGAGCTACATACACAAATAACATCAGTAAAGAGCTGGATTCTCAAGAGTGCCTACATACCTGCAACCACGGGTGAGGCCACCACTTCTCTTCAAATTCCTGGCCCAAGAGGGACCCTCCCAGAGGCATCAGGACACAGGAACCAAGGATCAGCTGGCGACGGGATCCTTCTGCTTTCTGTCTGTTCCCCAGAGTTGACCCTGTACCACAGCTCTCCACACCCAAATTCCTCTCAGAGAGAACTGGTCTCCAAGGAGTACTGACACACAGGCTTGCAGGACAGACAAGACACAGTCAGAGACAGCAAAGCAAACTAACAACAGAGATAATCAGATGGCAAAAGGCAAGCACAAGAACATAAGCAACAGAAACCAAGGCTACTTGGCACCATCAGAACCCAGTTGTCCCACCACAGCAAGCCTTATTTACACCAAAACACCAGAAAAGCAATAGTTGGATTTAAAATCACATCTCATGTTGATGATAGAGGAATATAAGAAGGATATAAATAACTCCCTTAGAGAAATACAAGAGAACACAGGTAAACAGGTAGACGCCCTTATAGAGGAAACAAAAAAATCCCTTTTAGAATTATTGGAAAACACAACCAAACAGTTAAAGGAACTGAACAAAACCATCCACAATCTAAAAATGGAAATAGAAACAATAAAGAAATCACAAAGCGAGACAGTGCTGGAAATAGAAAACTTAGAACAGAAATCAGGAGTCATAGATGCAAGCATCACCAACAGAATACAAGAGATAGAAGAGAGAATCTAAGTTGCAGAAGATACTACAGAAAACATTGATACAACAGTCAAAGAAAATGAGAAATACAAAAAGCTCCTAACCCAAAACATCTAGGAAATCCTGGACACAATGAGAAGACCAAACCTAAGGAAAATAGGTATAGAAGAGAATGAACATTCCCAACTTAAAGGGCCAGTAAATATCTTCAACAAAATTGAAGAAAACTTCCCTAACCTAAAAAAGAGATGCTCATGAACATACAAGAAGCCTAAGAACTTGAAATAGATTGGACCAGAAAAGAAATTCCTCCCTTCGCATAATAATCAAAGCACCAAATTCTTTAAATAAAAATATTAAAAGCAGTAAGGGAAAAGGTCAAGTAATATATAAAGGCAGACTTATCAGAATTATACCACACTTCTCACCAGAGACTATGAAACCTAGAAGATCCTGGGCAGATTTCATATGGGCGGGCCATAAGAGAACACAAATGCCGGTCCAAACTACTATATCCGGCAAAACTCTCAATTACCATAGATGGAGAAACCAAGAGATTCCATGACAAAAACAAATTTACACAATATCTTTCCACAAATCCAGCTCCACAAAGGATGATAGATAGAAAACTCCAACACAGGAGGGAAACTACACCCTAGAAAAAGCAAGAAAGTAATCTTCTTTCAACAAACCCAAAAGAAGATAATCACACAAACATAAAAATAACATAAAAAATAAAAGGAAGCAACACTCACTATTCTTTAATATCTCTTAACATCAATGGACTCAATTCCCCAATAAGAAGACAGACTAACAGACTGGAAACATAAACAGGGCCCAGCAATTTGCTGCATACAAGAAATGTACCTCAGTATCAAAAACAAACACTACCTCAGAGAAAAGGGCTGGAAAACAGTTTTCCAAGCAAAGGGTCTCAAGAAACAAGCTGGAGTAGCCATTCTAGTACCAGATAAAGTCAACTTGCAACCAAAAGTCATAAAAAATATAAGGAAGGACACTTCATATTCATCAAAGGACACCTCTGCCATGAAAAACTCTCAATTCGGAATATCTGTGCTCTAAATGCAAGGGCACCCACATTCATAAAAGAAATTTTACTGGAGCTAAAAGCACACATTGAACCTCACACAATAATTATGGGGGACTTCAACACCTCACTCTCATCAATATATAGATCAGGGAAACACAAACTAAACAGAGACACAGTGAAACTAACAGAAGTTATGGACCAAATGGATTGAACAGATATCTATAGAACGTTTCATCCAAAATCAAAAGAATATACCTTCTTCTCAGCACTTTAAGGTACTTTCTCCAAAATAGGCCATATAATCAGTCACAAAACAAACCTCAACAGATATAAGAAGATTGAAAGAGTCCCATCTCTCCTATAAGATCACTACAGATTAAGACACAGCAACAAAAACAACAGAAAGCCCACATACACATGGAAGTTGAACAATGCTCTACTCAATGGTGACTTGATAAAGGAAGAAAGAAGGAAGTAAATTAGAGACTTTTTAGAATTTAATGAAAACGAAGGTACAACATACCCGAACTTATGGGACACAATGAATTCAGTGGTAAAAGAAAAACGCATAGCTCTGAGTGCTTCCAAAAAGTAACTGGAGAGACCTTACATGAGCAGCTTGACAGCACACCTGAAAGATCTAGAACAAAAAGAAGCAAATATACCCAAGAGTAATAGATGGCAGGAAATAATCAAACTCATGGCTCAAATCAACCATATAGAATGAAAAAGAACTATACAAAGGATCAACAAAACCAGGAGCTGGTTCTTTTAGAAAATCAACAAGATAGATAAACCCTTAGCCAGACTCACTAGAGGGCACAGGGACAGTTTCCAATTAACAAAATCAGAAATGAAAAGGAAATTCAAAGAAACAGAAACTGAGGAAATTCAAAAAAATCACCAGATCCTATTACAAAAGCCTATACTAAACACAACTATACTAAACACAACTGGATGAAATGAACAATATTTTAGACAGATATCAAATATCAAAGTTAAATCAGGATGAGATAAACCATCTAAACAATCCCATAACCCCTAAAGAAATAGAAGCAGTCATTAAAAGTCTCCCAACCAAAAAAAGCCCAGGGCCAGATAAGTTTAGTACAGAATTCTATCAGACCTTCAAAGAAGACCTAATACCAATACTCTTCAAACTATTCCACAAAATAGATACAGAAGGAACACTATCCAATTCATTCTATGAAGCCACAATTACGCTGATACCAAAACCACACAAAGACCCAGCAAAGAAATAGAACTTCAAATCAATTTCCCTTATGAATATGGATGCAAAAATACTCAATAAAATTCTTGCCAACTGAATCCAAGAACACATCAAAATGATCTTTTCCCACAATCAAGTAGGCTTCACCCCAGGGAGGCTGGGATGGTTCAATATATGGAAATCTCTTAATATAATCCACTACATAAACAAACTCAAAGAAAAAACACATGATCATTTCATTAGATGCTGAAAAAGCATTTNACAAAATTCAACATCCCTTCATGATAAAAGTCTTGGAAAGATCAGGAATTCAAGGCCCATACCTAAACATAGTAAAAGTAATATACAGCAAACCAGTAGTCAGCATCAGACTAAATGGAGAGAACTTTGAAGCAATTCCACCAAAATCAGGGACTAGATAAGGCTGTCCTCTCTCCTCTCTCTCCCTATCTACTCAATATAGTACTTGAAGTTCTAGCTAGAGCAATTAGAAAACAAAAGGAAATCAAGGGGATACAAACTGGAAAGGAAGAAGTCAAAATATCATTATTTGCAGATGATATGATAGTATACTTAAGTGACCCCCCCCCCAAACTCTACCCAAGAACGCTAGAGCTCATAAACAACTTCAGCAAAGTAGCCAGATAGAAAGTTAACTCAAACAAATCAGTAGCCTTCAAAGAAAAATCGAAGATCTCAGAAGATGGAAAGATCTCCCATGCTCATGGATTGGTAGGATTAATGCAGTAAAAATGGCCATCTTGCCAAAAGCAATCTACAGATTCTATCTATTCCAACTCAATTCTTCATAGAGTTAGAAAAAGCAATTCTCAAATTCATCTTGCACGACAAAAAACCCAGGATAGTGAAAACTATTCTCAACAGTAGAAGAACTTCTGGGGGAATCAGCATCCTGGACCTCATGCTGTACTACAGAGCAATAGTGATTTTAAAAAAGTGCATGGTACTGGTACAGTGACAGGCAGGTGGATCAATGGAATAGAATTGANGACCCAGAAATGAACCTACACACCTATGGTCACTTGATCTTTGACAAAGGAGCTAAAATCATCCAGTGAAAAAAGGACAGCATTGTCAAAAAGGGTGCTGGTTTAAGTGGAGGTTAGCGTGTAGAAGAATGTAAATCAATCCATTCTTATCTCCTTGTACAAAGCTCAAGTCCAAGTGATTCAAAGACCTCCACATAAAACCAGATATACTGAAACCAATAGAAAAGGAAGTGGGGAAGAGCCTTGAGCATATAAGCACAGGGGAAATTTTCCTGAACCATACATCAATAGCTTATGCTCTAAGATTAAAATTGACAAATGGGACCTCATAAAATTACAAAGCTTGTATAAGGCAAAGGACACTGTCGCTAGGACAAAATGGCAACCAGCAAATTGGGAAAGATCTTTACCAATCCTATATCCAATAGAGTACTAATATCTAATATATACAAAGAACTCAAGAAGTTACACTCCAGAGAAACAAATAACCCTATTAAAAAATGGGGTACAGAGCTAAACAAAGAATTCTCAACTGAAGAATACCAAATGGCTGAGAAGTGCCTAAAGAAACGTTCAGCATCCTTAGTCATCAGGGAAATGCAAATCAAAACAACCCTGAGATTCTGCCTCACACCAGTCAGAATGATTAAGATTAAAAACTCAGGTGACAGCAGATGCTGGTGAGGATGTGGAGAAAGAGCAGCACTCCTCCATTGCTGGTAGGATTGAAGCAACCACTCTGGAAATCAGTCTGGAGGTTCCTCAGAAAATTGGACATAGTACTACTGGAGGACCCAGCTATACCACTCTTGGGCATATACCCAGAAGATGTTCTAACATGCAATTAGGACAGATCCTCCACTATGTTCATAGAAGCCTTATTTATAATAGCCAAAAAGCTGGAAAGAACCCAGATGTCCCTCAACAGAGGAGTGGATACAGAAAATGCGGAACATTTATACATGGAATACTACTCAGCTATTAAAAACAATGACTTCATGAAATTCANAGGCAAATGAATGGAACTAGAAAATATCATCCTGAGTGAGGTAAACCAGTCAAAAAAGAAAATATACGGATACACCCACTGATAAGTGGATATTAGCCCAGAAGCTCAGACACCCAAGATACAATTCACAGACAAAATCAAGCTCATTAAGAAGGAAGACCAAAGTGTGGATTCTTTGGTCCTTCTTAGAACAGGGGACAAAATACCCATGAAAGGAGTTACAGAGACAAAGTGTGGAGTAGAGACTGAAGGAAAGACCATCCAGAGACTGCCCCGCCTGGGGATCCATTTCACAGACAGTCACCAAACCCAGATGCTATTGTAGATGTCCACAAGTGGTTGCTGACAGGAGCCTGTTATAGCTGTCTCTTGAGGGACTCTGCCAGTGCCTGACAAGAGGTGGATGCCCTCATCCAACCATTGGACTGAACACAAGGTCCCCAATGGAGGAGCTAGAAGGACTGAAGAAGCAGAAGGAGCTCGCAGCCCTATAAGAGGAACAATATGAACCAACCAGTACCCCCCCCCCCGAGCTCCCAGGGACTAAACCACCAACCAAAGAGTACACATGGAGGGACCCATGTCTTCAGCTGCATATGTATGATGGCCTTGTTGGACATCAATGGGAGGAGAGGCCCTTGGAATCCTGAGAAGGCTGGATGCCCCAGTGTAGGGGATGCCAGGACAGGGAAGTGGGAGTGGGTGGGTTGGTGAGCAGGGGGAGGGAGGATGGGATAGGGGGTTTTCAGAGGGGGAAACCAGGATTGCAGATAACATTTGAAATGTAAATAAAGAAAATATCTAATAAAAAAATGAAAGAAAAACAGTACCATAAAAAGAAAAAGAAAATATCTAATAATAATAATAACAATAATGATAATAATAAACATATTCTGTCACTAAGTATGAAACTGAGGTCTCACTGAGATCACTCTAACTTCATAGCCTGTGCTCTTAAGTCTCATTCTCTATTCAACAGACAGTATCATGGTATTCATTCAGTTTCTTTATTACACCCTTATAGAGTGACTTTGCACTGCCATTTAGCAATACCAAAATATAAACTATTTGGCAGTACTGATTCCTGGGCATGTGAAGCAAACAATGTTTAGTTCTGGAAACTCAGGGACATATGGGCAAAAGACAGACAAGAAAAATCCCAGGTTATGGTTTTGTAGCACAGAATGACAATTAGCATTCTGAGAATTACCCGTGCACTAATTAATCATGGATGGCACTGATCGCTTTAGGACACACGGGTAAGAAACTGCTTTAAATATCCAGTTTCATATTAGGGAGAGTCCTTTGCAGGATCCTAGTGGGAAAGATGGGCATTAGAAGATCTTCACAATGGTATCAAGTAATAATCTCACACGGCGCAGTCTTCGACTTGAAATTCTGGATGCTGGCCAGAAACTGGTCACTCAGTTTTGTGAGATTTTTAGGGGGAGGAGGGGAAGCAGGGGTGGTTTTTTTTTTTAATACCCATATTAGCATTCTCTGACAACGGGTCACTTCTCACATGACACCATCAGGGAGAACCTCGACAGTATAACATTCGGGATGTATTTTAAGAACGAGCATGAGCTTGTTCGAGCATGCGCTTGTGCAGACTCATTCACAGACTTGCCAGCCAGATGCCCCATTGGCAAAGCCCGGGAGCCTTCCCTTCATTAGTTCTCTGCTCCAGCCATCTGAGGTAATTCCTCTCCTCCCTCCTGATCGGCCAGCTGCAAATAAGAATCTATCCAAGAAATGAACAAGCCTTCCAGAATGTATCCGCCAGGCTGCTCAGAACACACAGAAGGTTCTGGGCGGTTTAGCTTCAATATGGGAGGTAGGGTGCCTTTTCTTAGGCAGGCTAAGGGCAAGATAGGAAGGTCAAGAGCACACAGGGAAGGAAGAAAATAAGGCGACCCTAGCTGCTGTGAAGCAACCATCTATATCTGTCTCAAATCTTCCTTTTGTTCTCATTTGTTTCAGCACTGTGTTCCAATTAGCTTCCATTGCAGCAGAACTCAGAAATAAGTTCTTAGGTGGCTAGACCACTGTCTCCCTGCTTAAGCAAGCAGAGAAATGATGCAATATGAATTTTTGAGGGAATTGTGCAGGCTTGTTTTGAATCAAGAGTATCATGTTTTAACTTTTTCCCAGAATCTTCAAAATCAGTTCATGTTTGGGGAAAGGGAGAAATAAAAAACTCAGCAAAAATTACCTCCTTCTTGGTGAGGACTGAGGGTTTTCTGGGTCTCTTAACAGATACAAGAGGCTCTGCGCCCCAAAAGTTCAAGGACAGGCAGGAACAGGTATAGTCTGTGAGCTGGGTCAACAGGCCAATTGTGTTTTATAGCAGAAGCAGGAATGTGTGCAGTCTGTGAACCAGTCCTACATCACCATGGTCACTATGGTTCTGCATCTGTGACATGATGGGGCATGCTCACTGTGTCCTATGCAGGGTAAATACTCTTTTACATCAGTTACCACCACTGACAAATGACCCCACGGATGAAGACAGCACAGGGCTTGAACCTTGCATGCATCATTTTATCTTCTCTGTGCGTCATGTTCAAGGTCTGTGAGTCACTACTCTTTTTAATCTATTTAAGGTGATTTTTGTGCCTTTCAGATGGAATAAAAGAGCTCTGCAAGTATGTCCCACTGGGAAGTGCAATTGATTTCTTAGTAACATCATTCTCTAAGAACAGCTAAGTTATTTTTAATTTTCTAGAAAGACTCATTTATGCATAGAACACTCTATTTGCATGTATGTCTGCATGACAGAAGAAAGCATCAGACAGAAGAGGGAATCGGATCCTATTACAGATGGTTATGAGCCACCGTGTGATTGCTGGGAATTGAACTAGGGACCTCTGAATGAGCAGCCAATGCTCCCAACTGCTGAGCCATCTCCAGCCCTGGTATTTCTAATTTTTAATTAAATGTATTTGTGTGGGGATGTGCACATGTGCCCACATGGCATTGTGTGCGTGTGGCAGTCAGGGACAAATCACAGAAGTTGCTTCTCTCCTTCCACCATGAGGACTGAATCCAGATGGTCAGGTTTGAAAGCAAGTGTTTTTACTCACTGAACTATCTCATTGGCCCCAAATGAATTACTAATATTTGTAAAAAAACTTAGAACAATACTTAATGGATAGTGACTTCTATGTATGTCACATATTGGAAGATGCTAAACATGAGAGCAGGAAAGAAAAGAAGTCATCACTCTTACCAGTCTGTAGGGCTACCATTAATGACCAGCCTGGCAATATTTGCCTACTGGCGCAACAGTAACCCAAGTATCTTGGTAGTGACCAGCGACTTTGTGACTGGATTTAAAGCACAACCCACCAGTTAAAACCCATTCTTGGTACAGTTATAAGGGCCGATAACCATGGCTAGGGACTTCATGGACCCAAGAGGAGAGCCTATTATTATTTCTCTGCTAAATAGGCAGAATATTTTTTTTTGTTTTGTTTTTTCTTTTTTATTATTATTTTCTTTATTTACATTTCAAATGCTATCCCGAAAGTTTCCCATACCCCTCCCCCCACCTCTGTTCCCCTACCCACCCACTCCCACTACTTGGCCCAGGCCTTGCCTTGTTAAATAGGCAGAATATTAAATCAACTCCTAGTGACTCGCGATTATACAGATCTCAGTGCATCTCGCAATCATCACCAGAGAAACCTCATTTTGCTGTAGGTGGTAGTTAGCATACAGACACACAAGTGGCTTTGGTACAGAGAATGAGAAACTGCAGAGGGCTCTGCCCTAAAAGGGACAACTATATCACACTCCCTTGGGGCCATCACTGCAGAAGAGGGGGCCGAGAACTGTAAGAGCCAGAGACAGTGGGTGATACAACGGGTGCTACTTGCCAGACACAGTAGGATGGCCTCGTGTGTGAACTAACAGCAGTGGTGAGTGTGTACAAGGCTTGCACAAATTCAAGCCGGACAAAATCCCATCATGGAGAGAGTAGACAAGCACAAAAATCCCACACCTTGCTAAGGAACCATTGATATTTGATAGCTGCTGGAAGGGAGAAAATCAGGTTTTTTAAGGGTGTAGTCCCTGCCCAATACATTGACTACATTCCAGTTGTTGGCCACACATCTAGTTGTATATGACCATACAGAATGGGCAGGTTGTCTTTTTATTTAATAAATACAAATGTGTGCATGTGTGTAGACACATATATGTCTATATTATTATATATGTTATATATAATATATATTAACAATTAAAGAAAAAGAGACCATGTAAGGGGTGTGAAACATGGAACAGGTTAGGGGAAGAAAAAGCAATGGAAGATAATGTAATTATATTATTATATTATATAATATTTAATAATGTGATTATATAATTATACTATTATATAATATATAAACAATTAAAGAAAAAGAGACCATGTAAGGGGTGTGAAACATGGAGCAGGTTAGGGGAAGAAAAGCAGTGGAACATAATGTAATTATATTATTATATTATATAATATTTAATAATGTGATTATATAATTATACTATTATATAATATATAAACAATTAAAGAAAAAGAAATCATGTAAGGGGTATGAGACATGGAAAGGGTTGAGGGGAGTAAAGGAAGTAGGAAATAGTATAATTATGTAATTATTTTAAAAATAAAATGTTATACATTAAAGTAGTATAATTAATTTTTATGTGGTGGGGGAAGCAGGAGTGGTTCTGTGGGGGGAACAGTGTGAAAAAAATATGATTAAAATACACTGTATAAAATTCTTAAAGAACTAATAAAAATGAGAAAAATCAAAATAAAATAAAATAAAATAAAATAACCAGGACTATGTTGCATACCCTTAACGTTGCAAGACCACCTGTCTTCCATGGGCTCACCTCTTTATACCCTTCTCTCTGATTTCAAGACTCTCTATTGTCTTGCCCACCATGGGGATTTGTATTACCTGCTCCTTTCTCTCCAGCACCACCTTCACAGATCTTTACTTCCCTTTTATTATCCTTCAGAGCTCATCTCTTGGGTGAAGGTTTTTCTGGTCCATTTAGAAAAGTAAATTATCTCCACTTACCCCTACCACTAAGTCGCTCTCTTGCATGCCACCCCACTCCATTGCCCATCTATAAAACTTATTCCAACACCGGATTATTGCCTTTGTGTACCTCAGTATAACTTTCTACCTCCCTCCCCAGAACATAAGCTTACAGGGAAAGTCCAGGGGTGTATCTGGCATCTAGCAGGTGTTCAGCAAATATCTGGTAAGTGAAGGACGGGGTGTCTCTTCAGGATACCTTTGGTATGCCAAGAATTATAACTTATGGTTCCCAGCCCTGCATGCACTCAAGAGCAAGGCTTGTTGAAAATATGGTTGACACTTGTTGGTTCAGCCTGAAACCAAAGGGGTGACATCATTCTCATAGCAACTTACATCAATTGAAATGCCTGAGCAGCCTCTTCCACAAGCTCCTCCCAGACAGAGTTTCCACTTTCTGTATTTATGACTGTGAACATTAGGCAGGGGACCTTAGTTTCCTCCTAACCCGTGCCTACTGCCATTGCAACAGAAAATAAAAACAGTGCAGCCACCACGCACAGGAGGTTCCTAAGGTTCTGCCTCCTTTGCCCTCTCCAAGACTTCCCTGTCCATTGGTCCTCATCTGCAGGCTTTAAAGCCTTTAGTTAGCTCTTCCACACCCCAAATGGGACTCTGTTAAATGGCCTACCCTGTTTGGAGGTTCAGCAAACAGTATCTTCTTGCCCTGTGTGTTCCCTGCACCATTTCCAAATGTGACAAGGCTCAAAACTCTACCTCCCCACCCCCTACACTGTATTATCTGCTTTTTCCACCACTATAATCAAACAACTGGCAAAGAGCTACAAATGAGAATGCACCAGTTGCTGTGATAAAATGCCATGACCAAGAGAACATTGTAAAAGAAAATGTCTACTTAGGCTTACATGCTCCAGAGGAAGCAATCAAATGGTGGAAAAGACAGGGGAACACAGGACAGAGCAGGAAGCTGAGAGATCACACCTATAACACCAGATCATGGCAGAAAGATGGACTGGAAGTGCGGTGAGGCTATGAACTCTCAACACCCACCCCCAGTGATGTACCTTCTCTAGCCTTCTCATACCTCCCCAAACAGTACCACCAACTGTGACCAAGTGTTCAAGTATATGAAGGGCATTTCTCATTCAACTTACTATGGGGAAGGGGAGCTTATTTTGGTTCACAGTTGGAGGGAATAAGGCCTTTTGTAGCAAAAAAGGCCTGGAAGAGGGGCAGGAGAATTGTCTGGTCAAAACACATCCACAGGTCAGGAAGCAGAGAGAGGGAGGGAGAGAGAGAGAGAGAGAGAGAGAGAGAGAGAGA
>NC_034604.1:11499561-11500577 GCF_900095145.1 Mus pahari | reverse complement strand
GCTGTTCAAGTTCCAGGATGGTAGAGCCTACAGGATGGTACAGCCTACATTTAGAGTGAATTTTCCTTATGTAATCTAGGAATTCTTTCAGGGACACTCCCCAGAGGGTTGTTTTCATGGTGACTCTGAATTCCATTAATCATCATACCTATTGTCTAGGTATCAAAAAACAAAACAAACAAACAAACAAAAAAACAAAAACAAACAAACAAAAAACAAAAACAAACAAACAAAAACCCGAGAGAGCAGTGTTTCCACCAAAGGCCATGTGAGTGTCTGCTCTGTGCTGCCACCTGAACCCAAGCTGATGTCCATGGCTTCTGCTGCTGCTGAAGGCTATTATGACGTCTATGGGTTGTGCTGTAATAGAGGGCCATGTTGATGTCTTTGATTTGTACTGCCCCAAAGACCATGCTGAGGTCTGTAGCACAGGCTGACACTGGAGGACATATGAATGAATGTTCATGGTCCATGCTGTCACCAGAAACCACATAGAAGTCCATGATCCATGTACCCATTGACTGTTAAGGGGAAGGAAGCAATGTTTGCAGTGATATTGACTGCAGACATGCAGTTGAGAAAGGGGTGTGGAAGGCTTCTGTGATCACCCCTACCCCTACTGTAGTCCACTCTCCAAAAAAGTAACAGCCTAGACAGAAAGCCCTTAAAGAGAAATCTTAAAAATTGTGATACGGATGCTAAAGTGTAGTTCTCCACAATCAATGGTTTGTGGCAGGCAGTGAGGTTGGGGGAAGACCCAGTGTCTTTAAGGGGATGGGCACTGGGAGTGTGACCCTGCTTCAGTGAGTATAAGGGCAACACAATTTGAACTTGTGGGGTTTCTTGTTCTTGTTTTGCTTGTTCTTCCTGTTCTTGTTCTTCTTGTTCTTCTTCTTGTTCTTCTTCTTGTTCTTCTTCTTGTTCTTCTTGTTCTTCTTCTTGTTCTTCTTCTTGTTCTTGTTCTTGTTCTTGTTCTTCTTCTTCTTCTTCTTCTTCTTCTTCTTCTTCTTCTTCTT
>NC_034604.1:11490143-11499496 GCF_900095145.1 Mus pahari | reverse complement strand
CTTCTCCTCCTCCTCCTCCTCCTCCTCCTCCTCTCCCTCCTCCTCCTCAACCTCCTCCTCTTCCTTCTTGTCCTCCTTCTCCTCCTCCTCCTCCTCTTCCTCACCCTCCTCCTCCTTCTTTTCTGGGTGGGGGGGAGATGGTGTCACAAGGGTTTAGAGGGATGAACCTGGGAGGACTAGGAAGTGAATGTAATCAGGGTGGGATATGTGAAATCCCAAAATATCAATAAAACATTGTGTTGGGGAAAAAAGAGATAAATACTTTCTTCTTGTATTGTTCCCTCTGGTAGGTATTTTGTCACAGCTACAAGAAAAATAACTAAAGTGTTACTCAAACTCAGCAGGATCAAAAGTCCCACATATCAGAAGGCATGAAACGGAGTCACTTTTTAAAAATATAGAGCAAAATAACTTTTTATTCATGCATTCATCCAACATTTATTTAGTAGACATTTATTTTATGCACTGAATACTTTGAAGGAGATGCCAAGGTACATAAAAACGTATCTCTCCTATAGAAAGAATTTGATAATCCTGTTAAGAAAAACTCGAACATTTACAACAATGGAGGCATTGTATATGACCACACAATGATACTAAGTTGGCAATTACGTTAATTATCCTCTTCTGCCTTACAAATTACTGCAGAATCAGTTGCCTAAGGCAACATATTTTTTATTATTATTGTTGTTTTGAAGTTTCCGTGGGTCATGAATCCGAACACAACTTATCCGGGCTTTCTGTCTTACCTCCCCAAGCCACAGTCAAGGGCTCAGCTATATTTGGGGTCTCATCAGAAAGCTCAACTGGAAGATCTGTTTTTTTAGCCTCACTTGCTATAATTGCTGGCAGAACCCCCTTCAATAGAACAAACAAAATCCATTTCCAGTCAGAAATTAGCTAAAAACTGTGCATGGGTTCTGCACCATGGGCTTCACAAACAGCAACTTGGTTCCTCAAACCACTGGAAAGCATCTTCCAGTAAGACGGATGCCATGATCTCTTGTAGTATAATGGAAATGCACGCTGTGTAGCCCAGGCACACCTCAATTCCAGTTCTGAAGGATGTTGAGACAGAACGCTGTTGGAGCAAGCTAGCTTCTAGTTCAGCTACCTAAGAAACTGCAAATCCCAGGTTTGGGGAGAGAATCTGCCTCAAAGGCGTAAGTGGAAAGTGGTAGGGAGTGACACTGGTCACCCTCTTCTGGCTTCTACAGGCACACACAGGTGCACAAGCACATGCATATACTCACATAGACAGATAAACACAAAATAAATGTGTGAGTGGACAGATAAAATTGGAGACTGATTGAGGCAAGTCACTCAAAATTGACCTCTGGCCTCCACATGCATGTGGAGCAGCAGCCTTTAGAACTGGTGTTCAGGTGCCCCTGGGCTACTCAGCTTGCTTCATGGGTGCAGGGATCAGAATTTCAACCTTTGTATTACTGCAGCAAGCATTTTACCAACTAAAGCCCTATTTCTCCTGCTTCAAGTATCTTGTATAATAAAGACAAACTATTTCCTGAACTCAAATCAATGCTGCGTTTTCAGGATACATACCCACAGTAACAAGTATATACCCACATATGGCATTATACACATATATAAGACAATATATACAAGATAATTTTAATAAAAATGAATGAAATATGTTAATACTTGAAATAATCAGCTTATAACTAGATGAGGACTGGGCTTATGATTACAGAGGTCATGTTCTGGCCCATGGTTGATCAGCCCCACTGCTTTTGTGTCTAGGGTAAGGCAACTCATAGAGATGGGGAGCACAGAGTAAACAGAGCTGTTCATCACATGGCGGTCAGGGAAAAAAAATGAGCCAAGTTCCCAACATGGCTTTCAAATTTTCGACCGTCACCCAACAGCACCATGCTGGAGACAAGTCCCTCCAACAGGGGCCTTTTGGGAATATTCTATATCCAAATTACAACACAAGGGAAACTAGCATAATCCTTGTGGCCTTATTGTATTAAAATGGTAAGATTTATAACTCTCCTATATATGTTCTCACATGGAAAGAAACTAACAAGGAAAAAAAAAATGGAAGGATGGAAAAAAGGGCAAGAACATTGAACACTGTTCAGGCAAACAGTCAAAAAGACACTGCCATGATCAGTCTCCAGATATCACTACAGAAAGCATTAACCACAGTAAGAAAATGGAGGTACTGCAATAATAAAAATGACCAGATTCAAGATACCATGCCATGTCACCAACCAATAGAAACCCTTTACAGTGGTTTGACTATGCTTGGCTCAGGGAGTGGCTCTGTTAGGAAGTGTGGTGTTGTTGGAATAGGTGTGGCTTTGTTAGAGGAAGTGTGTCACTGAGAGGGTGGGCTTTGAGACCTTCCTCCTAACTGACTGAAAGTCTTTTCCTGTTTGCCTTTGGAACAAGAGGTAGAACTCTCAGCTCCTTTACTAGCACCATGCCAGCCTCTACACTGGCATGCTTCCTGCCATAATGATAATAAACTAAACCTCCGACAATTTAAGCCAGCCCTAATTAAATGTTGTCCCTTATAAGAGCTACGTTGGTCATGGTGTATCTTTATTCTTTGAACCATACATTTTTGTATTTTTCCTTTCTAAGCATTCTATGCTTGATCAAAACATGTTTTATGAGAGTAAAACACAGGACAAAGTCTATGCTGAGCTCTTTTGAGACTCCCTTTGTCTATGCAATTAACTGAAATCTCGTTGCCTTAGCCTCGGGTACTTTTCTCAAAACAAGGGCAAAAAGCAGCCACGGTCTTCAAAATATTACAAGAACAGTCTCTATGCCACATATTAAATTCTTCTCCACTGAAACAACTTGGGCCAAGTCTGCACATTTCAAATCACACTCAGCACCAATGGCTTCCATATTCCTACTAGGATAGTTCATTAAATCCCACTTAAAGGATTCCACTGCTTTCCAAATCCAAAGTCCCCAAATCCATATTCCTCCAAACAAAAACATGCTCAGGCCCATCACTCCAATACTCCTGGTACCAAATTCTGTCTTAGTTATAGTTTCCATTTCTATAAAGACACCATGACCAAGGCAACTCTTTTTATTATTATTATTATTATTATTATTATTATTATTATTATTATTATTTTCTTTATTTACATTTCAAATGCTATCCCAAAAGTTCCCTATCCCCCACCCCTGCCCCTGCTCCCCTACCCACCCTCTCCCACTACTTGGCCCTGGCCTTCCCTTGTGCTGGGTCATATAAAGTTTGCAAGACCAAGGGGCCTCTCTTCCCAGTGATGGCCGATTAGGGGGTACTGGTTAGTTCATATTGTTGTTCCACCTATAGGGTTGCAGCCCCCTTCAGCTCCTTGGGTACTTTCTCTAGCTCCTCCATTGGGGGCCCTGTGTTCCATCCAATAGTTGACTGTGAGCATCCACTTCTGTGTTTTCCAGGTACTGGCATAGCCTCACAAGAGGCTGCTATATCAGGGTCCCTTCAGCAGAATAGCTTTCTCTCCAAAGAGCAATGATTTCAAGTGGAAACTGACACCCAGGAAAATACAGTGAAGTTGATATATTTGTTAAGTTCTTAGTCAAAATCTGGGTGTCCGTATGTTGCTCTTCCTGGGAAGTGACTTTAACCACTTTGCCAGACCTGAGGAATTTTCTCCTGATTCTGTAAGTGCACAATGTCCCTGTACTGAAGAATATATTAATTTCATTGAAAATAGAGACTTTGCAATGCCTATCAGAAATACATACAAGTAAAGGCATTAAGAGTTCCAATTTTCCTTTAATAAGTGGGTTCGGACAAAAGAGTTGAATCCCAGGTGTAATGAACATCAGTATCTCTCTGGGAACAGTTCCAGTCCTGGTGTCCTGCCTACTACAATCAAGTTAGGTCAGAGCACCAGAAAAAGAGCTTTAGAATGTTCCCCCAAGAAGACTCCAGACACACATGTTCCTCCTGCATGGAGACAACTTCCTTAACCAGATTCTCCCACCCCAAGGTGAGCAGAGACAACAAGAAGCACCATCCAGCTAGGGACATTTATTTTAGAACGTAAGCAAGGCTTCCTGTATTTAGTTTAGTTTATTTTTTATACAGCCCAGCCTGGTCTTTAACTATCATCCTGCTTCAGCTCTCCTGAACAGTTGGACCACAGGCGTGTACCACGATGCTCAGTTCCTTAGCTACTTTTCAGTAACTGGGATAAAACACTGTGATCAAGGCAGCATACAGAAGACAGAGTTCCACAGGGTTAGACATGATGGTAGCAGGTGACAGGCAGACAGCAGGTGGCAGCTGGAGCAACAGCTGAGAGCTCACATTCCAATTCACAAAATGGAAGTTAGGAGGTCTAAGTAGAGATGGTTATGTGGGTCTTCAAAAATCTCAAAACCCACCTCCAGTGGTATACTTCCTTTATTAAGGCCACACCTCCTAATCCTCTCCAAGACAGCAACCAATGCTGGACCGAATATTCAAAGCTGGTGGCTTATTGGGAACATCTCATTCAAAGCTCCACACCTAACAAGGCATTAAAACCAAGATGACTTACATAAGCACAGACTTTAGCAAGTCTAGCCCACCAGCTCTAGGCATTTTAACAAACTACTATATGATTCATCATTATTGTGCTAAGGCGTAGGGATACTAGACTTAAATAAAATGGGCTCTGCCTCCCATTAACACATATAAAGGATCTGGGCAGGAGCATGTGCTTCTGATACAGCTGGTTAGACCCTTTACTACACTACAGACAGCTGCTTTCAGAGTGCAGAAGAGAAGTGTTTCATTCAAAATTGTGGGTCAGAGGAGAAGACACAGAGAGTAAGAGTAAATGACCAGCATCCTAAGGATGAATTGAAACTCTGCCATGAGTAAAGGGTGTCCTGGATAGAAAATACTGTAAATGAGCCAAAGTGTGTAAGTCTGTGGCTCATGAAACTCTGTGTTGTGGTCTGCGGAGACCCTGGAGCTAAGTAATAAATGCACTCTTTGGAGGCAGATCACAGACTACCTGGCGGGCTGAGCTGGATGCATCACAACAGGCCTTGCAGAGAGGGGAATATTGGGTCAATTTGATTGTCTTTTTTTCAGTTCTAGGGAGCACTCTACCACTGAGCTAAATCCTTACTCAATTTTTATTTTAAAGTAGTAAGCATGTATATCCTGAACCTGAGAACATGAATAGTAACAAAACGAGTCTGAGGGAGAAATTACAAAGGGGAAGAGAGAGTTGGAGACCTTAGGACATGAGCTTTGGTGGTGGCTCTGCCTTGATGTGTAAAGGTTGTTCAGCAAAATAAATGAGCTGCAGTAAGTGAGCTGAAGAGGTCATCATTAGAAGAGCTGTGGTCTGGACAGAGGTGAAGTTTGTCTATGTCCCTTCATGGGAGAATTTCCAAAGTCTTGTGGTAATGTGAACTGGTCTTCAGAGATGCTTCGGAGTCTTGAAAGCAGCTGCTACTATAGAGAACTTGTTCAGGTGTCTCCTTGAGATTCTCAAACTAGAGAGTCATTTGGATGGCGCTAGGTGAGGGCACACATGCATGCATTCATGTGTGTGCATGTGTGTGTGCGCTCAAGAACACCCTTGCATTTGTGTGTGCGCATATGGTAAACACAGAACTTCCTGCATGTCTACTACCGAGCTATATCTACAGCTTCCCCAACCTCTCCATCATTTCTGTTTCACTTTTAAAAATTTTTGAGACACGGTCCCGATATCTGAAGATTGACCTTAAACTTGCAGCCGTCTTGTCATCTTGCTGGGATTATAAGCCAAGGCAGCAGCCCAGGGTTGGCTGCTGAATTCTTGACTGTGTTTGAGAACGACAGCAGCTCATGTGTTTATTCTTCTGCAACATCTGGAACGTTACTTTATACACCAACCCCAATCCCAGGGCTCCTGTGGTCTGACCCAGAGACAAGTTGTGATTCCCAGCCCGAAAGGACTGTTAGCCAGGGAAGAAGGATTATTAGCCCAGGAATGCTATGGAGCTCTGTGACCTAACTCCCTCTGTATTATTTCTCCAGTAGTATTGGTGGCTCTGACAGTGCAAAATAAAATGAAGACGTTAAGGTCTCTACACCTGAACCTTCAGATCATTTTCTGACATCTAGATTTCTGGAGATAAGCCACCCTAAACTTTCATGAAGGGAAGAAACCACCCTGGGGCGGTGGGCAAGAGAGCATCATCCACAGAATACTACGTCACTCTCTCCATGGCAATTTTCAAAGCTAGAAGGTGAATTAACAGCTCCCCAAATTCTACCCTACTTTCACCCAGTGTTACTTTTTTCCTTAATTCTGAAAAAATGCTTAAAATTATGTCAGAACAGAGAATTGTAATCTCAATGTATTCCATCAACAGTGTTCACACTTGCTAATGATTAACTCCCTTTGACACCACAGCAATTGTAGAGGCAGAGTTAAACAAACAGCTTCAGGGAGCCCAGAAATGAGTTACAGGAGACTGGGCCAACTGACTTGGAGGCTCGCCAGTGCTATTTCCCTAGTTTAGACTTGTCCTAAGGGGCATTTCCATTTGGGGACCTGAAGTTCTGAAATTCCTTCCTCTTCCTGGTTCAACAAAAACTAATTTATCGACCTGCAGGGCACAGTCAAAGACATCTGTTAAGTCTGGCATTTCCTTGACCTGTACAGAGAACTCTGTTGAATGAAATGGTCGCCTTTTGTTCTTTGCAGCTTTTCATCTACAGTGTATAAGCTTCTTGACAGTGATAAGGAAGCTCTGTGTTGTAAAGCGAAGGGGAAAGCACTTTTACTTCTTTACACCAGAACTGCTTCCCTGTGGTGTCTCCTCCAAGGAGTCTCCTCAGTGTGACAAAACAAGAGTCCTCTCTTTATAGTATTCAAGGAAAAAAGAACAACACTTACCGAACAGTAATTCTTTGTGCTTTGGGTGATGAAAATCAGCCAAGCAGGAATGTGAGAGAATTCCTGTACGCAAGCTGACAACTCTTTCATAAACACTGTCTCACAGTTCAGGTTCACCTTGGATGAAAGAGATAAGGAAACATAAACAAACGTTGGAACTAAGAAAAAGGATGAGAAATGCTTGCTAAGTACCCACATGCCCACACCCCAGCTAGCAGCTGACAGCCCAGGAAATACCTGGCAAGTCTCAGAAGTGGAGATGGGTGAGACCAGTGCTTGACTACTTGCTCTCTGGACTTCAAATGAGAGGTCCATTGTGAAACATCTCTTCTTCTGCTCTGATTTTTCCATTCACTGTCTTTACCATAATGGAAGGTATATGAAGAATCAAGCTGAAAAAAGACTAAGGATCAGATCTTTATATACCTTCTGTGCACCAAGAAGAAAGGAGTGGGAATTTGCATGAGGATGGGGGCGGGCGATCAATACATTTATTATATAAAAAAAAGACAGACAGCTGGAAGGAAGGAGAAAAGGAAGAAAAAAAGAAGGAAGGAAGGAAGGAAGGAAGGAAGGAAGGAAGGAAGGAAGGAAGGAAGGAAGGAAGGAAGGAAGAAAAGCTTTCTATCTCCAAATGGAAGATTCTTTTTAGTATATCCAGATCAAAAAAGAGAAATAATTCCGATTTGTTTATAGAAAATACAGACATGCCCAGGGGTTAGGATAAATTGAGATCAAGACTGCACACACGGGATTTGAGGCTGCACACCTTATAATAATGCTAGTCTGTTTGCAGTTTCTTTAATACAATGTCCTCAGACCTTTCAAAGCCAGAATAATTGAAAAATGTAGGAGAGAGAAGATTAAGCTGTTTGATCAAGGATAGGAAGAGATGTGTTTTTCACAGAACTCCAAGAGAAGTCAGGAAGTTGAAAATATGACAAAAAAAAATAGACTTGGGTCTATATAGAAGAATTCCAGAAGTGGCTACATTATACTTCCTGTTAACCTATATGGCAATTTAAGATATAGATTATATTCTAGTTAACATTTCTGCTGCTGTGATAAAACACTTAGTGGAGGACAGGTTTATTTTGCTAAACTTCCAGGTCACAGCCTATCACTGAGGGAAAGCAGTAGCTTGAAGAAGAAATCATGGAGCCTAATACACAGGCTCATGCTTAAATAGCCTTGTTTTTTTATTCTGCCCAGGATCAACTTTCCAGGGAATGGTGCTGCCCACAGTAGGTACCATTGCTGCACCAAATAGCCACGAAGACCAATCTGGTCTAAGCAATCCCTCAATTAAGACTCCCATCTCAGGTGACTCTGTTGTATCAGGTTTACAGTTGAAGCTAACTAGGACAGATTGTATCTTAATGTTTGATGAGAAAGAACTTATTTTCTGATCTTTTCTGTATCTAATAAAAGAAAACAAGAGTATTCATGAATAAAACATGATCATGCTTTTTGCATGTTTTCTAAAGTATAAAATAGGGTTCTTTGAGAAAGAAGAGAGCAGAAGCTGTTATGGTTCACATTAAATTAGTAACAATAACAAAAATCCGTAATGAGCATGATCAAAGATAAAATGCACCACCTAAGTTGGCTGTTTTCTTTTGGTTTCTAGAAATGACAGGGAAATTCTTTGTCAATCTAAATATGCATGTGTGTGTGTGTGTGTGTGTGTGTGTGTGTGTGTGTGTGTGTGTGTGGTTTGCAGATATAATCTACATACAGTAAGCCCAGATTTTGGCTCTTGAGAAATCTGACCCATTCACAGATGTCCCTGGGCACTTTCAATCTACAGCAGAACTATCCAGCAGAACAGAGTTAGGACCCTCCCATTTCCTGTGGTACTGTTCATTGATCACAGTGGTGCCAAGGCCTGCTTAGGTGTTTTCTAAACTCTATAGCCATCTATGGCAGAAAGGGAATAGCTAAAGCCAAGACCTAACATTAGACATTCCTTTCAGTCATTTGCACTCTGCTAAAATAGCAGACATGGAGGAGCCAAGTAAGGATCATGTCAGACTACAAAAGGAGCGAAAACGATGACAAATCTGACTGTGGTGGGAACAGAAGCCCAGATGTCCATGGAGATCCCATGTTGTGTTTCTCTCTCTCTCTCTCTCTCTCTCTCTCTCTCTCTCTCTCTCTCTCTCTCTCTCTCTCTCTCTGCCTAGATAAGATTGTATGGAGGCTAAAAGCTTCCAGTGGTAGGTCTAGTTCAGCAGACAGAGGCAAAAAGTCTCTGAGATGACAATTAATACAGAAGAATAAAAGTTACATTTACAATTTTCCCCTGTGTTTGAAAGATGGAGGGTCAAGATCAAAGTATCAAGGCAAGTTAATTTTGTCTGAGGCCTCTCTCCTCAGCGTTTATGCTCACCTGATCCTTCTGTACCATCTTCCTTTGCCAAGGTCTGTATTCTCCTCCTCCTCCTCCTCCTCCTCCTCCTC
>NC_034604.1:11465535-11489553 GCF_900095145.1 Mus pahari | reverse complement strand
TGTGTGTGTGTCTGTGTGTGTGTGTATGTCTGTGTGTGTGTGTCTGTGTGTGTGTCTGTGTGTGTGTGTCTGTGTGTGTGTCCTCAGATCAGAGGATACCTTGCAGGAATCAATGTTCTCCTCCCATGCAGATCTCTGCCCTCAAACTCAGATGCCTTTACCCACTGAGCCATTGCCTGTTCTTTTAAAGGCACATGCCTTATTGTAACCCCCATTTTCATTTAACAACCTCCTTAATGACCTTGTGTAGAAATACGAATCTCATTCTGGAGTACCCCAGGTCAGGACTTGATTCTGTGAATCAGTGTGTGGGGCAATGGGTTGCGCCAAGAAACTTGGTAAGATTAAGAGGATTGGAAGCCCCAGAACCTCATATCGGAGAACAGTAGGAGCTTCACCTGCTTCCAACCTGGCCCTGTCACATGACTACACCCCCTACATAACCTATGGTCCTATAGATCAGAAGAGCTCTCCATGCTAATGAGGTACCTAAAGGCCCTGAGGGTTTAGCCAATAAGCTTCTCTTCCTAGACATTCCTGCAAAATGTATTCAGTCTCTGATGGTCCACCCTGGGAGGTGGTATGCACCCATTTTCCATGATAAACAATCAATAAACAGTTCGGAACCAAGGACTGTCTCGCTCATAAAGAACTGCCCACGGGAGCATGGAATAAGCCTTCATCTACAGAGCAACGTCATCTACGTCTCCTGCCTACTGATAAGCTACTCCGGAGTTCCCCATTCCCACAGTCCTCAGCCTGCGGGCCTCCTCCATTCCCAACTCCCTGTGACCCAGTGGTATCTGGATGTCCAGGAGTTTTGGGGATTCTCGGCCCCAGCCTTTACACAGACCCACAGGTTTCCACCCAAGGCAGCATTCTCTCATGCCCTGAGTTGCTTCCAGCGAGCCCATCAGCCAACAGGGGGCGTAGGGTAAATGCGGTCTAATGTCTCTTGTTTTGCCTGCCTAAGCAGCATTCCTCCAGCAGGAGCAGAACTCATCAGTGGGCACACAATCCGGGCCATGGTTCTGCAGTTAAATATTCCATAAGCGAGTGCTGTAAAGAAGACCTAAGTCCATGCAATGATGGATTTGTAGCCCCAGCCACTCTGCGGCCTGAGGTCTATAATTATTGAGGCCAACTTGGGTAACACAAGGAGAGCTCATCTCATAAAAGAAGGAATTATGAGCATACAAGTTTCAAGAGCCATGGTTTATTTGAAACAATTTAATTTGTAATCCATACAACTGAAAAGTACCTGCATTTGAGATGGAAAAACAAGGCCCTGCTTCCCATTGTTATCATTGTCTTCCTCCTCCTCTTCCTCCTCTTCTGCTTCTTCATCTCTTCTTCCTCCCATTCCTCCTCCGTCCTCTCCTCCATCTCCTTTCTCTCCTCTTTTTCCTCTTTTCCTTCTCGTCCCCCCTCACCTCACAGAGTCACATATAAATTTCTAAATTAATTAAGGCTTTTAGAACTACAAATTATCATGTCCCAATATTTCCTCATGGAGAGGAGACACAATTTTGCTGATGCATCAGCATTTCTCTTTGTGTCATCCTTGTCCAGGTCTTCTGTAGGCAGGCCAATTGCTAACTAATCCTGGATCCCCATTCCCTGTCGTTTCTTAGAGATGCTGTCTCACAGGAATATTTTATCTCTCGGATGCACATAGTGTCACACATTTGTAAACCTCACATAAGGAAACAAAAGCAGGAGGATCTGAGTTTAAGGATAGCCTGGGCTACACAAGGAGACTTTAACTTAAAAAGAGAAAGAAAGGAAGGAAAGGAGAGAGGGGGGAAGAGAAAAGGAGAGAAATAAAGAGGGGTGGATTACAGATGCCCGTGAAGAGAACCGTGGAGCATCGTACATGGCTACGCAATAGCTGTATCGTATCACAAACATCTGATCTGAAATAAGTACATTTCAAATATTGTGATCACAAGTATTATAAACTGTTTTTATTGTATGTATATATGCATTTTGGTTTCTCCAGACTGGGTTTCTCTGTGTAGTCCTGGATGTCCTAGAACTTACTCTGTAGACCAGGCTGGCCTCAGAGTTCTGGCTGCCTGTTTCTCCCAAGTGCTGGGATTAAAGGTGTATGCCACCATGCCAGCAAGCAAACTATTTTTTAAAAAAAGAATTCAGGAATCCTATGTCTCCTTGGAGTCAGACAAGTAAAATATAGCTAGTTTTTGTCCTTACTTCCCCTTTTATTATTAATTCATTAAATATAAGCATCTCTTGATAATCCACTGAATTCCAGTAGCTATGCCAGACACTGAGTCTCTGCCTAGAAGTGGTCACAGCCTGGTGACAAAAAAGAGAAAATCCATAGTTAGGCAAGTAATAGGCAAAAACCATAACCACACTCTCATGGCTATTTCCATGTGTTAACTTGGGTCTGCCAATCCTTCCAAAATATTTGGTGGTGGACTGCTCAAACCCCAATGGATGGTCACATACCCACAGGCACATGGCAGAAGTCATTGGACTCAGAGGATGATAAATAACAATGTAAAATAGACAGGACATAGAGATGGAAAGGAGAAGGGGACAGTAGAGGGCACTGGAGAGAGGTGGTGGATGGCTATAGACAATATATATGATATGCTTATCCTGTCAAGTGAAGGTCTTCCTAGAACAAAGACTGACCTCCCCAAACAAGGAGGAATTCTCCCAGATGTCCTTTGAACTCTACCTGCAGTTCTTTTCTGTCTCCAGCCTGCTCACCTATCCCACCACACTGAGAAGATTCAGTATGTATCTACAAGTGTGGAACAAATTCTTTAAGTCTCTCTCTTCCCCACCATCTCTTTCTCCATGTATTCCTGTTAGTGTATGTATGTATATACAAGCACATATTATATGCATATATTTATCTAAATATACATGTGCACATATGTATATACAAACATTCATACACATATCATATATGTAAATGTATATATTTACATACATATAAACATCTTGTAGGCTCTGATTCCCAGGTAAACCCTGACTATTGATAGAAAACGTATAATCGTAATCCCTTCCCTCAAAGGAATAGTTGATGTGGCATCTGAGAAGGATTTGAAGAAGAGAATAGTTCCTAAAACTGAACATTAGAAACCTGAGGACTAAGCAAAGCAGTCCATTTTTTTTCTAAAACCAGTGTCCATCAACTCACGCAAGCATTCTAGAACTCCATAGACTGTTATCAGGAATTATTTTTAAAGTCTGTGCTTCCATTTTGACGATCATTATAAATATTATCAGGAGTATGCTAGGTACCCTCTGGAGTTACGAGCTGAATGTGAAAATATACCATCTACCCAGACTCATGCCTTCCAGTACTTGCTGGTGGTATTAAGTTGGAAGGTTCTAGACACTTCCAAATGTGGGTCCCAGCTCGCAGATGCAGAGATGTCTAGGGCAAGGCCAGAGTTGCATATTCATTTTTAGTCATGTAAAACCTGAAGCCACATGCACACACTGACATTCCCAGGCCTTCCCAGCCAGGACAGACAGTATCTTGTCAAACATACATCAAAATACTGCCTCTGTCACTAGAGTTAGTTCTGCCAGGTGCTGGTAGTGGAGACAGGACAGTACCTCATAAAGAAAATCAGCCCTAAGTGAGTTGGTTACTATGCTGACCTAACCACAGGGGTCCTTTGCCTCTGGAATAGTTTGCAGGAACATGGAAGAGTTCGGAGCTGCGGGTTAGAGAAGCCCCAGAGTGCTGTGGCAGAGCAGAACTTGGTAATCATTGATGTGGGAGCATGGAAGACCAAAATGCCAACAGCAATCTGGATGCCAAGTGTACTCATGAGGTTTCAGACTGGGGACTCTATTGGTTAGTGAACTAGAGGCCATTTACATTACACTCTGAAAAGGCATGTGATGACATTCTACCCATGTTCTGAAATTTGGGGTAAAATTTAAAAATGATAATTTGTTTTATTTTGTTTTTGTTGGTGCTGGGGTTTGTTGCTTTTTTTATTTGTGTGTGTGTGTGCGCGCGCGCGCACGCACACGCGCACGCGCGTGTGATTTATACAGGAAACCTCAAGATGGCTATTTTATAAGGTGGTGGTGGTAGTGGTAGAAGTTATATTGCAGTGGAAACCCTGGGATGCTAGAGAGACCAGGACCTTGAGGTGTCTGCTGAAGACAGCTGCAGACACACAGTGGAGCTGACCTGAGAGAGAGGCCACTCACATTCACATAGCAGAACTGTAAGGATGGAGCTATCCATGTGTCAGAGCCTGGACGATGTCACCACAAGCCCTGCACTCTGGACAGCTGCTTCTGGATTTGGTACTTGCTTTGTTGTGTTCTGGTGTGTTCTTTCCTTGATACACCCCCACTTCCCCTCTCTCAAAACAGGAATGTTTATTCCAGGTTATTGTATTTTTAAAGCATACAACTCCCATATTTTATTTTGGTCAGCTCACAGTTTAGAAATTGCCTCTAGCCTAAAGGGAGACTTTGAACCTTGGACTTTTAAATATCTTTGGAAGGTAAGACTATGAAGACTTTTGAAGTTCAAATGAACGCATTCTGCATTACAAAGTAGCTTTAAGCCTATGGGGGCCAGGGCAGAATGACATACTTTAAGTGTGAAATGTCCCCAGGATCATGTGTTTGAACTAGAAACTAGGTTACTCACTGATGGCATTTTGGTGGGAGATTATGGAACATTGTGGACCTGGCTTAAACCTCACTGACAACCATAGGACCGTAAGGATGATAGAATCTTATAGTCCCACCCTGGTTCCAGACCATCTGTCCTGGTCCACATCATAAAATGAGCAGGTACTGTCCACCCACCCCCACCCCAACCCCCTGCATTTAAGGAGGACCTGGGTTTGGTTCCCAGCACCCCTAGGGCAGCTCATGATCTGTAATTCTTCAGTTCTAAGGGATCCAACATCAGTCCATAATGGCAGGGAAGTCGCAGCAGCAGAATTTTAATAGAACTTGTTTCATGATAGCCACAGGCTACACAGCAGGAAGCGATGGCTTCACGAAGGCTAGTGTTCAGCTTCCCTCCCCGCTTTAGACAGCCTGGAATCATGAACTCAGGAGATGATCCCACACACAACTAAAGCCAGTCTTCCTACATCAATTAACTAAATCAAGACAATACCTCACAACAGTCTCAGAGGCTAGCCTTAATCTAGACAGCCCCTCACAGGTGTGCCCTGCGACCTCCTCCATCACAGTCACTATTTTCAGGAAATCATTCCTCTGTGAAAGGAGGAATTCTTTTAAGTGGGGAAAGTCATTTCAAGAAACAAGGAAATGGCAAGCAGTTTACACAAAATGACGTGGTAGGGAACAAGCTTTATGCAGTAGTAATTTCAGCTTGTATATATGGATCAGACTCCACAGGGAAAACAAATTCTCGAAACAGACAAGTTCCATTCATAGTAACAAGATAAATGCTGTCCAAAGAAAAGCATGGGATTTCAAATGCAAAATCTGGGGCAATTTATAGGAACATAACATGTTTTATAGGAAAAGCGGTCAGGGCAAGAAAAGATAAAGGGTATGCACACAACATTAAAACAGACACAAGAAGCATGAAAGCAACCACAGGCACGCCCCTTGCTTAGTGCCGGAGTTGAATTACCAACGGGAAGAAAGCACAAGAAAGTTCACAGGAACAAGTTGCATCCTAGATATTGTATGAGAGCAAAGGACATTGCTGCTCAAGTGTAAGAATGGCATTCTAGTGTATAAAAACGTGAGGCTGGAGAGCTGGCTCACCGGTTAATATCTCTGGCTGTTCTTCCAGATGCCAGGAATTTGATTCATCACAGCCACGTGGACTGAGTTGCTCACGATCTCCTATAACTAACTTCACAGGACTATTCACCCTTCTCTAGCCTTCATAAGTACACACGTTCAGAGACATACCCAGCCCTGCCTCAGCAAACACACACACACACACACACACACACACACACACAGGGTGTGTGCATAAATAACAAAATAAATAGTTTTAAAATAAAGAAATATGAATGAAAATGAATTATTGATAGACACATAAAACTTATAAGGTGAAGAGAGATGTTTGGAATTTATTTTAAGGTAAGCTAAATCTACAAGAAAAAAAAACAAACAAAAGGAAAAGGAACCTTTTTAAAGGATTAAGGGAAACAAATTATCTAAAATTGTCATAATTGATTAATCTTGTTGATGAATATTTATGAGGTATATCGTATATATTCTTAACTTATGGATAGACTGTTTTGTTGAATACATTTTTGAAAGGTTTTAGTCAACTTACAAATTTTTCTCAAGGGAAAAAAAAGCTCTGAATGATAAGGTCATCACAGTATTTTTAAGTAAACAATAGAAAAATAATAGCCACATCAGTATCAACCTAAAACAAAAGGCTAGCACATATCTATATAAACAGCTAGATCTCAAAACAAGTGAAAAGTTGTGCGGCAGTGGTGGTTCACACCTTTAATCCCAGCACTCAGGAGGTAGAGGCAGGTAGATCTCTGAGTTTGAGTCCAGCCGAGTATACAGAGTGAGTTCCAGGACAGTTAGCTGCCTTTGCCTCCCAAGTGTGTGTGTGTGTGTGTGTGTGTGTGTGTGTGTGTGTGTGTGTGTCCATGTGTGTGTCTATGTGTGTGTCTGTGTGTTGTGTCTGTGTGTATGTGTGTGTGTGTGTGTGTGTCTGTCTGTCTGTCTGTCTGTGTGTCTGTGTGTTTATTTGTTCATTTGCCTGATTGCTTGCTTGTTTTAGGTAGCCGAGGTTGATCTCCAACTCAGGACCCCCTTATCTCAGCTTCCTAAGTACTGAGATTACAGCTGAAAACCACCTCATTCAATTAACAAGTGCTTGTGTCTGTGTGTGTAGGTGAGAACATGAATGTGAATCTGGGTGTTTGTGTGCAAGCCAGAGGACACCAGGTATTGCGTTGTGCCTAGGGTATTGTTTCTAAGATGTGACCCAGCTAATTTTTAAGGCAGAGTCTTTCACGGGACTTAAATTCCAACTAGGCTAGGCTGGCTGGCCAGAGATCCGTCTTTTTCTGCTTACCAGCACAGGATGTATAAGCATAAAGGTCCACACACAGTTTCTTTTTGTTGAGTTCTTAGAATCAAACCCCAGTCCTCCAGTTTGCAAAGTGGCACTTCACTCACTGAGCTGCCTCTCTAGACCTAACCGGTATTTTCATAAGCATGAAGATGCACATGCAGAAAGCCATATGAACAGGAGGCAGCAGTGGGAGTTTGTTAGCCCCATCATACACTGAGCTATCAAAAATCAGCAGAGGCAAGAAAGATGACTTCCCTAGCCCTGCAGGACAAGTGTAATCCTACCACCACCTTGATGTCACATTTTGGGGCTCCAGATCTGCAGAATTTTCTGTTGTTTTAGATACTCAATTTATGAGAGCCCCAGGAAATATATATATATATATATATATATATATATATATATATATGATCAAGCCAACAACAACATAATTAGCAATTTTTTAAATCTAATGGGTATGTTCTCAAACCCACTCTCAATTATTTTAAAACACATTGCTTTTTTCCATACACAGCTTGTCTATATAAGGTTGAATAATACCATAGCTGAAAATAGTTCCAGTCAATGCTGCAGAGTTGGAATCATTTTTATCCCCTAAATAAGCAGGTGCATCGCCCAAGAGTGAGAAAAATTGTCTTGGGAGTCCTCAGCCCTTCCTCGTAGAAGAGACAGCTTGTTGTCCTGTACTTAGAAAAGAATACAGCTTGCTAATTAGCCACAAGCAAACAAGCACACCCGGGCTCTGTTTTAACCACTGTGGAAGGCTCTTACAGAACTCGGATTGTCACTGACACAATTCTATTTTTGTTTCTAAACCATTTCTCAGGTGGCTGTCCCAGTCATTATTGCTACCGGGATAATTACTCTTAAAGTTACAGCCCCCAGAAGCAAGAAGAGGTTTTTGTTTTTAGTTTGTTTTGGTTATCATTGTGGTTGTTTCTCCTGGTGTTGGTGATCAACCTGAGGCTTCATAAGCAAACACATAGAAAGTTAACTTGCTTAAGTAACTTTGGCTTGAGTCGCACACGTTTTACATGCCTCTCACCAAATATCATGTTATCATTCACAGAAGATAGAGAAAAGGCAAAAGAGTCTAGGTAATTTTCAGAAAAAAAAAAAAAAAAGCCTTCTAGCTGCCATGGCAACAAAGGACAGCCGTTAAAATAGAGTAATGGACTGGGGGATGTTCATGTTGTTGACCACCTTCTGCCTTCTCCTTGAATTACATAACTCACACTGTTACTTACCAGGGAAAGAACGGGGTTCTTGCTTTGTTTGTTTGGTTGCTTGGTTGTTTGGTTGGTTAGTACAATTCTTTTTAACTGTGCAATGTGTGTACACTTCCTGCTATACAAAGATCACATATAAGAGAGCTCTCTCTACTTCTACAACCCACTGTCTCCTGACCCCAGCATAGAAAGAACTCCCTTATAATTGAATCTGGTCTGGAAGGAGGGAAATTTGCCCAAGAATGTATGCTAGACTATCTAAAGAAAGGTCAGTCACCAGGGTTTTGGCCTCTTGGAGGCGATTCCTCTAGGAATTATGTCATGCTCCTGAACAAAGACCTCTCTAGTGACCACTTGTGGTGAAGAGTAAGCTCTGTAAGGGACACTTCAGTGAAGATGTAAATTGAAAACTCTTTAGGGCAGATTTGCAGATACAGTCAAACAGTCTCATAACCACAAGACACTCATGAATTCTCACCAACTCTACCTGCAGAGCAGGTTGAGACCTCATCACACAACATAGCTGCCTCTGCCAGCAGATCTCACATGACTGCTGCCAAATTTCTGTCTAGTTCTCATTATTCCTGGAATTGTGGCTTCTTTCTAAACAAGGTTGACTTCTTTTGAAGTTTTGACCCTTAAAGGAATGAAGTGACACTCTCTGAGAACCTCTTCTCGGATATCAGGTATCAGTAAATTCCTGATCCCAGCTCTCAGAGCAATTGACCTTTCTGAAGGCAACTCTTTTTTTTTTTTTTCAAAGATTTATTATATGTAAGATTTATTTATTTATTACATGTAAGTACACTGTAGCTGTCTTCAGACACTCCAGAAGAGGGCATCAGATCTCATTATGGATGGTTGTGAACCACCATGTGGTTGTTGGGATTTGAACTCAGGACCCTTGGAAGAACAGTCAGTGATCTTAACCACTGAGCCATCTCTTCAGCCCTGAAGGCAACTCTTTTAGTGTGTGTATGCATGTGCATGTGCATATGTGTATGTTCATACATGTGTGCGCAGAGGACAACTTTCAAGACTTAGTTTTCTCCTTCTACCATGTGAATCTTAGGGAAGGAACTAAGATCGTTAGACTTGGCAGCAAACACCTTTACCCACTAGGCTGGTGCGTATCTAGTTTTCAAATTTTAAAGATACTATCCAAGATCATAACTAAATAGCTGATTAAAAGTTGATGCACAGTAGCTACTTCTTTACTTTCAGGAACCCAAGTTAGAACCAAAGTCCTCATTAGTTGCAGCCTATACATTGGTATCCAAAGTCACATTCCTTTCTGGAGGTGAACACCATCATCCAGCTAGTTTGGGGGAAACATGAGAAGGCTGGGGTGGTACCTCAATGTCAAACTGTATGCTCAGCTCACACGAAGCCTTGGCTACTCTGAGAACTAAAAGATGCTGCAAGTTCTCCTTTACTTAAACTGCTACATTCATGTTTATTCCGAAACTATTCTCCTTCTTTGTTGTTTTAAAGTATTACTGTGAATATGTGTTGTGTACTGAACATATTCCCAGAAAACTCCCCACTTAACATGACTTTTTGCTCATGTTGTCCCCATTTTCCTGCATGTGACTCCGTTCTTTTTTAACGGACTACCATGTCTGTTAGTGAGTGACTGGGGTTACAGCTACGTAATTCTGAGCCCCAAAGAAGGGCAGCTGGAGGGCATATCCTGATACCCCCTGTCTTCTACACCTTTACACCCTTCTTCTCCAGTGATTCCCAGTGTCCCTGTCAAAGGCTATCTTTTTCTGGTTACCTTTAGCTGTTCCCATTTCTCTGCAGCCCCTACATCCAGTTAGAACTGTCCTCAGCATCCAGACTCCGTCTCTCCTTCAAATGATTTAGCCCTAACATTCTTCAAAGGCTACAACCGAAAGACCCCTAACTTCAAAGGCTTGTACTTGTTCTCTCCTACCTGCTCCCCTGCCCTGTGTCTTACCCTTCCCTTGTTTATTCTCCATCCCTACCAGTCCTCCCTCCACCACCAACAAAGAAGGAAGGAGGAAAGTCACGCAGCCTTCGTCCCTCATGCTTAAGTCATGCTAACCCTGTACACCAGCCTGCCCAGACTCCAAGGTACACAGTACCTGACCCTTCCTGTCCTTTCTGGCAGCTTCATAAGCAACCTGAGAGCTCTCGATGCTCACCCACACACTTGCCTGTTCCTCCCTCCTCCTCTCAGCACAGTTCCCTGGCTCAGCCTGACAGGCTGGGTCACCATATGACATGCGTGTCCACAAGACAAACATGATTTAACTTCTTCTCTAAAGGGGAATACTATTTCTCAGACTACAGATGGGCAGCATGAAGAGGAACTAAGTTAACGACCTGAGTCACTCGAGAAACTGTATCAAAACAAACACGGGTGTCCTGAGGGGTACATAGAAAGGAAAGTGACCAAATCATGGGGGTTGACAGTGGTACCTCAGAATGGCTGGGCATCCGTGGAGGGCCGCTTCTGAAAGCATCCAAAGTTCTCTCCATGCACGCCCTCCCTTTTCCACAAGGTTGACCAGAGATGCCAAAGTATGTCTGCCAAAGCGCCAGGCTGCTGGTGATTTATCTGTCTGTGGCTTCTGTGAGCCAAATTGAGCGTCCACAATGGGCCAGGACCTGGGAACATAAACAAGGATTGAAAAGCAGCTCACTGTGTTACACATGAATGCAGATGAACAGTGATAAAAAGAAGCAGTCAGCCTTATAATACACATGTTCGAAATGGTAGGATATGACATATAAAGTACTAATGGGCCACTTCAAATGTGCCACTACATTTTAAAGAAGAGTTTGGCCTTTGAGAAATCTGGCTGCATTCCTTAAATTAGAGTGCGTTTTTCTACGTTTCTTTTACCGTTCACAAAACTTGGTTCAGACATTGCGTCAATGTTTCTAGTTAATTTACTCTGTATACTAACAAATGTGTGTACAGCCTTGTATGTTATTTTAAAACACGGACGCACCAACAGACAGCATCCACGTTGGGCTTTGTTCTGGTTTTGAATTTTGGTGTTTTGGCCCCTTTGTTTCAGATTTAATTTTTTTAAGATAAAGGGGTGGCCATTGCATTTGATTGCAGGTATCTATGGATGCCAGAGGCATGAGATTCCACCGCAGCTGGAGTTAACTGCAGCTGTGAGCAATCTCGTATGGGTCCTGGGAACCAAACTCGTCTCCTGCAGTCCAGTATGTGCTCTTAACAGCTGAGCCACCTCTCTAGCTTCCCTTACTCCGTCTTTGTTATATTTATTTAGGGGACTGTGCATGTCACAACACTTATGTGGAGGTCAGAAGACAATGTGCAGGAATTGGTTCTCTCCTTCTGCCATGTACACTCAGGGATCAAACTCAGGACATCAAGTTTGAAGGCACCTCCCTTTACCCAATGACCCTGCCCACTAGCACTCATCTGAATTTTTTTTTTTTTTTTTTTTTTTTTGAGACAAGGTCTTTCACTGAACCTGAGGCTTGCTGTTTACATCAGACTGGCTACCCAGGGAGCCCCAGGGATCTGCCTGTTTCTGCCCCTCTTGGCACATGCCACCATGCCTACATTTTTTTACACAGGCTCTGGCTTCAAACTTAGGTCATCTTGCTTATGCAGCAAGCATAGCAACCAACAGAATTATCTCCTTAACCTTTATCACTTTTTTCCTTGAAAGGAAACTTATGCTTTGCCTCTCTCGGCAATGTTCTCTGCTTACAACTAACCTGCAAGTGAATTTCCCTCAGTGGGTGACACCAAAGTTAAACGATGGGATTGGTCGCATGGGCAGACATCTGTGCCAGGGTGGGGGTTGAAAGAAAATGGTCCCCATAGGCTCTTAGGGAGTGGCCCTATTAGGAGGTGTGGCCTTGTGGAAAGAAGTGTATCACTGGGAGTGAGCTTTGAGATTTCCAGTGCTCAAGTCAGGCCCAGCTCACTCTTTCCCTGCAGCTTTTGGATCCAGATGTAGAACTCCCAGCTACCGCCATCATGTCTGCCTGTGCACTACCGTGTTTCCCTCTATGACACTGATGGACTAAACCTATGAAACTGTAAGGCAGCCCCAATTAAACGTTTTCCTTTATAATAGTTGCAATGGTCGTGGCATCTCTTCGCAGCAATAGAACACTCATGAAGATGGCATGAGGATAGACATCAGCATCAGCACCAGCATCAACAAGAAAGCTGTTAAAATGCATGCCTCTGTTCTTCTTCCTTTCAGTCAGTCTCTGTCTGCTTGTAAGTTTTATTCTTTTTTTATTCCGAGTACTGAGGATCATCAGATGTTAACTCTAAAGCTAAGCTGCAGCTTCCATAATATTGCCCCTATTACACTTAATCATGAGAAGACTCAAAGGGTTTCTTGGGAAAGGCCTTCAATTCTGTAATTAACCAAACCATCAGGTAAACTGAAGTGTAGATGTCCCCCTCTGCTCACGGCTTCGCTCTTCCTCCCAAGTGCTGCAGTGCCCATGTGCCCATACTTTACAATGTCTCATCCACAACCTCATCCTGCCTTTCCCTAACCATGATACTCAATAGCCAGTGCTTCGAACTGCCCCTTTCGTAAGTCACCAAGAAGCCTAGACTGGGGTCAACTGAGTCTTTGCAGAACACTATTTTTTGGCTTAGGTTTAGTTTAACTGTGCCCCCCAAGGGACATGTTACATGATGAGCCCGGTCTACAGTATAGACATTGTCAGCCCATCCCCAGGCTCTGGCTTCCTGATGCTCTATTTGAGCTCCTCCTTCTGCACACGTGCATGTGGTGAATTCCACCACCATGATGGAATCCAGATAGCAAACCCCTCACCAGAACCCACATAAACTATGTGCCTTATAACTCAGCTTTCGTAATGTGAGTTAGTAAACCTCTTTGTTTAATAAGATCTAAACTTAGAAATTTAATTTTAAGAACAGAAAACGATCCAATACACCATTTCTGATTAATTTCAGTTTCAGTGACCTACCCTCTTTAACTGACCAGATTGTACAAAATTTTAAAAGGTGCTTTTTTTTACCCCACCCCATCCCCAAAGAACTCTGTTTGGGAAGGTTATGGGTACTTTGTCTTGTTGGTTTTGTTTCAGAGGTCATGAAAAGAACAAGGTGGCCAGTGCCCTTTAAAATACAGGAAGTCCTGGAACAAACCCTTTGGCTCACAGGGAGCCAGTCCTGTCTGGCAACTCCATTTATGGCTCACCAGCCTGCCAGCAGGTTGACCTTGAAGACACAGAACCAGGCTACATGTCTATGTGGACTGCATTTTGTGTTAGGTGGTGTCTTAGTCAGGGTTTCTATTCCTGCACAAACATCATGACCAAGAAGCAAGTTGGGGAGGAAAGGGTTTATTCAGCTTACATTTTCCACATTGCTGTTGATCACCAAGGAAGTCAGGACTGGAACTCAAGCAGGTCAGGAAGCAGGAGCTGATACAGAGGCCATGGAGGGATGTTTCTTACGGACTTGCCTCCCCTGGCTTTCTTACAGAACACAAGACTACCAGCCTAGGGATGGTCCCACCCACAAGGGGCCTTTCCCCCTTGATCACTAATTGAGAAAATGCCTTACAGCTGGATCTCATGGAGGCGTTTCCCCAACTGAAGCTCCTTTCTCTGTGATAACTCCAGCTGGTGTCAAGTTGACACAAAACTAGTCAGTACAGGTGATCTTGGGAGCTAAATTTTAGGGATTTTTTTTTATGTTGTTGTTCTGCTCTGTCCTGTTTTAGGAACCTTAGTTTCTTAGCTGGACTGACTCTCATTGGAATATTTTATAAGGATAACCTGAGACCCTCAGGCATAATTATATTTCTTAATAAACTAAACAGATTCTAGGGGTTTTTTGTTTGTTTGTTTGTTTTTGTTGGGGGTTTTTTATAGCCAAAATGTTCTCTTCCCTCTTGCAGTAGCCCCCTAGATTGAGATCTCCCAAAATTTAGGAATGATGCCATATCAATGGGGAAAAAAAAGATTTAAAAACAATGGAATATGGGGATCAAAGAGCTGGTTCAGTGTTTAAGAGCACTTGCTACACTCTTCCATGGGACCTGAATTGAATCCTGGTGCCCACACAGTGGCTTACCACTGTATGAAACTCCAGTGTCAGGGGACTCAATGCCTAATTCTCACTCCCATGGGCACTGCACACATGAGCTGCAATGCATACATGCAGGCAAAATACACACAAAAAACAAAAATAAGTATTAAAATACATCTTAAAATAAATAAATAATTTTAAAAACAAAATAAAATTCATGGCATATTTTTTTCCCAAAAAAATTGGTCTGTAGGCCCAACCCTCTAGAGATTTTTCTAAACTCAAAGACATATGCAGAAGAAAAAGAAAAATTAATATGTAATGGACATTGAGTCAGATGCTTTATTATGGAGCTTTTAGGGTGATTTTAGAAATAGTCCCTCTGAAAAGAAATTCCAGTTACTGACCAAACCTCAAGACTGATTTCGCTTGGTTCAACCACTATTACATTAATTTCCAAGCTAACTTTTTGTCTTCAAATCTGAGTGGAAATTAAATTCCAAGTTAGAAGAACAGAATTTAGATCAATCAAGATATTATTTTAAATATTTTAGAAAGTTATGTCATTTCTATATCTAGTATTTATTAAATATGACCAGGGGCTGGAGTGATGGCTCAGCATTAAAATCATAGTACTGTGCCTCGAGGGGACACAAGTTCAGTTTCAACACCCACATCAGGCAGCTGACTACTGCCTGTAACTCCAGCCCAGGAGATCCATCACCCTCTTCTGACCTCTCTGAGTACTGTACTCACGTGCACAACCCCATACTCAGATACATGCACATAATTACAAAATAAAATATTTTCAAAATATTTAAAAAACACAATAGTATGTGACAAGCATTTGGGATTCACTAAACACGCTCAAGACTTTCTGTCCCTCATGGAGCTTCTAGAAGCTGCTTACATTTTATTATTCTTCGAGTCTCCTTTGGGGCTCTGATTTCTTGGACTCTGGCAACTCCCTTTTGTCCCCTAGTCTTTGGTGAGGGCACCGCTCTCACCCCTGGATAACCTGTCTTGTCTTTGTTGGGCCTTGTTTTCCTTCCTTGAGCTTCTTGGTAACCAATCTCCTGTATTAACTCCACTCTGAAACAAGGAGGCATTTCGTTTATATTTTTATTAATCTTTGAGAATTTCATACACTGTATTTTAGTATCCACCTCCTAATTCTCCTGCTAACTCCTCCCAGATCTCCCCTTCATCTCTTACGTTCTGTAGTGGCTATTCCTGGTTGTCAACTTGACTATATTTGAAATGAACTACAATCCAGAATTGGAAGGCTCACCAGTGACCTTAATCTGGAGACTGGGAGACATAAGTTTCTGATCTGGATCTTGGTATGGAGATCTTGAGACACAGTGGTGATTGAATCCAGAAGATTAAGACAGGGAGATCTCTGAGTCCAAGGTCATCTGGGATTAAAAGTGTGGTGGCACACACCTTTAATCTGGGCTACACCTTCTGCTGGGGACCATATAAGGACATTGGAAGAAGGGAGTCTAGCTCTCACTCTTCTGCCTGCTTGCCGTATGGGACTAAGCAACTGCTAGACCCTTGGACTTCCATTCACAGCTACTACTGAACCATTGTTGGGAACTGGACTGCACACTGTAAGTCATCAATAAATTCCTTTACTATATAGAGACTATCCGTAAGTTCTGTGACTCTAGAGAACCGTGACTAATACACCTTCCTGTTCTTCTTTTTAATAACTCGTTAATTTCCATTTATGCTGGCCACATACTCATGGGGCCCTCGGCTGGAAACAAATGACCTCCCAGAGACCAAAAGAAAACTGAGTCACCCACCATACTCCAGAAGTCATCAACTGTCAATAGTTCCTCAGCTATGGCTCCAGAACCCCTATCCCCTTGGGCTTTTCCATTAAGGATCCTAACTACATGGTATGAAAAGCTGATCAAAGGCCTTCTTGCCACTGGAAAAAGCAGGGAATGCGTCCTGGCTAGGCCTGATCCCTCCCTGTGATCACTACACTGATCAGCAAGTCAGGAACAACTTCTGTAAGGATGCATGCTGAATGGAAGGCACAACCTAGGACACGTCTTCTGTATGAGCAACAAGAGAAAGGAAGGAAGAGAGAAGGAGTTGTCAGAAGGATCTTGGTGACACAGCCTGTGAGGGGGAGGAAGGTTTGTGCCAATCGGGATCCGGGTGCAAAGTGCCTACAGGAAATGCGTAATGCTTCCTGACCTAGAAGACCAGTGACTGGAGCACTCTCGGATTCTATAGAACTCAGCAAGCCCAGACCTTCCTTCTTGGTTCTCACTAAGACTGGGCTTCCGGTACCATCTTTCCACCAATGCTCCTATGAAGGTCGCTTGAAGTCTAGATGCTGCCACACCCACCGCTCACCCAGCAGTTTTCACATGACTGAGACTGACTCTTCTTCAAAAGTTCCCGTGTTGGACAGCCTGCCACTCTGAACAGACGCCAAAAAGGAAAACTAATTCATTGTTTAATCTGTCCAACTAACAAGAACGATGACAGCAGTAATGGCTGACATTAGTGAACATTTGCCTTTTACCAGAACCTCCTCTGAGCATTTTAGGGATTAGCTCATATAATCCTCACTGCAATCCTTAGACATGAATATCACTGTTATTTTTGTTATCCAGGCAAGGCCTCTCAAACACAAAAAGGTTAATAACTTAACAAAGGTCACTCAGCTTGTAATGGCTGGAGCTGTGCAGTCTGAAATTTGTCTTATTTGACAGCAAGCAAATCCAAGTAGATACTATAAGATTGTTATCCAGATGTGTCTGGGCAGGATTCATACGTGAAGGAAGAGATGCTGAGTTCATGAAGATGAGGCTCATGAATCTCTTCTGCCTTTCTGGGTCAAGCCTTGGCTGCCCATGGTGCACTGACCTGAAGCCACAGGGTCAGGACACCCATTGCAGGAGCCAAGAAGGACCTTAGTCTAGTAGTCGGGAAGTCTGTAGACAGCTGCCAACTTTCAGACATCAGCCCAGGACTCATAGAGCAGAGCTAAAGGAAATATTGGTCAGAGACCAGTGGAGAAATCTGCCCCAGAGACCCAGATACCAGGTTGTGTCTCTATACTAAAGTTAGAAAGGGCAGGCTGGAAACATAGCTCAGTGGTTAGAACATTTGATTAGTATGTGCAAAGGCCCAGGTTCAATGCCAAGTATGGTCAAAAATAATGATAGTACGCAACCAAGCAAAAAGCAGAGTTGTAGACAATTCTAACTATTATACCCACAACTCCCACATATACTGTGTAAGACTCTGGTGAGCCTTAACTTACCGGACACCCCCAAGTGAACAATGCAGATTTTGCAAAAGCAAGAGGAATTGTATTGTTCCAGCATGTTGGAGTCACCCTGCACAGAAAGGAGAGAAAATGACCATGCACAGCCCATTCGGCAAGTTTTTATAAAGTTTTCAGAGCAGCAGTCATTAGACACAATGTGATTTGCAGAACAGTGTGAATTTTAAACTGATTGGTAGCATGGATTTTCCTTGTCTGTAGGTGGTCAACGGTCAGTCCACCCTATAGAATGTGTCTATGTGTTCTGGGACTCCCCTACCCTTAGGTGGCTGATGGTTCGTGTCCCTCCCCCACCCCCCACCCATGGTCTGAGGAATGAAATTAGCCTCTCCCTTCTAGAGGGGAGAGGTGCCTAAGTGTTCCATGACCTTTCTCTTCTAGGAGGAGTGGGGTCTGGTGGAATTTTCCAAAAGTTCTGAGCTGACCTCTTCATTGGGATCATTTCAAAAGAGGGGCAAAAAGATTGTAAGAACCAGAGGAACAAAATTTCTGTGCCATTATGTCTCCTAAAAATGTCAGAAACCTCGACAACATCAAGTGTCAGTCTTCTTGTTGCACCTTGAGGTAGGGTAAGTTGATGTTTGCCGATGCACAAGCCAGGCTATCTGACCCCTGAGAATCTCCCGTCTGCCCATCATCCTTCTAGAAGGGCACTGGGATTATAGGCCTGCTCTGTGGCATCCAGCTTTATGTGGGATCTGAGAATCAGAACTCACATTGCTTGTGCTTGTGTGTCAAACACTTTACCACTGAGCGAGCTCCACAGCCTTTGAAGAATTCTTCTACAGATAGCTAAAATGGAGCATCCATAACAATGAGCAACTTAACTCCAGGAGAGCAGGAAACTGGTCCAGGCTACATCACTCCCTGGCATACACTCCACACTGTTTGAGGAGTGCCAGTTGTCCAGCCTCAAGAGCTGTCACCAACTATGTGCTCAAGTCATACTCAGAAGCTCCTGGCACAAGCTTTGCAAGAGGAGCCACACCAGGCTCCTTCACACTGGGTCTATGCACAGGGTTAAGGCTGGGATACATTTAGGAACATATGAACAATACATACTATGGTAAAATCTGAATGCATTTGGGGGTCTTACAGTGAACAGGAAATGAATGTGACCTCCACAACTAAGCAGGCAGGCAATTGTTTTGCCTTTCTTTCCAAAAGATCCTTCATATTTCCAGATTTCTGTAGAGCTGTTAAATCTAGCCACATTGCTGGCCAAAGCTGTCTGTGTCACTGAGCACTCTCAAGATCTGATAAAAATGGATGGGATACTCTTATATTTTTAAATAAACCTTAGCAACAGAACTAGTTATGATCAGAAGTAGAGTGTCCCTGAATTATTTTCCTTCTCCTTTGTAAACATCCTTTGATTTCCAGCTGGTTAAAATGTTACTCTAATATACATACATACATACATACATACATATGTGTGTACTCTATATGTATATGTACACACATATATGTATATATTATATGCATATATGTACATTTACATATATGTATGTGTGTGTGGATGTGCAACAGTGCCACATGGAAGCCAGAGGACAACCGGAAGGAGTAATCTCTTTTCTTGAACTTGGATCATCAGGCTTGATGACAAGTGCCTTTACCCTCTGTATTAGTCAGGGTTCCCTAGAGTCACAGAACTTATTGATAGTCTCTATACAGTAAGGGAGTTTGTTATGATGACTTATACTCTGTAGTCCAACTCCCCAACAATGGTCAGCTGTGAACAGGAAGTCCAAGAATCTAGTAGTTGCTCAGTTCCACGAGGCTAGTTGTTTCAGCTGGTCTTCTGTAGAAGTAGGTGCCAACAGATGTGATGGTAAGTAAATGCAAGTGAATGGTAAGTAAATACAAGTGAATGGTAAGTAAATGCAAGTGAATGGTAAGTAAATGCAAGTGAAGAAGAGGGAACCTTCCTTCTGCCAATGGCCATGTGTAGGTCTCTAGCAGAAGCTGGGGACCAGATTAAAGGTCTGTATCACCATGCCTGGATCTGAGACTTATTTTGTCCTAGGCTGACCTTGAACTCAGAGATCTCCTTGCCTCAGTCTCCTGGGATTAAAGGTGCGTACTACCTTGCCTGGGCCTAAGCTTTTCATGGCTATTATGCCTCAAGATCTCCATGCCAAGATCCAGGTCAGAAACTTGGGTCTCCAGCCTCAAGAATTGGATCACAGGTGAGCCTTCCAGTTCTGGATTCTAGTTCATTCCAGATATAGTCAAGTTGACAGCCAGGAGTAGCCTGGCTCTCTCTAAGTCATGTCTCTGGCCTAATATATCCTCTTATCCAGAAATGCAGGGTTGTGCAAAACTATGTTCTTCAGGTCTCCTTTTCCTTGTAACAGTTTCTTTTGCAGTTTCTCATCCTAGGTCCTAGTAGCTCTCAGCCTCTGCTATTGGATCTTTAATCCATCAAGTCATGTGTCATTAAGTGCCTTCTGTCACCAGCTGTGAAATTTAAAGTGCCTTTGCCAGATAATTTCATCTCAGTCTTCATTGTTTAACCCTTTCACCATGGCAAAAATATGTCTACTGCAAGAACAGCAAAAGCCATAGAACACCAAAAATACTGAATTTAAAATTCTCTGGTGTTACCAGGCAGTGCTGGCTCATGCCTTTAATCCTAGCACTTGGGAGCAGAGTCAGCAGAATCTCTGAGTTTGAGGCCAGCCTTCTCTACAGCTCGAGTTCCAAGACACCCAGGAATACACACAGAAAAGCCCTGTCCCAAAAGAAATCTAAATAAATGACTAAACAAACAAACAAATATCTGTGACATTTTAAAATGAGACCTTTGCTTACATTTTTGTTTGTTTGTTTATTTGTTTGTTTTGTTGTGGGTTTCTAGTAGTTTTAGTCTTAACTCAGGACCTAACTTTCCTGGCAGCTCAGCAATGCTTCTGTGGAAAAGTTCTTCACCTTCTCCTTTATTATTTTTTAAATTAAGCTACATAGTTCTCTTGCTTGCAAATATTGTAAGATTCCCCCTTCTACATAGTTAACTTATCCTCCTTCCCATATATGAGACTCAGATTAAATAATATTACATAAATAAAAGAAAAAGTATATCTTTGAGTGGTAAGTTCATTACAATAAAATGGTTTTATAAAAAAGATTTTTAAATGAATATAAAGAAGCAAATTAGACAGTGGTTCAAAATGAAATGAAAATCTTGGGCCTATTGGTATACTCAGCAAAATCTGTCTCAACATAAAGGGAAATGATAGAAATCATACAGAATCACGAACACCTGTAATCTCAGCACTCAGAAGGCTAAGGCAGGAGAAAGAAGACTCAGAGGCCAAAGCCATCCTTTTGGAGACTGTGTCCAAAAGACAGGGAGGGAGAGAGAAAGGGAGGGAGAAGAGGGAAAAAAAGATGAGAGGAAGGGAAAATGTGAGGGAAGGGGAAGGGAAAGGAGGGGGAGAGAGGGAGGGAGGGAAGGAGAGAGGGAGGGAGGGAGGGAGGGAGAGAGGGAAGGAGGGAAGGAGAGAGGGAGGGAGGGTGGTAGGGAGGGACATCAGGAGGGAGAAAAGGAGGTATGGAAAGGAGGTAGGGAGAGGAAGAAGGGAGGGGAAGGGAAGGGGAGAGGGGGAGGGAGGGAAGGAAGGAAGAACAAAATATTTCTTTGGAAATCTCAGGAGTGGTAAAACACTGGATATTTTATTTTCTAAAATGCTTCATGTGTACAGTCTACAACCGCAGACAACCTTTGACCACCAGGCAGTGTGAGATAGCCCCACTTCTTCTATACATCAGGGAAAAGCAAGTTTTACAAAAGTCGAAGAACAGCATCACAATTTTTTGACACACTTCTAGATTTCCCTACATTCCCCATACTTTTAAGATGCCAGCAGTTAGCTCACAGTGAGAGAAGCCGGTGCCTAGAGCCACTCCCGTAAGCCCACTCAAGCATCCGTGCTAAGCAAATCGTACTATAATACCAATAGCAGTAGGAAGCATGTCTACTTTACACATAAGGAAATTAATATTGAGAAAGGTGAAAAAAATCCCCTAAATTCAAGTAATAGTGAGATGCAGACCAAAGCCCAGGGGTCTACCGTGCTGTGCTGTGGTATTTACAGTAAGCCTAGAGGAGTGTCTGCAGACCCTCCAGCTCAGAGAGGCGCATGCTCATATGCTCACATAAGATTCATAATTACCCAAGCTCAGTGCCTATTGAACCCTGCCAGGAGATCTGGCTCCACTTTCCTGTCTCCTACACTCCCACGTTTTCCTGAAAGACAATCCCACACTGTCTCCTCTCTTATAATTACTAACTATGTCTCCTACTTTTTGAGACAATAAAGCCTACCAGAAGGCCACTCCGTTGTCAGCCCCAAACTTGTTAGCCACCCACATTTCTGTTGATGTCCGAGATTCCTTCACTCTGCTTCCCTGCAAGAAGGCTTTGGTCATCACACTGACTCTGAACCACCAACATGGATGCATGCTGTCTTACCTACAATCCCATGGCCCCGGCAATTATCCACTCCCCTTCTTCATCACTGTTATCAGTAGTGAAACCTCATAACAGTGCTGTTTGAAGTTTTGAAGTTTTGAAGCTCTATTTTATAGAGTGGTAACGATCAATAAAAACAATATATCATTGATAAGCTCAGTAGCTTTCCCCTGTAATCCCAGAATTTCAGAGACTAAAACTAAAGAATTCCCATATGGGTTACATGGTGAGTTCCAGGTGAGTGTGGGATGTATAGCAAGATCTCATAAGAAATAATAATAAAAGTAACAATGATGATGATAATAACAATAGCAGTAATAACAATATTGTGCTGTATATTCCTTTCTCGGTTAGGATTTTTGTTGCAGTAAAGAGAAGACATCCTGACCGCAGCAATGGTTATATTCAGAGACTTAGTCCATATCGTCATAGAGGGAAGAATAGCGACACACAGGCACACATGGGGCTGGAGATACAGTAGATAGTTCTCTATCCAGATCAGCAGGCCTCAGGAAGAGAGAGAAACAGTGCCTGGCTTGAGCTTTTGAAACCTCAAAGTCCATGCCCAGTAACAGAGTTTCTCTAGGAAGTAAGTACGGAGATATCTACTCCAGCAAGGACACCTTCTAATAGTGCCATCCCCTGGGAGCCTTGGGGACCTCTTCATTCAAATCACCACACTTCCAATTTACTAAAAATCAATTTTTAATGTTCTCAATGCAAAAGCATGTAGGGGATATGATTAATATGTCAATTTTCTTGATTTATTTTTTCTACAATATATACATAAATCAAAATGTTACATTTATCCACTTAATACATAATTTTTATTATTTTATTTTATCATGCATTTGCTAATACTGTTGCTTGGTTATTTGAGACAGGGTCTCACCATATAAATTATCAATCCTCCTCCTTCAGCCTTCTGAATTCTAATATTATATGCATGTACTATTAGATGCACATGTCCACCAGAGAACAGGTGTCAGGGTTCTAAGGACAGTCTGTGATACTATTAGTAACTTCAACTGCCCAATAACTCCCAACACTATCACAAACCTGCCTCTTAGCCTCCGTTATACTTTACCCTCGTGTACTGTGGTAAAAAGAAAAAAAAGAGGTGTGTGTTTTGGATGTATTTAGAGAATAAAAGGAAAGCAAGTGTGACTGGCAGGCAGGAATGGAATGGCACTATTACCAGGATACTTAGATCTTTGGCAGTTCTAACAAGTAGCTCACCCACAGCATCCTATAGGTTAGCTCAAGAACCAAGCAATAGTGAAAGGCAGAGGAAGGAGATGCATTCATCCTGGTCACTTTGAAAACCAGAGCCAGTAAAGATGCCCAGTGACCGCACCCACTCCACCAAGTCCATTTCCAGAGTCCTAGTGGTGGGACTTAGGTTTAAGTAAACGGTGAAGGTTATTAACAGCTAAGCAGTCCCAATTAAGGCATGGCTCTGGTCCACCAATCATTGCTTTAGCTCCAGTTTGTCCTGAAACATAGTCTCATGGTCATCAGACTGTAAAATCTCCTACGCAAATTTCATAGACTAAAAACATACAACACCTGACAGACACAGGCAAGAAGTTTGGGAGAGTCTCAGGAATTGCAAACAGGTGAACAAGAAGGTCTTGGCTTGCATTTTAAAAGACCACCCTTGAGCTGCAGAGATGACTCGGGGGTTAAAAGAATGCACTGTTCTTGCAGAGAACCCAAGTTTAATTGCCAGCACCCACATTAGTTGGCTTGCAGTCCCCTGTAACTCCATCTCCAGGGGATCCTGATGCACTCTTCTGGTTACCACAAATACCTGTTCTCTCTCTCTCTCTCTCTCTCTCTCTCTCTCTCTCTCTCTCTCTCACACACACACACACACACACACACACACACACA
>NC_034604.1:11443056-11451919 GCF_900095145.1 Mus pahari | reverse complement strand
GCCTAGTCAGCCATCATTGAGAAGAGAGGCCCCTTGGCCTTGCAAACTTTATATGCCCCAGCACAGGGGAACACCAGGGCCAAGAAGGGGGAGTGGGTGGGTAGGGGATTGGGGCGAGAGGGTATAGGGGACTTTGGGGATAGCATTTAAAATGTAAATGAAGTAAATACCTAATAAAAATTGGAAAAATAAAGAGAGGCAGACAACAGCTCACCCCCAGTGACACACCTCGTCCAACAGGACCACGCCTCCTAGTCCTTCCCAAGCAGTTTTAAAAACTAGTGGAGGGCTATCTTAAGGAACAGCACCCAAGTATACTTTCTGATGCTTGCTTCATACATGAGCACACACGCACACTTCCACCCCTCCCCCACCACAAACTAGTCAGGGATTATTTCACCCACTATGCCAAGTTCCCAGCAAAGTTCAGGACCTGTCAAATAACACGCCCTATACAGGTGACCGGGAAGCCCGTTTCTCCTCTCAGCGGTGACAAAGGCCTTCTCTCTCACCTGTGGTTCCTATCAGGCCACACTCAGCGGCAGGGGAATGTGACTCATTACTCTTTACTGTCTGTCACGTCACATTACTCTTCAGGCCCTGCCAGAGCCCTCGAGAGGCTGATGTGTTATGACCTGACACCAGTTACCCGGCCCTGTACCTCATTAGTGGGCGCTGCAAGGGCAGGGGTGAGGGTAACCTACCTTGGGCTCCCCCACTCTCTCCACTGCTTATCAGTCTCTTGATCTTCCTGTGACTGTCGTTGGGGCTCAGAGTTTTATGTCCTGGTCAATTTCCAGGTGACAGCTTTTAGTGTCTAAGTGATCAAGGAGAGTTGCTGTCCCTCCCCCCTGTGACAGCCGCAGACAATCACAGGAAATTGATCATGTTGGATAAACTCACCTGATCCTAAAAATGATATTGGCTTCATGCTCCAGGGTAGGGCAAAAACAACTGAAAAATAATTGCCAGTATACCCCAGAGGAAAATTCTTTCTCTTCCCCAAATTTGACAATCAATCTAGCCCAGCACACGTGACTAACAATCACCGCTGTAAAGAAAAGAAAACTCCACTTATACACCAAACACCATAGAGATTTGGTTTGAATCAGGGGTATTCTTGTCTTGGTTTTTCTCTTTTCTTCTGAAAGCCACTGTAAAGGCCAGTGAGAGTTTACACAATGGAGACACAACTGCCATGCCCAGAACAAGAAATTTCCTGGTCCCTCTTCCTATATAATCCTCAGGACATTGTAAGATTTCCGTATGCTTTTCTCACTAGTTCCACGTTTAAAACATTTCCCCAAATGTGTTTATTTTTTGTCTTTTTTCCCATTGCAGAAATTGAATATTTTATTCTGAGGTCATTTGTAAAGAATTGTATTTAGTTCTCTGTTCTGTAGTCATGAAACCCACATGTAGTTGAGCTCTGATGGGGCCCTTCTTGCCACATAATGCTACAGTGGGGGGCATCATTTGCTGAGGCAGAACAAAAGGCTATGTCAATGTAAGTCTGTGTTACTCTTCTAAGAAAGCCAGCAGCCTTGTCATGGGGTTCCCACCCTGATGACCTCATTGAATACTTCTGAAAGACCTGACCTATAAATACCATCAGACATGAGTTCACTATTCATTTTCCAACATATGAAAATAGAGATACATTCAAAACACAGTGATGCTGGGTCACAGCAAGGCCCTCTTCTACCCGCTGTCTTAGTTCAACACGAACCTTCAGAAAGCATACCACCATTGCTGCTTTAACTGTTCAGCATGGAGAGCCTCTAGAATGGCTTCATTCATCTCTCTGGAAGTAAGGAATCCAACCACACCAAAAGAGACTGTGGAATGCGGGGGGGGGGGGGGATTGTTTTTCTTCCCATGTAACAAGGGGGGGGGGACTTTAAATCTTTGCACTCTTGAATCTTAAAAAATATCAAAGAAATTATTGTGGGTGAAGTTGCTCCTTGAATTTGTAAAAAAAACCTTATATAATGAGGTTGTTGGCCTCCAGTGAATGCATCTCTTTTGAAGATGGTGACGTAATTGTGGTGTGTTTGCTTACCAGTTGGTAGACCCTGCCTTCTGTCGCTGAACAACCTGATACCCACTCGTGGGTTTGCAAGCATGCTCTGTGTGCAGCTTTCTCCCTTGCCGCTCTGTTCTCTCACATACCTTCAAAGACCAGCAGTCCTCGCCCATCATGTTTCCTCCACAGCGCCACCCACCTCACCACTTCCCTCCACAAACCCTTGCCTGGGTTTTTCCAAATAGGAAAATGGCCCTAATGAGTGTGCAAGAAACCAAACTATTTGGAAAAGAAAGCCAGAGCTCTGGCAAATGAGCCAGGGTCAAATTCCAGAACTATGTTTCCCGTTTTCTGTATCGTTTTACAGTTAAGGGAGTCAGCAACTAAGAAACTCTCCAAGTGTCCTGCAAGAAAGAAAGCTGACTGAAGAGAAAGTGGATGAGACAATCGAGCTGCAAACCGTCCCGATGCCCTCTGACAGTGGCAGCTCCCTATGAGCTACTGTAGATGGTATTTACCACCTTCAAGTCCCATGTACTGTTGGCCTGTGTATCGGTAGACTTACTTGTTAGGTGGTGTCTCTGTGCTTCTTTACATCTTGTCTCAGGTACAGCAAAGACCATAAAACTAATAAGATAAAATTTATAAAGGGAAATAATATAGTAAGTTTTTTTTTCATTTTTTAAGGGTGATTTATGCTCAAGCCCATGGTTTAGCCTACTTGGGTCCAGGGTAAAAGAGGAGCAGGGGTTGCTGAAGCCTCTCACTGAGCTGGGCAGCTTGGCGAGGACAGAGTTCGATTGTGGCTTGATTACTGTGCTTCTCTTATTGGGCCTCCTGTCCCTCCTGGGGCACAGTTCTGTTAACCCTGAGTAGCACCAAGAAATTTCCAAGAGGTTTGGTTTGTTTTGTTTTGTTTATAATTAAATCTATTATATCAAGTTTCTCTTCCCTTTTTTACCTCCATGCTCTCTCCTCACCTCATACTCTTTCAAATTAATAGCCTTCTCTTTTGTGTGTGTATGTGTGTGTGTGTGTTCAAAGAAAATGATCTCCAAATATGTATATAATGTGACATACATATACACATGTGTGTGTGTATGCATGTGTACGGATTTAAATGTTTGTTTCCCAGTTGGTAGACTGTTCAGGAAGAATTAGGAGGTGTGGCCTTGTTGGAGGAGGCGTGACCTTGATGGAGGAGGTGTGGCCTTGATGGAGGAGGTGTGGCCTTGTTGGAGGAGGTGTGGCCTTGTTGGAGGAGGCGTGGCCTTGATGGAGGAGGTTGTCACTGAGGACCTGCTTTGAGATTTCAAAAGCTCACACAAAGCCTAGGCTCACTCTTGCTGCCTTTGCCTGCGGATCAGGGTAAAAGCTCTTAGACAGTGAGTCTCTCTCTCTCTCTCTCTCTCTCTCTCTCTCTCTCTCTCTCTNCACACACACACACACACACACACACACACACACACACACACACGGGTAAATGTATATAAACCACCTGCAGAATCTCTTCAGTGTTGCTCGTGGGTGCACAGTTAGGGGGATGCCCACCTGTACTGACTGAGCACTCCTCTGTGGGAGGTCCTCTGTGGGAGGTGCTCATTCTCCCTCTCTCCTTGTTAGTTGTCTGTAGTTCTTTGACTGGGGTGGGACCCTGTGAGATTCCTCTTCTGTGTTAGCGTGTCTGTTAGTATCTTTGAGGCTTTAATGGAATAACATACATAATAAAAAGAAACTAGCCCAGATCCTGGTGGATTGGGGGTCAATACGTCACCAGGACTCTGCTCTTTTACTCCTGTCAGATGCCTAGACACATGCATCTAGGTTTATAACATTTTTAGGACTCCCTATTTATATTCTAATATAATCTGTAATAAGCATGAGCATGATTATAAGCTAGTCTCACTTTATTCCAGATTCCAATTTTTTTGAGATTTATTTATTATTATAAATAAGTACATTGTAGCTGTCTTCAGAGGCACCAGAAGAGGGCATCTGATCTCATTATAGATGATTGTGAGCCACCATGTGATTGCTGGGATTTGAACTCAGGACCTTCAGAAGAGCAGTCAGTGCTCTTACCCACTGAGCCATCTTCCCAGCCCCAGATTCCAACTTAAAGCCAAAAATGGCTCTATTCTATTCTGTACTGTGTTGTTAGTTACATGACACTTGGAACATTTGAAAACTGATTGGTGCCACTTGAGATGTGCTAACAACCAAAAGTAGGCACCAGATTTCAAAAATTTAGTACAAAAAAAAAAGTTGCAGGCACTTTTACACTGATTACAATTTTAAATGTTACTTTACAAATAGCGGAATAAATCAAGTGTCTTATTAATATTAACTTCACCTGTTTCTTTTTATCTTTTTCTTTTAACCTACTTATGATTACAGGGAAAATTTAAATAATATCTGTACCCCATATCATATTTCTATTAAACAATGTTAGCTCAGAGGATAAAGACCCAGAAATATACCAAAGGAATCATAGAAATGAGGTGTTTATCACACTCACTAACATCCCATCCTGAGGCCAGATTTAAAAGAATTCAGTTCACACCCTTATTGTCTTAGTCCTTTAATTGCACTGCCTGACACAAGTCCTGTCCCTCTAATTGCTGCCCTTTGTTTCTTCCCTCCCCCTCCCTTCCCTTTCTCTCTCTCTCTCTCTCTCTCTCTCTCTCTCTCTCTCTCTCTCAGACTGATTTGGAACTTGCAATCTTCCTACCTCTACCTTTGGGATTATAGACATGCTCTTCTGTAAAAACAAACACACAGAAATATCTATAGCTCTGCCACCAACCTGGATGAGTCACATTTAGAAGCTCACAGAGGCAAGGTAGCAAGTGACTCTTGCACTGGACAGCTCAGCTCTCGAACATAATCCCTGAAGTCTTCTATACAATAAGAGAGTTATTTGGGGCTGGAGAAATGATGCAGAGGTTAAAAGTAGGTGTTCAGCTCTTAGCACCTATGCCACGTGGCTCATAATGACCTGTAACTCCTGGTCCAGGGGAATCTGACGCCCTCTGCTGACCTCAGAGGGCGTCTCTCCTCACATGCATGCACACACAATTTTAAAATAACCAAAATAAACCATTGGAAGACAAGATAGCCACCCCCTGATAAAATTAGGGTGAGTTTTCAAAACAACCAAACCATAGCTTCCACCTTACAAAAGAAGCAGCTCAAGCCAAGCTCCCTGACCTGAGCGGAGATCTGCATCCTTGGGTACTAAGATTACCTTGTTAACTGTAATCTTCATTTGCTAGTCTGGAGCTGGCTTAGCAATAAAACATCTTTGTCTTACAGGAGGCTTACAGATGAGAAACGAGGCTTATAGTCTAAAGAAAGCAACACAATTTCTTGCATGCTACTGTTTTCCAGGGTTTATATTTTGACCCTTGAAGAATTCAGAAAAATACACTAACTATAGAATAGGTATGGGGGGCACCTGCAATGCGGAATCTAAATCCAAGAAGCTTCTTTTGGATTTATCTCATATCATGACTTTCTATGAATAACAGAGGTTTTTTTGTTATTATTGTTTAAGCTGCAAAATACCACCCAACAGGTTTCTAAGCCTCAGTTAGTGGGCATCTAAACGCAAGACAAGCACAGTGACATCTTTTACAGACAGGGCCAATGAGTTTTAAAATGACAGCCTTAAAATGCTGAGCCAGCCTGAGGACACAGAGGGTTTGCCTACCACACAGAGATGGCCTGAGAACACAGGGCTTGCTTAGCACACATAGACAGCCTGAGGACTCAGAGAGCTTGCCCACCACACATAGCCCTGGGCCCTATCCCAAGCACCAAGTAAACCAGATGTGGTAGGTCAGGCCTGCGAGCCTAGCCCGCTGGCAATAGAAACAGGATGAACAGATATCCTTGGCTATGTAGTGAGTTCAAGGTCAGTCTGGTTTACATGAGACCTGTCTACAAGTGAGTATGTGAGCAAATAAAATGGCTGCAGAGATGGCTCAGTGGCTAAGAACTCAAAAATGTTCTCTCAGAATCCTGGAGTTCCTGGCAGCTACCCAGTCAGACAGTTCACAGCTGCCTTCTCTGCAGTAGGAGATCAAGGACCCCCTCTGGTGCCCTCAGGCACTGGCAATCATGTGTTTTCCAATATACAGAGAATTTTTTAAAGTAAATATTAAAAAGCAGGAGTGTGTGTGTGTGTGTGTGTGAGAGAGAGAGAGAGAGAGAGAGAGAGAGAGAGAGAGAGAGAGAACTCACAGGAGCTGAGTAAATACAGATCTCCACTGTGGTCATGCCCCCCGCCGGGGAGGGGGACTGCCATGTAGAATTCTGACAGCAAACTGTTCTGTTGTGCAGGCATTAATTGTTTGTTTTTCTGGGATACCTGCCTTTTAAGATCTCCCAGCAGAGGGAAGAAGTTTGAGCAGAGCTAGCACTCATGAACAACGAAGGAGCTGTGTTTTAAGGATCAACTTCATTTCTCCTCCTTCTTAGATTTGACCAAATATCTTGGGTTGCTTTATCCATTTCATGAAATGTGTGCCTTTAGAAAGACAGAACTGTACTTTCTTAGGGGACAGATGCCACTTTCTTGAGATGTTGGGCCACACAGGAAGCACAATGGTAAGAGCAGAGGAATTAGCTGCGCTCCCTCCCTACGCTCTCCCCAAGTCACCCAGGGCTAATTACTTAACCCCTCCAAGTCTGTTTGCCATTAGTAAATTGAAAGCAATGACTCCAGCTCTCCTCTCCCACACAAACATTGTCAAAGCCAGCAGAAATAAGTTTGCCTGTTTCCCCTGCCTGGGGCATGTAAGAGCTACACCCCTATTACCCCATCCCCCAACACTCTTCCTCCACAGTCAACCACCCTGGGCACTAAGGAGAGGCTGAGAGGTAGCAGGCATAAAGCAGAGCTCAATGAGGGAAAGCTGTCGTTAACTGAAGCCAATCTTATCGAGCTTGACTCAACCTCAGAAGTTACTCGAATCATAGTGCTTCTTCTGTCTCCAACCCTGTCCTAGGGAGCTTCAAACCACACTGGGAAAAGGATGAAATGATGTTAGTAAAGCTAACATTATTTCTTGGGTCAGAGTCTGGGTCCTGGCAGCCCTAACAAGCTAGGCTCCACCACCCATCGTCAAGAGGAATTAAAGGGACAAGTAATAGCCAAAAAGCAGAGAAAGGAGATAGTAGACAGATGGAGAACAACTGTACAGTAGTCTGATAACGACTACTCCTCCTACCAAGTCCAACTTTGGGACACTAACAAGAAGCGTTAGTATTTAGCAAAGTGTTTATTTAAATTTAAATAGAGGGCACAAAGTTTGAGTAGCCAAGTCCCAGTCAGAGAGTGGCCCTGCCCACCATCTACCCATCAGCAGCTTCAGTCAGTCGGAAAAGGCGATCTGATAAACTGTCAGATCTAAGTGCAGTGTCTTCCCGGGAGGCACATCTTTCTTTCCGATGGACCCAACACGTTCACCTTTTCTTTCCCCAGCATGAGATTCCCAGGAAATTTCCAACTCCATGGATCTATTGTTCCAGTACAGTAGTCTGGCAGCTGAGGGCACACAAGTTTCCTTTAGAAATTCGTCACTTTCCCAAGCTGTAAGCTCTGACTCTATTGTTCTGCTGGTGTTCACCTGGAAGCAGACAATCAAACAAGCTCAACTCCAGTCCCACAGTTTCTGACATCCTCTTCTCCTCTCCACTGGCTCCTGATATGAGTACATGGTGATTATACATGCATTCACACACACACACACACACACACACACACACACACACACACATAATGTTTTAAAATTATGCCTGGTGAACATTCAGGAGACAGAGTCAGTCTAGACAGTATAGTACAACCCCAGCTCTCACTCTCAAAATTAATTAATTGTTTAGTGGTAGAGAAATGAGCAGAGCATTGTGGTATAATGGACCACTGAATACAAAGTGTACAATATTTCAAAATACGCAGCATAAAGGGTTAAATTAGTGAGTTTCCTCTTGGCTTTTTAATAGAAAGCATGAGATTCTCATCAGACGTTTGCAGCTTGATGTTTCGACTTGTCCTGCTCACGGGGACATCTGCACTTCCTTTCGCCTTCGGGGGCTCTTTGATGTCTGCCTAGGAGAAGTTCATTTCCTGGACTTACTTGATACTAACAGTGTTGCTTGTCACTCAAGTGTCTCAACAGATGGGTCCTCAGAGAGGGTCCTTGGGAAGGCACAGTGAAGACTGCTCAGCCTTGTTCTTCTAAGAACTATGCAGTATCTAGCCAAATGTCTCCTCAAACTGAAGAAACTCAGAAGGCCGCAGGAGTGTCTGCCTGGCCATCTCAGAAGGTCGCAGGAGTGTCTGCCTATACTGTGATCTTCAAGGCAAACAGCACAAGGAAGAGGTCAGTATGCAAATAAACCCAACCCAGCTTTCTTACTTGCAGTCAGCTTGTCAATATAACCAGGTTCAAAACGTCCTGAAGTTCTAGAAGACAAATGCCTTTCAATGAAGGCTCTGCTTAGAAGCAGAGAAAGATTTCAAAACAAAACAAACTAAAACAAACTATTACATTTTTTAAAACCCTATTATTTAAATCACCTTTTGAAACTAAGTGGGTAACTCAGTCAGGAAAGTGCTTCCCTTAACTGAGTTCAATCCCCAGAACCCAGAGAGGAAACAGTGTCTAAGCTATTGTGAGCCCAGCCCTAGGGTAGAGAGGCAGAGACAGGCAGATTCCTGAGGCTCAATGACCAGTCAATCCTAGCCTATCTGACAGATTCCAGGCCAGTGAGTAACTTGGAAAAGAAAAGAAAAGAACAGAAGGGGAGGGGAAGGAGGGGAGGGGAGGGGAG
>NC_034604.1:11413060-11443026 GCF_900095145.1 Mus pahari | reverse complement strand
GAAGAGAAGAGAAGAGAAGAGAAGAGAAGAGAAGAGAAGAGAAGAGAAGAGAAGAGAAGAGAAGAGAAGAGAAGAGAAGAGAAGAGAAGAGAAGAAGAAGCTGACCAAGGTCTCTTGACCTTCATTTTTCCTCCACACAGGTGCACACAGACACACAAAAAAAATTCTTTTGTTTCCTTTGGGCTTGCTAGTTTCCTGTCTGAAAGAACTGCAGGGACAAAAATGGAGAAGACCCTGAGGGAAAGGAGATCCAGTGACAGGACCAAATTGAGATCCAGGTCAAGGGGAGGCTACAAGGCCTGACACTACGATGTGCTTACAGACAGTAGCCTAGCACGGCCGTCCTCCAAGAGGCCCATCGAGTAGCTGAAAGTGTCAGATGCAGATATTTGCACCCAACCAATGGTCAGAAGCTGCTGACCCTTGTGGTTGAACCAGGGAAAAGCTGGAAGAAGCTGAGGAGGAAGTCGATTCCATAAGAAGACCAGCAGTCGGGGGCTCAGCGGTTAAGAGCACTGACTGCTCTTCCAAAGGTCCTGAGTTCAGTTCCCAGCAGTCACATGGTGGCTCACAACCATCTGTAAGGGGTCTGATGCTCTCTTCTAGATTTGGAGAAGGCCAAGAAGGCCACAACTAACCTGGACCCTGGGGATCTCTCAGACACTGATCCACCATCCAGGCAGCATACACCAGCTGACATGAAGCCCGGGACACGTATACAGCAGAGGACTGCCAGTCTGGAATGTCAGAGAAGATGCAATTAAACCTTGACAGACTTATCTTCTTGGAGACAGGGGGCTGGGGGTGGGGGATATGAGATGAGGCCCAGTCAGAGGGTGGACCGGGAGGGGAATATTGACTGAACTGTAAAAAAAAAAAAAAAAAAAAAAAAAAAAGATTAAAGAATAAGAATAATAAAGTCTTTGATTTCTTATTGAAACCCACATGGTCAAGGGAAGGAAGAAAAGTTTCCTTTAGACTTGCTATTTTCCCACTAAAATGCTGCTTTTTAGGGAGAGGTATAATTTTTTTTATTAGATATTTTCTTTATTTACATTTCAAATGCTATCCCGAAAGTTCTCTATACCCTCCCCCTGCCCCTGCTCCCCTACCCACCCACTCCCACTACTTGGCCCTGGACTTCCCCTGTGCTGGGTCATATAAAGTTTGCAAGACCAAGGGGCCTCTCTTCCCAATGATGGCCGACTAGGCCATCTTCTGCTACATATTAAAATGCTGCTTTTTAAGATAGAATAACATATGAGACAGGATTTCTACTCACTATGGACTAGCAGAGACTTGGTCTATCTTCCTGTACTAAGAAGCAACCAAAACAAAGTATGAATTGCCCTCAGGCTCTGAACTGAAGGTCTCATGGGTGGTGATAACACAGAGGATAGGACTGACAACAGGTGGGGTGGTTTGTAGATCTCTGTGCAGGAAAGGAGAATCCACACAGGAGCTGTCAGTGCAAGCAATCAGAATTCCGAGAAGTCGAGAAGGCTGACACAGGAACAGTAGAAGGCCTGTGCCATGGGGGTAATTCCAGGTTTTTGTAGGAAAGTCTCCTCAGGACTTTGGGTGAGTCCTGACCTACACATGCAACAAAAGAAGTTGTTTTTTTTTTGTTTTTTGTTTTTAAAGTTCACATAGGACACAGGACATCTGTGATAACAGACAAAGATGTTGGGTGGGATGTATATAGTTACTGTCATAAACATGAGATTAAGCTAGAGATTCACTAAAGGTTGATTTTGATCATTCCTAACATTCCTTAAAAGCAAATCAAAATCAGTCACTACAGGATGGAGACACAGCTAAGTGGTAGAGAGCCTGCCTAAAAGAAGAATGGTTCTGGTTCAGTGTTTAGCATTGAAAACAACAACAAATCCATGAGCAAAACAAACAACCAACCATAAAAACAAAACCCCACTGATTCAAATACAACAAGCACTAGAGTAAAAATTGGATAACATTGTGAAAAACACAGCAAATCCAGGGACTAAGAAAGATGGCTCAGCAGTCAAGAAGGAACCCAAATTAAGTTCCTGTCACCCACATCACGTGGCTCCCAACCATCTGTACCTCCAACAGTAAGACTAGGACTCTACTGTCCCTGGTCTCCAAGAGCAACCTCATTCATTTTCACAGCCCCCCACAAGATACATAATTAAAAATAAAAATACCTTTTGTTTGTTTGAGTAAAAGTTTCACTATATAACTCTGGCTGTCATGAAACTCATCAGCACACTTGGCAAAAATAAATCTCTATGATTTGTTTTTTTTTCTTTTAACAAAAGAATACAGCAGGCAACAATGTAATATTCCTTTTAAAATGTTTGATTTGAACAAATAAGGTCTCAAAGGAATGTTGTGTTCTGTTAGAAATGTGTTCTATAAGAATGGTTGGAAAATCAATCAATAGAAAGAAAGAAGTAACAGAGATTCTGAGACTAGCAAAAAGGGTGTTTAAAGCAATGAGGAATGGCAATAAAACAGGAAGGTGAAACTAATGAGCGAAAAGTAAAGATAAAGGGGAACCATAAAAATAAACAAGTCTAAGAGGAGATAGAACAATACAAAAGCAACGAAGAATCAAGTGACAGTTTCAATGTCTGTTTTAAATTTCGTCAAGCAGATAATTACATATTCAATTTTTATTAGGTATTTAATTCATTTACATTTTAAATGCTATCCCCAAAGTCCCCTATACCCTCCCCCCAACCCGCTCCCCTACCCACCCACTNCCCCTTCTTGGCCCTTGTGTTCCCCTGTATGGGGCATATAAAGTTTGCAAGACCAAGGGGCCTCTCTTCCCAATGATGGCTGACTAGACCATCTTCTGCTACATATGCAGCTAGAGACATGAGCTCTGGGGGTACTGGTTAGTTCATATTGTTGTTCCACCTATAGGGTTGCATCCCCCGTCAGCTCCTTGGGTACTTTCTCTAACTCCTCTATTGGGGGCCCTGTGTTCCATCCGATAGCTGACTGTGAGCAACCACTTCTGTGTTTGCTAGGCACTGGCATAGCCTCACAAAAGACAGCTATATCAGGGTCCTTTCAGCAAAGTTGCTGGCGTATGCAATAGTGTCTGTGTTTGGTGGCTGATTATGGGATGAACCACTGGGTAGGGCAGTTTTTGGATGACCCATAGAATATATTAATAAGTATTTAAAACACCTCAGTTAGAATGCAGAGTCTCAGACTAGATTGTAAAAGAAGAGATCTAAATATATGCTGTGTATGAAAACTTATGTTAAGTATATATATTGATAAGTTAAAAGTAAAAAGCTGGAAAATTATGCTCATAAAAATATCAGTAAAAGAAAGAAATTCTGAATCAGACAAGGTAGGTTTTAGAACATAGAATATCACCTGATTGTTCTAAACATATTATTTTATAGTAAAGGAGTTAATGCACCAAGAGGATATAACAATTTCAAATTTATATACTGAAAATTAAGCTTCAAAATATATATGAGATTGATGAAATTAAAGGAGAAAATGGACAAATCCACAGGACAGCAGGGCAGTTCAACACTCTTCTCAGTAGTTGATGGACAGAAAAGGCAGTTACAGAATATTTGAGCGGCAGTTACTACTAAATTTGATTGGCAGTCAAAATATTGCACTCCACAGTAGCAGAACTTATATTCTTTTTGTGTGCCCCTAGAACAATCACCATGTCAGACTGGATTTTTAGCCATAATACAGCTCTATGTCTATGTGTATATATAGAAATTAATGAAATTAAAAACAGGAAGCAAAACTAAATACAAATCAAACTGGCAAATCTCTAAAAGACAGATGAGAAATAAAGGGAAGAAGACACAAGTTACCATCATCATGATAGGAAATAGGACATTGTTGTGGTTTTGTCTTTTACTGTCTATTGTAAAACTACATGAGGGGTCTCTAAGACCTGGAGTCTACATGTAGCCCCTGGGACCCTGCCTCCATGTTAATTCTGATTGGTGAATAAAGATGCTAACAGCTAATAGTTGGGCAGAGGAGACAAAGATGAGGCTGAGGTTTTGGGGACTTTGGGAGAGAGTACCATGATGAGGGGGAGAAGAGAGAAGGAGACTGCCATGGGCAAGGGGCCAAGACAACATGGCCAGGAGGGCTGCCTAATTGGAGCCAAGAGCAGCCCAGATGAAACATAGTAAGGGACGATGGGGTTATCGATAGGAAGATAGATTCTCAGCATGGAGGGTCAGCAGATGCCCAGCTCTCGTGCTGCCTACTGTGTATTTTAAAATATAAAGGCTGTGTGTGTCTTACATCCAGGAACATAAATGGTCTAAAGGGGGGAAGAAGCATTGTGACTGAAATTTAATATTTTTACTGTAGGACATCGCTACCATTCTTACAGCTACCACAAAGAGTATAAATATTATGAGGTTGATGCTAATATATTTGTAACTTAGGTAGAACAGAAAACTATTAGCATTGAGGAGATTCTTAAAATATTAACCTACTAAAACTCATTCAAAAGAAATGTATAGCCTAAACCACCCTATATACAATAAATAAACTTAGTCTATGGGATAAAATTTTCACATGCACAAAACTCCTTAAGGAGCTTTTGTTTGCAAACATGGAGACCATTAGGGAAGACACAAGTAAGCACAAGAAGCCTAGTGCCAAGCGACACATCTCAGGCTGGAGGATCGCTGTGGAAGAGGGGCAGAAGGGTAGTGGGAGCCTGAGGGTCAGGGAGGTTGCTGTCTCTTCTAGCAATGTCAGAAGCTAAACCCACAAAGTCTCACTAAAAGGATTACCTAAACATGAGCTGAGCAAGGACGACAGCAATGGACATGCTAAAACAGGTGACAGGAGACAGACCATGATGCCTCCATACCACACAAACTACTAAGGAGTACTGAGGATAAAGAAATAGACTCCCGAGAAAAGAAAGAGCACCCCACTGATTATCCCAAAACAAATGGTCAGCCCTGAAAATACACATACAAATAACATATATAATACATATAAATAACATAATACACATACAAATAACAATACAATACAAATAACATAATACACATACAAATAACATAATACAATACAAATAACATACATAATACACATATAAATAACATAATACACATACAAATAACAATACAATACAAATAACATAATACACATACAAATAACATAATGCACACACAAATAACATAATGCACATACAAATAACAATACACATACAAATAACATAATACACATACAAATAACATAGTACACATACAAATAACATAATACACATATAAATAACATTAGACAGACTGAGCTGGCTGTATTCATGCATTTAGGGATATAGATAGAGAGATAGAAAGATAGAGATTTATGGATCTATATTCATATATAGAGATATACATCTATAAGAACAGTTAATGAAAAAGATAAATTTGAAAGCAAGGAAATGTATAAGGGAGAGTTTGTAAGAAGGAAAATGAAGAGGGAAATTATGTAGTTCAACTATAACATCAAAAACGTAAAGAAATATTTTTTAAAGGAGTTTTTTAAAAAAAAAAAAAAAAGAGGGAACTTGAAAACATTACAAAAAGAATCCAATATGACTTCTTCCAAAATATTTAAGAAGCAAATAATACAATGTCTATACTAATTTTCTATATTTTCTAAATGCCTGAAATAGCAAAAAACTGTTTCATTTAATCTACCTTCTTGTATCTTCCAGAGCTACATTCCTAAGCTAAAACTTACAATAAAGTTATCCTCCAGTTTTGTTGGAAGAATCAAGTAAGATAATAGTACAAAAGGGACACATAAATAGAAAGCAAACAAAACACTGTGAAGGGCATAGTGCACAGTTCAGTGTCAGTGAGCTTGTCTAGGTGTCTACAGGAGAGAGAGCGCATGCTCACGAGCGCACACACACACACCCACACCCACAATGTGCTAGTTAGACTGAATTCAAAGCAAACACAAGTCATCTCATTAAGAATTTAATACTTTTCTTTAATAAATTATTCTTTTCTTTTCTGTTATCTCCCAGAAAGTGATATGGATTTACCCAGAGAGAAAACTTACACTAATGATGCACTTTGGAGAATGGATGCTAAATGCTAAAGAGGTCAGAGGTCAAGAGATGGCACCTGAGTGATAGACAATAGCTTTCTTCCCTATTTTCTGTTTTTGTTTTGATTTGTTTTAAAAGGGATAACAAGGAACTAGGGCTCTATAGTTAAGAGTGTGGGGCACCTGGCATGGGGACATAAAAGGGGTGGGAGAGATGACCCGTGTCCTGCCAGAGCTTCGAGGCTATGGGAGGGCAGACGCACTCTCCACTCAGCCCATGTGGGTGTCTGGCTGTGGGGAGCCACAGAACCCCAGTCTACAGGGTTAGAGAAGGAGCACTCTGGGGTCTCTGGGCCTCACAGAGGCCAGAGATGACAGGTTCTCAGTCTCAGACATTCTAGACGCTGCTGTATGTCGCAGAAGAGCTGAAAACAAAGCGGGCAGAAGGGGGAACGGGGCAGAGAGAGAAGGCGCTAGGTGGTTCCCATGCAGGAGAGGGTCTTTGGTCCAGCCTGGTGGCTGGAAACACTGAGAGGCCTTCGAGCAGATTAGATGCAGCTCTTTAGGGAAAAGCCTATTCCAGTATTCTAGCACAGGAGGGCTTGATGAGCAGAGAAGGTCAATGGTTTTAGAGCTTTATTGTAGAAAAGGAGAGGGGAGGGGAGGGGAAGGGAGGGGAGGAGAGGAGAGGAGGAGAAGAGAAGAGAAGAGAAGAGAAGAGAAGAGAAGAGAAGAGAAGAGAAGAGAAGAGAAGAGAAGAGAAGAGAAGAGAAGAGAAGAGAAGAGAAGAGAAGAGAAGAGAAGAGAAGAGAAGAGAAGAAGAAGCTGACCATGGCCATGTGGAGAGAGGGAAGAAGGGAGGGGGAGAGAGGGAGAAAGAAGGCTAGAGAGAGAGAAGAGACAAGGGAGACAAGAGCTTAAGAGCTTAAGAGGGAGAGGAAGGACCAAGCAGCCCCTTTTATAGTGGGCTGGGCTATCTTGCTGTTGCTAGGTAACTGTGGTGAGGCACATACCTGGCTATTGCCAGGTTAACTGTGGGTTTGGAGTCTAGCCAGAGTACCAGGAACTTGAGACATTGTCTACGTGACTGGTAGTCACAGGATTATGGAATTGAGTCATGGTATCAGGCTTCTGAGTCTAGGAATGTGGCTCACTGTTCCATCCCTTGTAGAGTTTTCTACTGGGTCTCCAGATAAGCCTCACTCGACCAGAATACAGATTCCCTTTCTCGGTCCCACATAAGAGTCCCATCTGCTCTTCCAAAGAACCTGGGTTCAGTTCCCAGCACCCAAAAGACTGCTAACATCCATCTGTAACTCTAGTTCTAGGCAATCCATCATCTTTTTCTGGTCTCTGCAGGCACTGAATGCATATGATATGCACACACATACATGCAGGCAAATCATACATACACATAAAATAATATTTCTTAATTTTAAGAGAATATCAAACAGAGCCAAAGAAATTTATTTAAATTCACTGATGAATTATAAAATGTCTAAAATAATAATAAGTCAAGACTCTTATGTTTACTTGGTACTCCTTTTAAACATTAAATATCCTTTATCTTAAAGACAAGTAAACTCGGGTCCATTACATACAGAAACCTTCCCTGCAGTGGTCTAAAGTCTGCTTTAAAACGTAACTGGAAACATGTCTGTCATCATCTCTCAGTTGTAAAGCCCTGGCTCCCCTCAGAAGATTTTATCCTCTCTTAGCAAACCTAAGGAGGTTCTCTCCTAATTATAGAGAATTACACCAGACGTGCTTGTCTCCCCAGCCAGGGATTTTCTATACCTGCCCAGTGGGATCAAAAATTGCCTGACCAGAGATTCCCTCAGAACAGGAAAGAGTGCCAGACGATAAAGAATTGGCAAGACGCCAGAGTCAAAACCAGGAAATTCCCAGAGTCAAGATGAAGGGGCATGTACAGACCCAAGTTATACCCACACTGATCTAACATATGACTTCTGAAGCAACACCATCTATTCTGAAAATCAGTGTATAAAATTTGTCATGCACCAAAGTCTTTGAATATCATATCTAAATGCCAACTGTATTTAACAAAGGTAACAACTATATTCAGCAAAGATAAGGTTGAACTTGGCCAAAAGTATCAAACACTAGGAACAATCATTGCACCATTCCAGAAAATATTGGATGCTAGCCACAACTAAAAGATGAAGCCAGTGCAGGTAGCTGTGTCTTCAACCCCATTGCAGTGGTTGTCCCCATCAAGCTGGGGTGAGAGGACAGCTGTGACCATGACATTCGTTCACCGGACTTTCACTGCAATGGGGACACATGTGACCATGGAGTAATAGAAAGTGACATTCCTTATGTCGTGTCAGTTTTAAGATCCAGATAGACAGAGATATAGATGTCAGCTTGCAGGGCACGCAGGCTTCATTGCCCATGGACACCACGCTGCCAGCACCTGTCCACACAGCAGGTTGTGTGCCTCGGAGTGAAGGGGGACACATGATCTCCTCTCCGGCCTCTCCACCCCAGGCTGCAGCAGTCACAAAGGGGTACCTCCTCTCAGTCTGTGTCAGCACAGGGAGATCAGTCAGGAGAGACCACTTATAATTATCTATGCAGATGGTCACTTCATTAGCATAGCTTCCAAACAACCAGTTTTCAGGGTGTGGAGATTCTCTCTCTCTCTCTCTCTCTCTCTCTCTCTCTCTCTCTCTCTCTCACACACACACACACACACACACACACACACACACCTTCCTAAGCAAGACTTTGGGAAGTAATGCAACATACTCTACAGAGGCAGAGGAGAGAATCTCTTCTTTTAGGGAACCCTGCAAGAATGATGACTTTGGGGGGGGGCATGGGGTTAGATACAAAGATGCACCTGCTTTTAAATGAGACCATCAGAGGGTGTGGAACTCCTAACAAAGTTGGCAGCTTTGAATCTCCCCTTTCCAAGGTTTAGAAGAGTCAGGCAAGAGTCTCACTTTTCTTGGAATAAAGAGAAGATGGCAGAGTGGGGGACTGCAAGAGGCTTTGGGATCATACTTCTGAACATGAGAAGGCAATTTAGAGGGAAGTACGTCTACAGTCCCAAGGAACAGAGGCAGAAGGATCTGAGGTTCAAGGCTAGCCTGGGGGTTCAAGACCAGCCTGTGTCACACAGACAGATACATACGATGTAGACTAGTAGACATAATGTCTGCCTAACATGTGTAGTATAAACCCAGTATGATTGCTTGCACATGAACATATGAAACCTTGTCTTATTTAACCCATCCATCCATCTATCCATCCATCTATCAATGGGTCTGACTCTGCAGGCCCGTCCACTTGGGAAGCTGAGGTAGAAAGAAAAAAAATTCAAATTCTCTCTCCACCACTTGTCAAAGCCTTGTCTCAAAAGAAAGTATTTTTTTTTAAAAGCTAGAGACATAATTCAGTGGCAAAGTGCTTGCCCATCATGTACAAGCTCCAGCGTTCAACCTCTAATACCAGAAATTAATTAATTAATAATTTAAAAACAAAAACTATGAAGACTTCACTTTAGGGAAATAACATCTTTGGTAAATAATAATATAGAGAGCAAAACTGTTATGAAGGAAATTTAGAAATCCCTCTGCCTAGCTCCTCCCCCTTGTCCCATGATGCCACTGGAGAGCTGATTGACAAGCAGTACCTAAGTTTTCCTAGGAGACAATGTGGGAGACTGATTAATTTGAGGCTCATACTGTGCAGAAAGTAGCACAGTACAAGCATCAAGATGAAATGACCTTATCCAAGGTCAGCAAAGAATTTCTACAAAGTCACAATAAAGTTTCCCAGAGGCTGAATACCTGGCCGAGTTGTCAAAAATGCTAAACCAGCATTCTGAAAATCCTGAGTTTTATCCCCGGTACTGCATCAACCAATTGTGGTAGCAAACAACGGTGATCTCCACCCTACAGAGGTAGAACCAGGAGAATCAGAAGTTCAAGGGCTATGTCAGACCCTGTCTCAAGAGGGCCAGAAGGGAAAGTTGGACAAATGACTCAGTCAATACCATATTTGCTGTACAAACACAAGAGCCTGAATTTGATCCTCATTCCCCATGTAAAAACCTAAGTAAAGCTTTCTTAAAGCTTTGGTGCCTGTTATGCTGTGCTAGTACTTGTAGCACTGTAAAAGTGGAGACAGGAATCCTCGCTTTTCCTGCCTGACCAACCTCAAATTCCTACTTCAAAAAAAACTATGGCTCTTGGGGAATGACATCCAAGGCTGACCTCTGGTCACCAAACACATTCACATACAGGGACACACGCATCCTCATATCATATAGAAAAAAGCAAAAAGACATTTGTCACCATCCCTGCTGAGCTGCCACTCCAGCTGATCCCACACTCTGCATTGGCAAGTGAATGCCCATCTTCTTGAGCAGAAAAGATTTGTTTCACTGTCAGCCTCATGTTCTCTCCTCCGCAAAATTGAATCACCCTGGAGGGACTACATGACAATCCCTACAGTTTCGCAAGGAGAGCCCCACACATACCATCAGTCCAGCGTTCCAGACCACTAGCACCCGGGTACATGGCCACACAATACCATGCTGTGTGTCTCAGGGTGAGTGAGCCCCCTCTTTGCAGGAAAGAACTGAGGCAAGATCTTGAGGTTCATCCATGCAGAGAGACCATCTGTAACAATACAGGGTTCTCTATTCCCTACACCCCCACCTCCACCGTGGTTTCTTGCCTGATTCAGTGAGTAAGCACACTTTGATCTCTATGGAAAGAGATCAACATTCAACAAGGGAAAATTTGCCAAGATTCTTGATAGCACTTTCGTGCACCTTTTTTGTTATGAAAACTTACATTATTCTTAAAGGGAGCCATGGAGCTGGAGAGCATGGGCCCATCTCATTGTTCACGGCTGATTAGGGCGAGAGATGCTTGTGCCACATTCATTTAATGTTTCACTCAGGCTCTCTGCTCCATGAAGCCTCCATGTGTCTTTTCACTAGTCAACATTCATGTCTTTTTAAAACCACAGTAAATCTCTTTGATTGGGACTGGAGGCTTGGATCATTCAATTTGTGTTAGCAAACTGTCTTATCTCCGTGTGGGCCAGGCTGTCCCTGGCATGTCCAGAACGGCACCTCAGCATGGGCCAGGAGGCCAGAGCAGAAGGCAGCAGGCAGAACCTTCGGACATGACAGACAGGCTTGGGCTATCCCACCACTGGGCTCCCAAGGATGGCAGACAGGAAAACACCAAGCACATGAAATGGAAATGGAAGGCTGGTCCTCTTCCACAGAGACAGGCAGCACCCTGAGCCCAGACAGATTCATTCCAAAGCGGAAGAAAGAGCAGAGCTCATGTTCCCTGCGTGTGATCTTACCCAGCAGCTTGCAGATGCCAAGGAAAATATTCCTGCTGGGAACTTTTTAGAGGAAGGGTGTTTTTCTGCAGTTTTAATCCTTTTTTTGCGTGTGGTGTTTTTTGAAAGTGGCTTTTTCCAGAAGAACCTGCCTTAGTCTCCTGGGTTTGGGGATTAGAGGCATGCCCCCATGCCTGCCTACATGCCTGGCTCCTCTTCCTCCTCTTCCTCCTCCATCTCTCCCATCCTCCATCGATTATTGAACATCCCTTAGCATATTTCCTTGTACACGGATTCTTACTCTCATTCCTTTATCAATTCACTCATCAGCCGAGTCTTAAAAGGCTACTGTTGGGACCCTGTGAACAGGTACCAGGGATATAGAGAACAGACATGTCTAAGATGTAGTCCTTAAGGCAGAAGAGATGGCTCAGCTGTTCAAAGCATATACTGATCTCAGTTTGGTTACCAGTACCCATATCAGATGGATCACAACAGCCTGTAACTCTGGCTCCAAAGGACCTGTTACCCTCTTCTGGACTGTGTGGGTACCTGTGTTCACGTGTGCATATTCCTCCCATCCCCCCTGTATACACATAATTTAAAACAGATTCTTTAGAAAAGGATGTGATCTGCTTGGAGGTCACGGATTATTTTCATTGGGCGAGTGCTGGCCCACTGCTGGGTTCTTCCTAAGATCTCTTTGACCACTGTTCTACTCATGATCACTCAACAGTCCTGCACAGGAAACAGCAAGACCCTGTGCTTTCTGGTTTCAGTGTCAGATTTCCAGGTACTTTTGACTACAATGTAAGAGACCAAGGAATGTGTTGTGAGAGTCGTGCACAGGAAATCTACCCTCTAGCACTATCCTTCATATGTGCAAAAGTCAGTAGTTTCCATCTTTTAAATACTCCTTCAGTTTAAAAAGGACAAATAATGAAGAAAAGAGTTGGGCCATTGTGCAGGAGGTTAGACATCATTGCCATATGAGACAGAATCCCATTCCTGAGTCAGTGTCCAAAGAAGGAAAAATCTTTATACAGAAAGGTGTATACTAATATCCATAGTAGCACTAAGCATAATAATTTTGTTACCAAAGAAGAAACAAAACAAGTCTCTTGTTTTGTGGACATATGTATCATGGAGCTGAGTGTTGAGGAATACTGTTGTACTGGCTGGTTTTCTGTGTCTACTTGACACAAGCTGCAGTTTATGGGGCCATGGGTATGTGGGAAGAGGGGAGTGGGATAGTGCCCGAATCCCGCCAGAGTTCCTGTGCTCTGGGTGGGCGGATGCACGAGGACTGCTGGATGCTTTCCACGTGACCTGGGTGGGCATCTGGCTGTGTTAGGCTACTGACCCCACACAGCGGGGTGGTGGACAAAGGGCAGCCCCAGGTACCAGGCTCTCAGTCTCTGGCATCCCACACTGGATACAGCGGAGATGCTGAGAACAGACTGGGACCCCGGGACAGCACTTGGCCCCAGAGATAAGGGAAGAAGGCAGAGGGAGGGGGGCTCTGGGTGGTTCCCACGCAGGAAAGAGTCCTTAGTCCCGTCTGTGCCTACAATGTAGGAAGGACTCCTGGCGGGAGGTTAGACATGGCTCTTTAAGAGTCTATGGTTTTAGAGCTTTATTGTAGAAAGGCAGGGGGAAAAGGGGGAAAGTGAGACGGTTGAGAGAGGGGGAGGCCGGCCATGGCCACAAGGAGAGATGGGGAGAGAGAGAGAGAGAGAGAGAGAGAGAGAGAGAGAGAGAGAGAGAGAGAAGAAAGGCTAGAGAGTAAGAGAGGTAAAAGCTTAGAGAGAGTAAATGAACCCTAACCCCCCTCCCCATGCCTCTATGAGGGTGCTCCCCCTCCCACCCACCCACTCCTGCCTCATCACCCTAGTATTTCTCTACCTTGGGTCATTGAGCACCCACAGGACCAAGAGGCTCCCCTCCCAGTGATGCCTGATAATGCAGTCCTCTGCTGTATAACCAGCTGGAGCCATGGGTCCACACCTCCCCCATGTACTCTTTGGTTGGTGCTTTGGTCCTTGGGAGTTTGGGGGGTCTGGTTGGCCAATATTGTTCTTCCTATGAGGTTGAAAACCCCTTCAGCTCCTTCAGTCCTTGCCCTAACTTCTGCATTGGGGTCCCTGCGCTCAGTCTGATATTTGGCTATGTGCATCCACATCTGTATTGGTTTGGCTCTGGCAGAGCCTCTCAGGAGACAGCTATACCTGGCTCCTGTCAGTAAGCACTTCTTGGTTTGTGTGTGTGTGTGTGTGTGTGTGTGTGTGTGTGTGTGTGTATACTTGCATATACATACTTGCATATACGTGCACACACACAATCAAACCTTCAACATGTCTAAAACACATCTATACAAAACCTGCTCATGCCCATTCTCTCTGGCCCCACTGGAGCATGAACTGGCAATGTCACTCACTTAGGACTTGTTTGTGAATTCCAACAGAGCAAGGCTTTGACTATAAGAGAACTGAAACATCCCTTAGAAGAAAACAGGCTCCGTACCACGAATACTCATTTTCATCTTCTGCCTGTGGAAATGCTACACACCATCACAGCATCCACTTCATGGGGAAAAGCTGTCCTTAGATATTGACTATTAGGATCCTTGACTAAAAGCACGAGAGAAGACACTAGAGTGCTAAGGGGACCATCTCAGCACCTGGGAGTGCAGAGGCAGGTCATTGAAAGGCCAAGGTCAGCCTGAGCTACAGAACCAGATGGAGACCAGACAGACAGAGACCCCCATCTTAGAAAGGGGTGGATATCTTATTTTTCTTAAAAAATGACTGTGTGTGGTGGTATATGCCTTTAATCCCAACACTCAGGAGAAGACACAGGCAGATCTCTGTAAGGTCAAGTCCAGTCTGGTCTATAAAGTGAGTCCAGAACAGCCAGGGTTACAGAAGGAGGAAAGAAAGAAAGAAAAAAGAAAGGGAGGGAGGGAGGGAGGGAGGNAGGNAGGAAGGAAGGAAGGAAGGAAGGAAGGAAGGAAGGAAGGAAGGAAGGAAGGAAGGAAGGAAGGAAGGAAGGGAAGAAACAGAGTGGGGAGTTGCCTAATGGAAAAAGGTATTTACCATTCAAGCATTAGTTCAGATCATCGGAAAGTGAATAAAGTCAGACACAGTTGGACGCCAATCTGTAATTCTTATGCCTTTTCAGGAAGATGGGAGACATGCAGGAGAATATGGGAAGGTATGCGCCGGCTAGCCTGGTATATGCAGCAGTGAACAGCAGATCCCACCTTAAACAAGATAGGAGGGGAGCTCTGACTCCTGAGGTTGTCCTCTGACCTCCACATGCACACTTAGTTCACACGAACCCACACTCACATACACAAACACACATCACACACTTATATATCACAGGACACACACACACACACACACAGAACTGCTGTCAGGGAGATTAACTCAAAGAAGTGCCCCTCAGGCAGTCTTGGTCAGGGCTTCAGAAATACCACCAAAGGTTCCCTGGTTTTCCCTGGCCACGAACTCTGCTTTCCTTTGTACTAGTTCAATGCCAAAGGCCATTTGTTTACCACAGAACTTACTTCCACTTACCTTCAAGGCACTGGAAAAGAGAAAATGTCCACTGTCTTCCAAAGTCCAACACAGTAGAACTGTGTTTAATGCCTCACACTGGATCAAAGGAACTCTTTCTCTCACCATAGAAATAGCTGCATTTTGTGTTCTGTGGTGCTAGACTAAACAGCATTGTATCACTAAGCCTGAAAGGTAATCCATCCACCCTCTGACCTAAACTTATTAACAACGAGACCCCCAACACATACTCAGTCTTCTAAAGAGCAACCTCTACCAGCTCAGACATCAAAACACAGCTCATGGGGAAACAACCAAGTATATGAGAGTCCTTTGCCGGGTCTATACAATATTTTCTCCAGACCAAGAGATTGCTCTCTAGACGTCTGCACTGTTAATTATAATACACAGTTTGAGGCTGTGAAACTGATCTAGCAAGAAAACCTCCTCCTGCTATGTTGATGATTCATCAAAAGCAGAAAATGTGGCCTGTCACTCCCCAACAAAGAGAAAATGCTGGAACATGTGCTGTTTTTTTTATAGAGTCATTTGGTTCTACAAATAGTCGTGTGCACATCAGTGTCCAACATGGACACATAGGGAAAGTTGGATGCCTGCTGTTAGCAACACCTTCACTTCAGCCTCTCGGGATTCTCAGGTATTGCCATGACCCATTAGAGCCCTCTTGTCGCAGTCAGAGGCCTCTTGTCTAGAGCCAAACCTCTCTCCTAGAAACACTTCACCATAATTTCTAACAAATTTCAATTGCATAGATAAATGTGAAGACATTTACAGAGTGGGTTGGGCATCTGCTACTGTTTGATTTTCCTCAGAGATCTACCACTTTCCCATTCTACACAGTTCTGATGGAGCTGTCAATCAAGGGACAAGATTTCTCCCAACAGTAGTGGACCTGCAACCCAGGAGAGTTGATGAGCTCAGATGACTGTGTCAGGAAGAGAAGAATATCTGAGTCCTTTGCAGTGAGGAGGGAGGTGGGAAAGAAGGGAAGGGAGGGAGGGAAGGGGGAGGGAAGGAAGATCAGAGGCTTCTACTGAATATTGTTTGCTCTCAGGACCAACCTATGAACTGACAGTGCTAATCACTGGGCCTAAACATGAAGCCAACACAGCAATGGGATATATACAGTCATAGGTCACCATTAGTATTTGCTTAAGTACCATCTAAGACTATTCCTGTGGCTGAAGAAGATGGATCAGCAGTTTTTAGTGTGTACTGCTCTTGCAGAAGACCAAAGTTCAGTTCTCAGCATTTATATCAAGTGACTCACAACAGCCCGTAACTCCAACTCCAGAGAGCCAGACTCATCTGGCTACAGCTGTGCTTGTACTCACATGCATGTTCTCTCTCTCTCTCTCTCTCTCTCTCTCTCTCTCTCTCTCTCTCTCTCTCTCAAAAATAAAATAAATCTTTCATTTTTTAATATAACATTTTATCCCTGAAGTCTTCATTTATCAAAGCCACTAAATGGTCTGTTTAGTTGAGCTATGTCACCTTCATTTGTAACCAAGATTTAAATGACGTAACAGCCTATGAAGAAGTATCGGGTATCAGTTCAGTGTCCTGTTGTATAGTCAGCGGGTGAGAACTGTGGCTTTATGAACCAGGCAGAAAATTGAAAAGATGACCATCTACCACACAGGTTTCCCTAGAGGGCTTCTTATACCTCAAGGTTTGCTAAAGGGCTGCTTGATACCCAGGCCATATGGTCTTTAGCCTCCATATTTTCCCCCTACTTGGACTTTGGACTGATTATATAGGTAGACCTGATGCCTAGACATAAACCATTCTCCAGTGACCTGGTTTTTGCCAGAGACTCCTTGGTCCAGAAGAGTCTTCTTTGTTTGTTTGTTTGTTTGGTTGGTTGGTTGGTTGGTTGGTTGATTGGTTGGTTAGTTGGTTTGCTTTGGGTTTTTGAGACAGTTTCTTTGTATAACTCTGGTTGTCCTAGAACTCACTCTGTTTAACCAGTCTGGCCTCAAACTCAGAGATCTGCCCACCCCTGCCTATTGAGTGCTGGGACTAAAGGTGTGTGTCACCACACCCAGCTCAGAACACTCTATGAGCAAAGAGCCAGAGCTGTAGTGATCTGGAGAACGATGCTTCGGCACGCCCATCATCCACCACTGAATGGAACAGAGATACCATTTGGCAGGTTGGTCCCACCAGGATTCACTCAGAGCTTCAGAAGCAACCGCTTGTGTGCCCTCTAATCAGAGGTTAAGGACTACCTGGAATACAGCACACCAGGACTAGGAATGTGGCTCAGCTGGTAGAGTGCTCTCTCACTTGGCAACAGGAATCCCCAGGCTCAGTCCCCAGAACAGCATAAACTGGCTGTGGTCATATGTGTCTATAATCCTATGTGGATGGAGAAAACTCAAAACTTCAAGGTCAATTACAGCTACATTCCTAATGCAAAGGCAGCCTGGATTACTGAAGTCTTGTCTCAAAAAAAGATCAGGGGTCAGAAAATTAAAAAAAAAATAAAAAAAGTTGAACTCAAATTGAGGGCTCATGGGAGAGAAGCAAATAGGCAAAGAGAAGAATAGAGGTAAAGGCTTCTGTGCAGACCCCAAGATGCTGGGGAACACACAGCAGCCACTGCCCTACAATCCCAAGTTAAACCCTGTTCTCTGAAAGTTCCTAACCTAGTTCCTGAACTTTTCCAGAGCTTGGCCAATAAGATGCATATGAATGGAAGACTATCATCAGCAACACAGACTTACCTTCATCCTCTGAGAGGCAGCTGAGGTCAGCAGCAATAGCCTGTGTTGTCTGGGGAATCATTTGTACTACCGTGAACTCCAATGGAAGTTTGTCATGTGGGGAGCATTGCAGCCCAATAGCATAACTTAGTTAAAGATAATATGTGTGTGACACGTGTGTGTGTATGTGTATATATACACATATATGCATACTCATGAGTATGACACATATGAGCATATATACATATATATAGTATAACTTTTGATAAATGTACAATAATAATTGCCATTGCTAAAGACACTGCACACTCACACACTTTGGGCACAGGACTTGGGAAGGTTTGAGCTGGGTCTGATCTGAAAGCTGTCTGTGATCTAGCTTCTGTAGTACCAGAAAGTACTATGTAACCTGAACAGGGAGATAATCAATAGTTTTATCTAGCAATGATGACAATGAATTATAGACAATGGCTGGCATGGCAGAATATCTCTAGTATAATAGCGACTGATGGCAGTAACCAATGGCTGTTTAATTGGACGTAAGGCACACTCAGAAAGAGGGAACTCTTGCCTGGTACCAGAAACCTAACCAGCTACTCAGGGTTAGTGACATCACGAATCTCAGAAAAGAACTTAACTACTATCACTTTACTAGATCAGGATAACTCTAAAGTGCGTTCCAAAGCTTATCCCTATACCCACAGGTAAGCATAGCTCCCACCCCTCATCAAAGAAGCACCTCTAGAGCAAATGGAGACCATTACAGAAAACATAACAGGTCCCAATGCAGAGATAAGCGGTGTGGAGCCCGATAGCAACAGCACATCTGCAATACAATTCCTGCAAGACCAAGAATTCTGCTGTGAGATGTGTCTCCTAGAAATGACAGGGAAGCCACAGCCATGATAACTGGGCATCCCGGCTACCTAAAAAAGACCTGAGCAATGATAATACCAGTAGACAAGATCAAGTGGAAGGGAGAGATGTCATTGGTTCCAACCCTAGAAAAAGAACTCCAGGCAACTGGTGATCACTGAAAGGGGGCCCACAGAGTGCTCAGACCCTTGATCTGGCTTTTCCAGAGAGCCCTGACTAGGAAGCCATGCGCTGGGAGGCCAGTATGTGAATGTGCTCCCACAACCGCTCTAGGAAAACCATCTTTTATTAAACCTTGAACTGTGAATGCATGCAGCAGAGAGAGACTTACTTACCTTACAATTGCTCTCCTACTAACTTATCCCTCAGGATTACTCGCCCAGGGATAAGTCCCATAACTGGTTATCAATACAAAGTGGTCAGCCCCAGAATCATGCACATCCGAGTAATAATCAAACAAACTCGGCAGGTTGTATTTATGTATTTATATGTAATAATAATAATACAATAACTATAATAATAATAATAATAATAATAATAATAATAATAATAATAATAATAATAGAAGCCATCAATTTGAAATGTAATGAGGAGGGAGACGTGGGAGGGTTGAAGGCATGACATGTGGGAAGGGTTGAATGGAGGCAGGAAAGGGAAAGTGCTGTAGTTCTATTTTAATTTAAAAATTAATAAAAATAAAAATGCAAAGAAAGACTATCAGAACACAGATAAGATTTCACTAATGAGTGGAAGGTAGCTAATGAAAGGAATCCCTCGGGAGGAGTTGGCTCTCTAGGAAAGTGAGAAAACACAGCCAGGAAAAGATAAGAGGTAAAGTGTGTAGCTGAAGAAGAGTTGAATTTCAAAGGCAACATGCTTAAAGCATTTAAAGCAACAGAGGAGGGTAGCAGGCGCTCACCCAGGCACCCCTGCCAAGGGCCTATTGAAAAGACTTCTCTGGGCCTCTTTTCCAATCAAAATAGACCTCCTATCTCCCATTCCTTGAGGCCTTATTCTCTTTCCCCTGATCTGATAAACTAATCCTTGCTGAGGTGCGAATGGATTGATGAATAGCTCCTTCTGACTAACATATTTGCATTTTAATAGTTCCTTCTGGACATGCCTTAAACCAGAGAAACGGTGGTGAATGCCAGGTTAACCCTAGTAAGAAAACTGGTCATTCTCAGTAGGGTGATAAATCAGTAGGGGAAAATTATAGAGCAGTTAAATCTCTCTTTGCTGCATGCAGAGCTGGTCTTCATTCACGGTTCAAGGTTTAATAAAACACAGTTTTCCTAGAGAGGTTGTGGGAGCACATTCACTTACTGGCCTCCCAGCGCATGGCTTCCTAGTCAGGGCTCTCTGGAAAAACCAGAGCAAGGGTCTGAACACTCTGTGGGCCATGTGAAACAGAGTGATCCCACAGTACATGGGCCTGCCCTTCCTGCTGGACAGATGCAGAAGTCTCAGAAATGTTAGAAAGCACACGACATTCCCTGGAGATAGGGTTGCTCCCCTCCCCCACTTCACATTGTTTAACAAAGTATGTATTTCACACAAAAATATGAAAGCTATGAGTGAAAGGCATGTAGTAGAATTCATAAAAGATTATCCATGTGATTCATTTTAATTTCACAAGCAAATCATTCATGTATTTAAAAGACTCCTTTTCCTGAGGGGGGGTTGCAGCCCCTTAAGGGGAGCAACAGTGTCAACCGGCCAGACCCCCCCCAAAGCTCCCGGAGACTGGACCACCAACCAAAGAGTACGGGCTCTGGCAGCATATGTGGCAGAGGATGGCCTTGTTGGATATCAGTGGGCCTGAAGGTGTTTGATGTCCCAGTGTAGGGAATGCCAGGGCAGGGAAGCAAGAGTGGGTGGGAGAGAGCCCTCAAAGAGGCAGGGGGAGTGGGGACAGCATTGGGGGTTTCTGAAGGGAAGACCTGGAAAGGGGAAAACATCTGAAATGTAAATTTTTAAAAAATGCAATAGAAAAGAAAGAAAGGATGGGAGGGAGGGAAGGAGGGAGGGAGGAAGGAAGGAAGGAAGGAAGGAAGGAAGGAAGGAAGGAAGGAAGGAAGGAAGGAAGGAAGGAAGGAAGGAAGGAAGGAAGGAAGGAAGGAAGGAAGGAAGAAAGGAAGGAAGAGAAAAGGTCTGAGGGGGAAAAAAAGGCTTCTTTTCTGTCCCAGGAGGCTCACTTGACATTCCAGGGCTGGGCTAAGGTCCCCTTACGGTAGGCCAGGAATCCAAGTGCTTACAAGGCAGGCTAACTTCACAAAAAAGAACATAAGCAGGTGTGGCCTTACACACAGGCAGCCAGGAGGACCTGACGTTGGAAGCCACGCCCCAGTTACATTATCGGTCTCTCAAGGCCAGCACAAGCTACATGAGTCCCCAGAGGTTGTCTTCTGGCCCTCACACATGTAGTGGCATGCCCATGCTCACCACAAACGTGCGAGTAAGTACACACACACACACACACACACACACACACACACACACACACTTAATTTTAAAAAGTAAATTTAAATTTAAAAACTTTATTGATTCTATCACAAACATACAAAAGAAGTTCTTTAAAATAAACTAGAAATCTAACATTATTGGCTAAAGTATGAAGGAAAGAAAACCCCAGCCTGCTTGTTCCTGCAAGCGTGTTGCTGACAACGATTCTACAGGCACTGGAAGTGTTGCTGAAAACGATTTTACAGGCACCGGAAGTGTTGCTGAAAACGATTCTACAGGCACTGGAAGTGAAAGAAGCCCACATTCTTTGTTGAATCTAAAGAGTACTTACACACATTTCTCAACTGGAACGTGACAGGACGATGAATAAGGAACAACCTCCTACCCCAATGGCCCAAAGTCTAGATTCAGAAACAACTCTGTCTGGCCTCTAATCAAGGAGCCAGCCACTGTCACCCACAGGCTGGCTTTGTGGAGAGGCTTCTCAGGGGTTTTTCATATGCAGGTTCCCCACTCAGCCATGACTTGACAACTGCCCTCTATAAACCACCTGGACCTCCACTGTCCACAAATGGGACACTCCACTGCCATGACACTGTACCCACGAATGAGATAGTCAGCTCTTAGACTGTCTGTCCCCAGTGAAGACATCGGCTACTCGTCCAAAAGCAGTGTTACTGGATCATCCCATAGCCTCTGCAAAGGTGTCCAGTGATAAAACAGGATGTCTCTTCTTTACACAAGTCATGTGACCCCTGCTACTAGTTAACTGGTCTCTTGTCACATCCATCTTTTGGTGTGAGGTCTTCAGGTCCATACTGACCTCTGCCACAAAGCACACTAACATCTTTCCTTTGAAGCTTTACACACTCAAGAACACACTCCAGATGCGATCAGTTGGAGAATGGACACATCTTTGCATCTTCTGAGGGTAGCGTGGGAAGTGCTTGAAACTTTGGGTCTGTGCCATCACTTCTATAAGTTTACCAAGGATAGCCATTTGTACATATGCTCCTGTGCCACTAGAGGTGGCCTTGTCACCATCTCCTCTATATGACGGTGAGAAATGCAAAGTGTGAATTTGCTCCTGAGTTCTGAAATAGCAGGTTTGAGTCCTCCCAGTGGGTACATGTGCAGTGAAGAAGACCTCTGCCATATTGAGATGCTGAGACAGAATCTGCCTGTGGAGAATCCAGAATGCACAACAGTCGAGGTGTAGATTTCAACTAGGAACAAAGCATTAGCCTGCTGCTGTGATGGGAGGTAGTTTGCCTCCCTGTAGACCAAAGTGGGTGCTGGCTTTCAACTGGCAATCTCAAAGCAGTAGTACCACTCTCTTCTGCCCACGCAGACACCAATAGGTCCCTTCTGATGTCACCAAAAGATGTTTTGTCAACCATGGATCCAGCCAAGCCTTCACAGTAATCTAGGCACTTCCAGCAAATGCCAGCAGGCAAGGGGTCCTCAAAAGAAAAGGACCTGCCCTTGTCAATGGTCTCAACAGTAGTCATCTCAAACCCCTGCTCTCTGTCATCTTGGAAGCCTCAAAATAAATAAATAAATAAATAAATAAATAAATAAATAAATAAATAAATAAAAGGAAAAAGTTTTAGTAATGTTCCAAGACAAAGTTTCATTTACTCTCCATTTTCAAAGCAGCCTTTGCATTCGGAATAGCCAATCTGGTCTCCGTTTTCTTCTGAACAGGTAAAGGACCCTGGTGGTGGGCACCACAGGGTGTCAGGTTGAAGAGACATAGACCAACCTCTTGTAATACAGTTCTACTGGGCTTCATTTTACCTATCAGTAAAAATTCAAAAACAGTGGAAAGTTTTTCTTAAAGTTTTTCTTAAAGTTTTTCATCACTAGCCTTTTCTAGAAAACACAAAGTTGGTTGTTTTCCCATGTGGGAGCCCTGTGAACACATGAACTCCTAGAGAAGTTCCCAGTCATGTAAGTGACTCGTCTGTCATAACTGGACAGCTTGCAACTATCCCAATAAAAGACCCTAATAGATGATTTCAGGTCCTATTAAATTTCCCTTTAGTCACATCCAGCCTCAGAGCTGTAATACATATAGTTACAGGAGGTACCCTCGAGGTTACATATGTGTTGGTGGCTGGGGATGTAATACACCGTTAGAATGTTTGCCTAGTATACACAAAACCCTGTCATTTTCTCGATGGCCACTTGACCTCCCTACCAAGACAATAACAGAATTGAGAATTGCCCTCCCTCATTGACCCATGACATTCTGGACTTTTCTTTTAAGCAGCCTTGCTTGAATCTCTCTCACCTGCATCAGGTCTGGCTCATCCAGACTTTTCTCTAGAAATACCCACTGCTTTGGGAAGCGAACTGTGCATCCTGGTCTCAGACTGTTGTCTCAGCTTGTATTTCTCCTGTAACGTTAGTAGTTTCACATCAGATCTCAGCTTTAGTTTAGGATTGGGTCTCATGGCCCGCAGCAATCATTGCTTCAAGTTGAGCTAGATATTTCAGGCCTACAAGAGGTATTCTGGAAGATCAGTAACTTGCTTCACAGGCCTGCAGGCCTGCGTTCTCCCTTTGTTCCACACATCCTCAAAAAGTCCCTTCCTGGCTTCTCCTGTTTCTTTGTACAGGGCTTGAGTCTTTGGCTCTTGTAATGGAGAAAGCCTTCCTCTTATGTCTCGTGTTGTCCTCCACCAACCACCCCTAAGCAAGCTGAGATGCTTGCTTACTGAGCTCCCTTATTTCCCTTCTCTCTGCTCTCCAGCTTGTGTACTGGGGAGATCGGCTGCAAACGCTGACTTCTCATACTCAGATATGGTGGCCGTGGATGGTGCTTGCAGGGGCTCTGAACAGCATGTTCCTAGAATCCAGCTGATTTCTAAGACAGCTCTAGAGTGCATGCTTGGCACCACTGAGAAACAAGTGCTAGTACCCATCACTTCGCACTGTCTACATCATGGAAGTTCTCCCAGCTTCTATATTAGATGTATGAGGCAATTAGTCCAGTCTGCACAGCCAACCCACCCATTTCACATAATTCCAATCCTGGCCAAGGCAGCCTAGGCACTTTAGCTTCCCTGGGTCCTAATAGACTTCAGTGACTGACCCAGTGTGAAAACTAGCATCAAATCTTGGGAGAGGCACACCGTTTTCAAAAGGTCCTACCTTACCAGCAACTGGGAATTTGCTCCACCCAGGCCCTCTCCTAGGCTAGTCAGAACCATCTTCCTAGGTAACCACTGCTCTCCTCATCTCTGCCCCACTTCTCAGTTATTACACCGTACCTCACCCCAGCCTCTGGCATCAGCCCTGTGTCCTTCCTCACCCATGTTTGGAACCAAATGGAGATTGCTGACAATTAATGTCTGGAACGTCGAGGGTACTTTCTCTAGCCCCAAAGGTTTCTGTGGTATGATAGAAGAGGCTGGAGGGCAGGCTAAACTGCATGTTTGAGAACAGTCTCTGGTGGTGGTAATGTTAGCCTTCTAGAAAACCACTTTAATGAGCATGTATGGTGAGGCATGTTCATGGCACAGGCAGGTGAGAAATTGCCTATAGTGGTTAGAAAACCAGGAAGAAAAGTAGGGAGGTCTCTGGGATATTGAAGAGTCTAGTTTCTGGCTTTCTGAGAACTTTCTGTTGACTCTAATTCCTGTACAAAGCTCCAGAATCCAGGCTGGGCCACCAGCAGTGTCTTCTGAGCCCCTACAATGAAATACTTGGTAAGACTAATCACACTGTACTGCTAATAAAATTATAACCTTCTCTAATGCCACTATAGTAACTGGTACAGACCATAGCACAAGCACACAATTTCCTGTACCATTCCGAGAATACTGTCTTACACTGCCACCATTTGCTACACCTGGAAGACAGAGCAAATGTGAAGTTGATGAATGACAAAAGTATAGACCAATAATAATAGTAAGAGCATAAGGGAAGGAACGATGCAACACTGAAGAAGCTTAGGTGGGAAGATTGTTACCAACGCTGGGCTGGATGCCATACTGAGTTCCAGGCTAGCCTGGGCTACCATATAAAACCCTGTCTCAAAAAAACAATTTTGTAATAAAACGATTGTGATGGTTTGAATATGCTTGGCCCAGGGAATGTCACTATTAAGAGGTGTGCCTTGGTTAAGTAGATGTGGCATTGTTGGAGGAAGTGTGTCACTATGGGGATGGACTTTAAGACCCCTCTCCTAACTGCCATGAGATAGTACTCTCCTGTTTACCTTCGGAACAAGATGTAGAACTCTCAGCTCCTCCTGTACCATGCTTACCTGGGCATTGCCATGTTCCCTCCTTGATGATAATGGACTGAACCTCAGAGCCTGTAAGCCAGCCCCAATTAAATGCTGTTCTTATCAGAGTTGCCTTGGTCATGGTGTCTGTTCACAGCAGTAAAACCCTAACTGAGGTGACTAGCTAAAGAATCAAGGTTCATAAAGATTAGAAAATGGTCCATGTTACAGATGAAGCTGAGGGTGAGGGTCTCCCATAGCATTATCAGAATGTAAAGCAGAACAATCCCTAAGTATACGTTTTCAAGAAGATAAAGGGGTTAGTTTGAAACTACCCCAAGAGCTGGGATGTAACTCGGTTGATGGAGTACTTGGCTAGCATGCACAAAGCCCTTGTCTGGATCATCTCATTCACCAGATAGGCAGAGTCCTATAAGCCCAGCACGTGGGGGATAGAGGCATGAGGGTCAGAAGCCCAAGGTAAGGGCTACAAAGGTGATTCAGTGGGTAAAAGTGTCTGCTGTGTCGAGTCTCTAGCTGCATATGTAGCAGAAGACGGCCTAATCGGCCATCATTGGGAAGAGAGGCCCCTTGGTCTTGCAGACTTTATATGACCCAGCACAGGGGAAGGCCTGGGCCAAGTAGTGGGAGTGGGTGGATAGAGGAGCAGGGGGGGGGGTATAGGGAACTTTCGGGATAGCATTTGAAATGTAAATAAAGAAAATAATAATAAAAAAAATATACAGGAAAAAAAAAGTGTCTGCTATGCAAGAATGAGGGCTGGAGTTCAAATGTGTAGTGTGTAAATCCAACATATCAAAGGCTATACATTCCTCTAACTCCAGTAAAAGGATGTGTATCAGTCAGGGTTCTCTCTAAATACACACACACACACACACACACACACACACCATAATTTATTAGCGTGGTTTCTAGGCTATTGTCAGAGTAGTCTAACAATGTTGTCAAGCAATCCTCACTTATTCATTCCATGAAGCTGGATGTCTTGGCAGTTCCAACCTGGTGCTGGAGTCCCAGGGGGTCCTAGAACGCTGTCAGTTTTCAGTTCATTTTGGAGGCCCTGTCTCAAAAGATTAAGGTAGAACGATAGAGCAGGATACCCAAGCCTCCTTCTGTGCTTTCCACTCATACAGGCACACACATGGGCACATATACAAGTACATACACCACACACACACATCTCACACACACACACACGCACACGCACATGCACATGCACGCACGCACACACAGTGTTTAAGGAAGCCAAGTTCGTTTGTGGCATGAACAAATTTTCAAAGCTTTCCAGATCATAACACTCTTGCTTGTGAACTGTATTTGTTAACTTGGCAACCACTACATGGTATCAGCAAAACTTGGTGAAGGGTCTCTATTTTATTTTATTTTATTTTATTTTATTTTATTTTATTTTTATTTTATTTTATTGAAAACCCAACTAAATACAAAGTTTAAACTCTACTCACTACAGTTCAGTTCTAAAATATAGGGGTCACATACACAACTGCTTTTGTAGACCATCCGAGGAACTTCAGAGGATATAATTAAGTCCATAATTCTCACCACATCTGTATGATAGAAAAATTGGCCTCTTCCAGTGGCCTTCCTTAGAACCCTGATTAAAGCCAGCCCCGTATGGCTGCCCTTGGCAGCAGAAGCGTACATGACTTTGCACAACTCGTCTTTCCTTCTCAGTATGGTGATATTTCCAACAATGTTTTTATTTCTTAATTCCCTGGAGGACTATTATAAACATCTCACTTTCTCTGGAGTTTACCATGTGTACAGTTTCAGATCAACCCCACCTATCCAAACTGTGTGCCGCATCTTAATGCTGCCTGGGCCACAGCGTTCACGTTGTTTGGGGGCTTCTCTGTTGCCTTTGCTGTTGCTGTAGTTGCTGTTGCTGTAGTCTGAATAAGTAAATCAACCAATGAGTGCCTCAGGACACGTGGCACATGTTCAGGGTTTGTGACACAGGAGGACATAAAAGCAAGGATGTAGTGTCTGCTAATAGAACCTCCCAGCTCGCGAGGGTTCATTTCTTTTGTTTGCACAGTTGAAATAGGCAACGCTACCCCTTTAAATGGCAGGAGCCTTTTGTCCCTGTGAGGTTTCAGTTACCAGGCCACAGTCTGTCAGTTTGAAACCATTTCCTTCCCAATTAGTTTGCAGTTGGGTGATGCCTCGCGCTGTGTTGAGGTTTCTCTACCTTCGTTTGACCTTCAGCAGCATCTGTAAAGCTCTCTGCTTAGCACCGAGCGTCACTTCCACTCGGGAGGCACAGGATGCATTTGCTCAAGAATTCGGTGCTTGAAACTTGATGGCTCTTGAGAATTTGGGGACCGAGGGCTGTCTATAGTTGAAGGTTTTCCCCGTAACTAAGAGACTTTGTCTTGCAAGGACCCTGAGGGAATAAAAGCCCAAGGAAATCTCCCACACATTTAAGGCATTAACAGCAGTCCAGGGGAAAACACCTTTATCTTCGGATTCTATCTCTGCAACCCTTATCTTGTTTGAACTGAGATTTGGGTTATTTGCCCTAAAGCGAGTCTTCGCAGCCCTCCCGGTCCCTTCCTTCCTGTTCCAAAATTATGGCCTGCAGGCAAAGCACATGCCTTAAACCTTCTCTCTCTCACTCCTTTCTCTACTGCAGCCTGTCAATTATAAAACACAAGCGACCAGCATAGAAGGACGGGGAAAGCCTAGCACTGTCAGCTGCAGTGCAGACAGCCCCGCCAAAAGGACCCAAAAGCAAATGCAAGATTAGCCGAGGCTTACCCATGAGCTGCTAGCGCATCTGATACGGTCAAGGGCGTAACTTTGAAAATATGAAAGATCTGGGGCTGGGGCATGACTCAGTTGGTAGAGTGTTTGCCTAGCATGCAGAGAGCTCCTGCACATTATACAACCTGGGACAGCGTGCTGTGTGTCTGTAATCTTAGCACCGCGGAGGAAGGGGTAAGGACTGTCAGAGATCTGAGGTCGTCTTCAGCAGCTACACAGCAAGTGTGGGGCCAGCATGGGCTTCATGAAGCTCCGTCTCAGCAACGCAAGGAAGAAAAGAGGAGAGAGAGGAAGGGAAGGAAGACAAGAGGGAGGAGGAGGGAGAGAGGGAAGGAGGGAGGGAGGGAGGGAGGAGGCAAAGAGGGAGGGGGAAGGAAGGGAGGGGAGGGAGGGAGGGAGGGAGGAGAGGGAAAGAGCTGTTTCCATGAACACATCAGAATAGCATGAAACTACATGCAAGGATATAAGAAGTATTAAAATGTCACATATTTAAAGGAAAATAAATTAAGAATATCTGCTTTAAAATTTCAGAAATATTTCTTAAATCCTAAACATATAGACAGTTATGTGTGAGATTTCAAAAATCTATAGCAATGCATGTATTCATACACTCAACCTTATTCCCCAAGTGACGAAACCGAGCCTCTCAAACCCAAGGCCACTCAAAGGGACAGAGGTGACTCTCAGCCAGCCCCGCACACAGCCCTATCATCCCTGGCTCCCATTTTCTTATAGTTCTGCAGGAATCAGAAGGAGCCACACAAGCAATGCTGGTAGAAAAGGAAGGTCTTTGTCCTCAAGCTTGTTTATTCTGCATTTTCCTTGAAATTTGCCTCTTTGGACATTTGAGGTCCTGACCTTATGCTGGGTGAGAACGCTGAGAAAAAAGAGAAGTGGCAATTGGTCTTGCTGTTCTTCTATCACAGATGTAGAGTTGAGCAATGTGGGGAGATTCGGACTAAGGATCCAGGCCCAGGAGGACCCGTGTGCTCACTGCTGCAGGAGCGTTTGCCTGAACATTAGCACTGCCCCCAAGCACCTCCATCTGTCAAGGAGGAAACATCAGAGCAGTACTCAGACAGCCGAGGCCTGACCCACAGCCAACACAATACATTTCCCAGTGAGATCGAAGAACCGCGGGTTGTCATCTGTGCTAGCGAGATGTCTAGCCCACCCTCAAAACTTCGACAGCCTACAGGAAGGACTGAATTTGAACAGACAATACGTAACAGATATTATCAGTGGGGCTGGGTGACTGTTTGAAGTGGGGGCTTACACCTGTAACTCCACCAGCTGCAGGAGGATTATTACCAGAAGTCCTAGGACCAACAGTTTGAGGCCAACCTTGAGTCTGGAGAGAGTTTCTGGGCAGCCTGGACTACAGGCTATGTTCCTCCAAACAATCAAACGAAAGCAAATGCTGGATATTAAAGCAATGGTCATAGCTCATTGCTGGGAGAAGTCTCTGTCTGTGTGTGTGCATACATCTCTCTCTCTCTCTCTCTCTCTCTCTCTCTCTCTCTCTCTCTGTGTGTGTGTGTGTGTGTGATAGTGCCTCATATGTCTTTAAACCCTGGTTTCTCCGACTTCCGTTACCTGGTGATTAACTTACAAGTATCAATCACTATTCTGACCTTGTTATTTTATAATAAACGTTGTGTATAACATAATACTTTTTATCTTAAGACCAAGTTACCCAGGTCCCTAGTTGTATCAAAGCTCAGGTGTCTTCCAGAACTACACAATGTGTTACATGTAAATTATGTACCGATGAAAAGTTCAGAACAGAAATGCTGAAGTTTCAGGCAGTGGTGGCTCATGCCTTTAATCCCAGCACTTGGGAGGCAGAGGCAGGCAGATTTCTGAGTTTGAGGCCAGCCTGGTCTACAGAGTGAGTTCCAGGACAGCCAGGGC
>NC_034604.1:11412088-11412735 GCF_900095145.1 Mus pahari | reverse complement strand
AAGAAGAAGAAGAAGAAGAAGAAGAAGAAGAAGAAGAAGAAGAAGAAGAAGAAGAAGAAGAAGAAGAAGAAGAAGAAGAAGAAGAAGAAGAAGAAGAAATGCTGAAGTTTATTTAGACATAAGCACTACAAAATAGTTTGAGGGCAACAATACGGTATTTTCAACCTACTTTCAAAATATCCCTAAAAAGATAGTCTTGGGCTAGGGGTGGCATCAATGGTAGAGTTCTGCCTACCCTGCAGAATGCTCCCAGTTCAACCCTCAAGCCACATACACTCACATACACAGAGGGGGGAGGGGAGGGGAGAGGGAGGGGGAAAGGGAAAGGGAGAACTAAAAGGATGCATTCACAGATGGACAGAGGGATGAACACAGAGATGATAGACCTCAGCCCTGCCTGTTATCCATGTGAAAGTCTCTGTATATCAATCTGGGAATTAAATTTATTAAGATTTAGGACTATGCTCAAATTCTCAGTACCCCTTCCTTGTCTTTTTATACACAAACATACATACATACATACATACATACATACATACATACATACATACTTCACATACACATGAGCCTGGTCTCAAGAATTTTCCAGCCTTAGCATCTGAATACAAGCATATCAGCCAGAGTGTCCTCCAATGCAAGCATATCAG
>NC_034604.1:11405796-11411437 GCF_900095145.1 Mus pahari | reverse complement strand
CAGAATATCCTCCAATGCAAGCATATCAGCCAGAGTGTCCTCCATTGCAAGCATATCAGCCAGAGTGTCCTCCAATGCAAGCATATCAGCCAACGTGTCCTCCAATGCAAGCATATCAGCCAGAATATCCTCCAGTGCAAGCATATCAGCCAGGGTCCTCCAATGCAAGCATATCAGCCAGCATGACCTCCAATGCAAGCATATCAGCCAGCGTGTCCTCCAGACAGCATTCAGCAATGCAGGAAGAAAGTGAACCTATATTCTGAGTCTCATCATAATTCTCTGTAAAATGGCTCATCCCTACCCACTTGTGTGAATTGGAATGAGGGTTAGAGATGACTGCAGCCCATCCCTCAGCTTACAAAGCACTCACATCGTTAGGACACTCAGGAAACAGTCCTCTGTTTAGTCTAATAATGTGCTTCAACATATTAGATACTTTAAAAATAAGTGTGGCATCTCTGTGTTTGTGGGGCGGGGGTGGGTTTCACGTTTGAGTGCAGATGCCTGACAGAGTCCAAAAGAGAATGCCTGATCCCCGAGAACCGGAGTTACAGGCTCTTTGTGAGCTTCCTGATATGGGCACAGAAAACCAAACTCAGGTCCTCTGCGAGAACAATCTACTAGATACTTGCTTATTTAGAAAAAAACAAAAACAACAACAACAACAAAAAACCTGTACTTGAGAAAATGCCTGTTTGGAAGCACACTGTTTTATGATCTAACTTCCTACAAAACAGTCTAAAGAAGGTGAGTGCCGGTGACAAGGTGAGTGGACCTGTTCTGTAGGCAGCCCCATCCTGTCTTGTCACAGCATTATCCACCCCATCAGGGGCTGGAGCTCAGCTCAGCGGTAAGAGCATAAGGTTCTTTCAGACGGCTCAGTTCAGTTCCCAGCACCCACATCAAGTGACTCACAACTCACAGCTCCAGGGGACCTGACACAGGCTTCTGGCCTCCATGGACACCTGTACTAATGTGTTCAAACCTCCTTGCAAATACATGCATACACACATAAACACACATGACATTTAACTGAAAAGAAAAAAATCAATGTGAAGTTCTGAGGATACTGGGACACTTGGGTTTCTGGCTCAATTTCATAATTTCGCTTCTTTTAAGCCTCGGGCATGCCCCCACTGGACAGGGTCCTTTCCCCTTCTGGAAGGCAGCACCCTCCTTCCTCATGAGGACTGCCCAACCACACCCCTGCCCAGAGCACTGAGTACCTCACCAGCTTGTCCTGCACAGAACCATGACGTGTGAACAATAAGAGCTCTGTTTCTCGTGGGGATGCCCATGCCAAAAAGTAAAAACTAAAATCCCTGTAACCACACCAGGATTAAACCAGTTTCCTCGTTCTCTGTGAACTCCCGTGTTTCCACAGCATTAATTCTTAGAGAAAGCTTACTCAGGGGTCAAACTGGCATAAGTTATCATAGACGCTACACCTCTTGATGGAGAATATTGGAAAGACTATGTACCTGAAGACTCTACTTCCATATTCTCTGCAAAGTCATGGCAGCCTCAGACAGGGAGGTAACAGTGTAGTGACAGGCAGTGACGCTGCCAGCCAGCTCCAACGATGGACCCTCTCAGCCTCCTAAGACTGTTTCTTTGGCAGATTCACAATTCACAGAAGAGGGTCACCTCCTCTGATGGGGAAGATTTAATTATGGGTTCAACAGACAACCCATAATAAGAAAGCCCGAGACCTGATGACTAAGACGCTTGAGTGGTGGTTACCCAGGTAGATAACTGGATAACTGACGATACATCTGCCTGGCCCATGCGGATAGAAGCAGCCTTCTCCATGGCAGGCTCTGTGACTGCTTTTCCAGTATCGAGAGGGAACTGGCTGGTCATCATTGCTGGTTAATTCAACTACATCAGCATGTATTCACCATTTTGCTGTCATCACTAGCTGCCACGTGAAACACCTAGAATGGTCTACATAAATGTTGGCTAAATTAAATTATAAGGCTGCAAGATGACAGAAGAAAACAGTATTTACACATACACACCCTGGAGTCTCCTAGATCCATGTCCTGCCTCTAATGCTTATTAGCTCTACAACCTTAGGCAAGATACCCTCTCTCATGTGCACACACACACACACACACACACACACACACATACATATATATATACCTACACATATAAACACACATACACACAAATACACATGTGTATATACAAGCATAAATTCACATGTATTCACACAAATACATATACACATATACATAAATACACATATGCACATATATACACATGAGGGAAGATTATTCTAGAGCTTTACTCACGCAAAAGAGTTACACGGTGGACACCCCACACACGATCTACCTTCAGACCCTCATTGAGAATGAGTAGAGAATTGAATTGATAGTCCCCTCAAAAAGCCCCCACTTAACTACTATAGAAACAGAAGTCGTAAGACCCTGGGGATCGCCAGAGTTGTGCCTGGTTGGGATGAGAAAAGAGGCCCCTCACTTTTAGTGACGTTGGACTGGGGCCCTGATGCTTAGTCAGCCTGACAACAGACAGAAGACAAGGAAGGGCTGAGTGGGTACCCACCGTGACTGCTCAGGGAAATCAAAGGAGCTGCCGACCCAGGGTCTTCCTCTCTCCTGTCCGAGTCTACCCAGGGGCGGGCTTTGCTGGGTGGGTCAGCCCACTGTAGTCTGGGACTGAGGGTCTACAAGAGCGTTTGTCTACAGAAGAAAGCCACATTCTTCAAGATAGGCTTTAGCCTTGCAATGCATGTCTAAGGAAGATGCCCAGCTACCAAGTGTAGGGAGAAACATAGAGAAAGCAGACACTTCTAAAGCAGATTCTTTTCCTTCACATTTTTAGGCACTTCTGTCTGCAGTTGTTCATTTCAGGGCAAGAGTTAATCTGTTAACTGTTTGGGGTTTGGTGTGTTGTGTTTTTTCCTCAAGGAAGGGTCTCCTGTAACCTAGGCTGACCTTGAACTTGTTACATAGTCAAAGGAGACCTGGAGCTCCTGATTCTGCTGCCTCCCCTGACACTCCATCTCAGTGCTAAAATTACAGTCATATACCACTAAGCTCTCTGCAGTGCTGAGTACTGAATCCAGGTCTTCCTGCAGCCTAGGCAGGTGGCTGGCAGTTGAATCGCACCACCAGCCCCCTGTCACCTGCTTAGTTACATCCATTCTGGCGACTGTCAAAAGACCAAGATCAGACCACAGTCTTCACTTCTCTTTCCCGGACTGTGGGTCCACACTAAGCACAAGCCTTCTGTGTTCACATAGTTCCCATTGCACAAGAGACTATGATGTTCTTCACTTTGACATCCACAGGAAGAAGGAAGACACGAAGGAGCCAATACCACTGCCCGCAAGTCAATAAGGAAGAATAAGACTCCATCAAAGGGCACTGTGAGGTAGAGGAAGATGGTTGCCTGTTAGGCCAGCAGCCTCCTCTCCCCTGGGCGGCACTGGCACTGGAAGGAGGAGTCATGCTGCTGGCTCAGAGCAAATGTTCTTCTAGCGTCACCCTGCACATGAAACAGGCCAGCCCTCATGTGGAGCTCTGCTTCTGAGATATCTCACGATTTCACGTTAGGACGGAGATGGCCAAACCCTGGGCCTAGGGACTCTTTTCTACTCTTAGGACTTGTCAAGAACCCACAAGAGCTCACGTTTATGTTGTTTACATTTACCTAGTGCAAGGACCCTATTTAGAAATTCAAACAAAGCATTTTAAAGTATTCGTGCAGCCATCTCTTCCAACCGAAATGCGAATTTGCGACACGCTAGCATAAAAATCATAAAATAACATAAATGATATTTCTATTCTGTAGCAAGAAGCTGCTCTCAAAACAAAAGTAAAAGTGCTGCAGAGAGAGAGCAAACGCTGCCTCCATTTTTTAAGCCTAACATTTCTCATAATAAAAGGTAGTTACTTTCTCATATCTGCTTCTGTATTCAATTTGCTGCAATATGTTGTTTTAATTGATGTGTCTGAGGAAAACGCAACCTTACAGGTTTAAGTGCTGAGGCCTTACAGCACTGGGGGGGGGGGGGCTGTCTTGAAGCCCACAGAGCTCACTGCAGTGTGTTCCAGGTCCCAGGTCACACAGGAGAGCTGCGGAGGCTAGGTTCCCTCCACCAACGATTTGTTCATCACCCACTGGGCTGCAGTCCACTCTGCCCAGCCCTCTCTCTTCTCAGGTAATGAAGAAGTCATTATCTGAGTCAGGAATGTAGCTAGTCGTGTGTCATAGAGTTTCTTGCGGTTTTGAGTTGCTTCTCCTCCCCACCCCACCCCCACCCCCACCAAGCCAAGACTGCCAAACAAGAGTAAGTTAAGCTGGCACTTTAAAAATTTATTCTCTGCTCTGAATATCTTCTAGGAACCTGTGGCAATAGTGGACAGGCAGCTCACTGTATTTCCAGTCACCCAAACATTGGTTGTCTTCTTGTGTCAAAAAATGTCCTGAACAAGGAGGTTGTGGGCAGCAGGGACGTCTAGACAGCTAGCTCAGCAGTTAAAGTTCCGAGTGCTTGAGTGTTGGACTAAGGTTCAACTCCTGGCATCTACCTCAACTGCCCGTAAGCTCAGTTCTAGGGGGTCGAATACCTCTGGCCTCTCTCAGCACCTGCACTGATGGGTGCCCCCCTCCCCCACACACCATAAAAATTAAAATGCTTGTTAAATGTCATCCTGGCTGGGGAGATGGCTCCATCAGTGAAGTGCTACCTGTGCAATCGTGGGGACAGAACCCATTAAGGAAAGGCCATGCAGGTGGTACATGCTTGTAGTTCCTGGGGAAGCAAAGCAGGCAGATCCAGGACCCGGCCAGCCAACCTTCATAGCAAGCCTTGTGTCAGAGTTAAGCAAGGTGGTGGCACCTGAGGAATTCACTCAAGACTGGTCTCTGTCCTCCACATGCATGTGCACCCACGAACAGGAGGAAAGCTCACACACCTACACACGCTCTCGAGTGCTTTCTAACTTCTCCTTCCTCACCTCTTCTTTTTGTCAGCTCTCCCAGCCATACCTATGAGCCACTGATGGCCTCAGAACATTTACCAACCTCTGGGTGACATTTATCCCAAGAGATAAAGATGCCTCCTCAAAAGAGACACAGAGGTTATATTGAGAACGTTTAAGCAGGAGCGAAGGCCAAAAATTCAAGAGAAAAGATAAAGTAGAGGTGATCGTTTATAAAAGCATGTAGTTGTTCATGTGTGCCATGAACTTTCTGTAGACATTTATGCATATGATGGAGCAACACACAGTAAGTACCATGGTACATGTATGGCATGGACAACATTAAAGGACAACCTCCATGGTCTATTCTGTCCCTCACCATGTGGATTCTGGGGACCACACTCAGACCATCAGGTGTGGGAGCCAGCACCTTTGTTCATGGAGCCGTCCCAGTGCCCATCATTATAGCTTTAAGAAGTTACACCATGGTCAGCCTGGTAAAGTGGCTCAGCAGGTAAAGGCACTTGCTGCCAGACCAGAGAGCCTGATCTGGTTCTTTCCCAGGAACCACGGGAAAACAGCTCCTTCAAGTTGTCTTCTGAGTAATCGCTGTGTCTCTCTGTGTCTCTTTTTATAACGAGTACTCTCTCCCCCCTCTCTCCCTCTCTCCCCCCTCTCTCCCT
>NC_034604.1:11400043-11405588 GCF_900095145.1 Mus pahari | reverse complement strand
CTCTCCCCCTCTCCTCCCCCCCCCTCTCTCACACACACACACACAAATCTAAGTTTTTTTTAAAGAAGTTACTTTATAAAGAACAGCTTTTCAAAGAATATTTCAGAATAGAGATGAAAACACCACTTATACAGTATAATCCCGAACTCAGGAATCATCCCATCTTATTAATAATCAAAGTACATCTACTTCCAAGGTAACCGATGCCAACATTATCCAATAGACAGCCGACTTACCCAGCTCTCACCAGCATCTTCTAAGATGAGGGCTGAGCCTATTCATGAAGGGATGGGGATGGAGTGGAGGGACCACTGATTTCCATAGATCTATGAAGCACTGCCCTTCTGTCTCAGCTCTCATCAGTACTTAGCTGAATGACGATACAATCCTTGTTCAAATAGCTCAAGCAAGGCACTTGGCCGCTGCCTCAAAGTCTTGAATGACAGCACATACTGCTTCCTAAGAGCAGGACGGCCACTGAGCTGTCAGATACATGGGCACCCTAGCAGCGATTCTAACGATTGAGTCATGGCCTGGGCTAAGCCATCATCAAGTGTGTGTGGTGGTGAACAGAGACCTCCACCCCCTCGGCTTGGGTTCTGGAGAAATGGGGATAGCCTTCTCCTCCTGCGCTCTTCGCTCTCACCATGCTGGGGCGCCCGGCATGTCTTTGCTTTTTCTTGGAGTCCCGAAGCTTTAATCTTAGAAAGATGGCTTAGAGGAAACCTGCCCAAGCTCCGTCCTGGAAAGGGGTTTTCTCTCTCTCTCTCTCTCTCTCTCTCTCTCTCTCTCTCTCTCTCTCTCTCCACCCTGACTTACGTATGGACTGTGATATGAGTGTACTCAAAGGCTAAGTACTTTCCCAGTGTGGAAAAAAAAACAGAATCAGTCCTCAGAATGTCTCCAAATTCTTTAAATGCACAAAGGCCTCCTTCGCCCATGTTCAACTTACCCCAGTGTCCCAGAGGCCCTGTGCCCTGGACCCTGGAAGACCCACACCAACCAGAGGTATCCAAGAAAGAGAATGCCTGGCGACATCCCCACCATGATTGCTCTCTAGAGGGGCATTCTCAGAAGGTCAGCGGGCAAGATTCTTTGAAGAATTGTCTGCATCCCCATAAGAATATCTCCCCCAAAGGGAGATTCGGGTAACACCTGAGTGTGTGTGAGTGCCCACACAAAAACACACCACATACCACACACACACACACACACACACACACCCTGGTTTGTTTCATGCATCAACTTCAGTTTGCAGTTAGCTCTGTGCAGGAAATCAATCAGCACATATTTAATCAGCATCTACTATGTATCTATCACTCTTACCCTCTCTGAGTAAGAAACAAGGAAGACCATAGCACAGTCTTTGCCCTCGAGGATGAGGTGACCTATTTAGGAAGACAAAACTAACACAGAACAATTAAATGCTGCTCCTGCGGATCTAAATAAGGCAGAGAATTGTAGGAAACCCAATCCTAGAAGAGAGGGAATTTGTCTTAGGACTTGAAAGATGTATAGGAACAGAGAAAGGAGATGGGGGTCACTAAAAGCAAGAGGAGATGGTGTAATTAAGGGTACTTAGAAGATGCACCATTAGCAAAAAGGTAACACCCTCGGATGCCTCGGGAAGCTGGGTGATTAGAGAGTGCGGTGTGGAAACACAGTGAAAAGGCTATTTTCTGCTGTAGAGTTTCCCAGCATATTGTCAGCCGAGCTGTGAGGCTGATGTGTATGATAGGAACGGATGCATCCCCTGCATAACATCCAGTTTGGACCTTGATCTTCGCCCTTTTTTATTTTTAAGCACTATTAAAACAGCCAAACAGTAAAGGCATTCATTTTAATGATTCTTGAAAGCAGTTGTGTTTTGCCTTGAGCTCCTCTGAGCCCTTAGATTCCAGAAAGAGGCCTTCAAGGCAGCCTTGGAAGATAAGACAGATAAGGCAATGAGGGTCAGCATGCCTTAAGGCAATTCATCTTGTTATTGGGTGTCCACCTAGGACTGTCAAAGGAACACGTAAATAAATCCTTGGGACAAAGGTGCTCTTGGGGGCCAGTCAGCCATTTATGTACTATGGAAAGCAGTTATCAGCTTTCATGGGTTAAATCCTCTTTTAAAGGAGACCCTCATACACACACACACACACACACACACACAGAGAGAGAGAGAGAGAGAGAGAGAGAGAGAGAGACAGAGACAGAGACAGAGAGAGAGAGAGAGAGACAGAGAGAGAGAGACTCACGTGCATGCACACACACACACACACACACACACACACACACACACACACGCTACAACAACTACAATATATAACTGACAGACTAATTCACTCACTACATTTTTCTCCAGAAAGTATTGGAGACTGACTATAAGCTCAGCACCTACTTTTCACTATATACAGAATGAAGCCAGCTTACTGAACCTGGCCTGGAATTGCAAGCTAAGAAAATGAGTGTCAGAGGCTAACAGCATTGCTGATGACAGTGATAGACATCAATGCTGAACAATGACCATGTACCTATACATCAGTTATATTATGAATTTGATTCTACCACAGCTAATTGGTTTAAGACATTTGCCACGAGTCATGTAGCTGGGACAAGGTAAAAAAAAAAAAAAAAAACTAGGCTCGCCCTGTTCATCTCCAAGACCAGCGCTGTAGCTTTATAATAAAGACATACACACATTCTTTAAATATTATTTGACAAAAAAAAAAATTCTCTATGGTTTTTAGATTGAGTAACTTTCCTCTGAGCCCATGAATGGGAAAAGCCACTCCTACCGTATTTCCCTTCCTTTACTAACAGATTCTGTTCTCTTGTCCTGAGTCCACAGAACACCAAACCTGAGACAACAAATTAAAATGAGAAAAGGGATTGGCGACTTGAAGGCCACTTTAAGAGAAAACAGGAGCAACCAGACTCCAGAGCTGCATCTTTTTCCAAGCCTCCACGATTAACTTCCTCGCCACGCTGGTGACATCTACCCTGTAACTTTGTTAGAGCAGAAGCCAAGCTCAGAAATTACATTATTTCCTAACAGGATTTGGGTACTTGCTGTTGTCACACTGTAATAAATTTTAAAAACGAAAAGGGGAAAAATGTCAAAAGAAGTCTCTAAATTGCTCCTGAAAATGGGCTTGCTCTCAGCTTTACACAGTTGCTCCAGTCAGGTGCCATTGCTCTTACAGGTCACTTGAAACAAAGTCACACATAGTCTACAGGAATCGGAAAGATGAACTGGGCCTTCAGCGGCTCCCAACTTGTTCTCAGCAGTATAATGTCAACCAGGCTGGAGAAGAAAGTGAAATAAGTTCCACCAAAAAGATTCCCTTGCTTGACTTCTCTCTGTCCACTCATATTCCCAAAAGAGAACTTTAATTATTTTTGTTGCTTTTTCCCCATGAATCAAGTTGTATAGCATTAAAAAAAAAAAGCATTGTTAGCATAAAGCAATATTAGCATTAAATAGGAAGGGGAAGGAATATTAGGTACACAGCAGAAATCTGCTCATCTCTTGGATTACTCACTTCATTCGGCTCCAGTGCAGCTGAAAAACTGGAATTTCCACAACAATACAGAGTTCAGAAGACAAACAGAAATTGTATTTGATAGGGAAATTGCATCCTGTTACTGGATATAAAATTCTACAGCATGTATTTTCAAAGCACTGAAGATGTGGGCATATGTTTTCATTTTTAAATGGAGTTGTAATGTAAATAATAAATCCACCACAATTTGGCTAGTTCAGAGACTGCTGGCATCATTAACTCAGAAACCCAGAGACACAAATGCTCTACTTATCTTGGTAGGCCTTCAGCTACAAGTCTCCCATAACTCCGTGGATGCTTATACGTGCCCTCTGCTTCCTCCACGTTTCTGTCTCGCCTACGGGTCTTCTAGGCTTCCCTCTTGCTGTTTGTATCGCCTTTTAAGCACTCTGTGATGCCCTCTTTCTCTCTTGCCTGGATCCTTTTATTCTTCTTACCTTTCCATTAGCTCAGCAATAAGTCTAACACCTCGTTCCTCAGCTTCCTGTCTGTGGTGGTAGATTAAATAAAACACGGCCACACTTTCCCCCTTCCTGTATCCATTGATAGTTTCAGTTCATCCCCCCTGAAGGACCGGCCCTGCAGATTGCTTGCACCAGTGGCCCAAGACTAAACAGCTCTGGACTAAGGTTGATTCGTAGGATGTTGCTTGTCAACTAGACTGGATCTGGAGTCAGCTAAGATGCACTGATGCACAGCACTGAGTGATGCACAGCACTGAGTGATGGCACAGCACTGAGTGATGCACAGCACTGAGTGACGCACAGCACTGAGTGAGTGAGATGATGAGGCTGTTTCCATGATGAGTTGATTCATAGGAGAAGCCCCTCCCCCCGAGGAGTAGGCAGAACCATCTAGAGGCAGCCCAGATGCAGAGGTGTCAGGAGAGCCGTGGGGTTCACTTGCCTGATTTCTTTGTGTCTATCCGTTGCTAGGCTACCACCAAAGACCAGCTTCTCAGCCACCATCCAGTGTGGACCAGCAGCTCTCCAGGCAGTCCACAGACCTTCAGCCTCGGACTGATGCTGCTGTAACATCAGCTTCACAGACTGAGCGGGTTCTCAACCTCTCCAGTGTGCCGACAGCAATTTCCAGATAATCTTACAGCACATAAGCCAGTCTAGTCAATCCCTACTTGTAGTATGTGTTCACTCTGCTCCTCCAGGGGGTGGTGACTGCTACAGTGCCTTGTGTATTTGTAATTCTTAAGACTCCCATCTTTGAGTTAGTTTTCTAGAGAAGAGGCCATGTAAAAAAAAAAGGAGGACTTGCCTAGACAACCCAGTGTCTTCCACAGATGTGTGAGTGAGAGAAAGATGAAGCCCAAACTGTGCAGCTGAGCTTAGCCTAAATTGCCAGACCATACTGGCAATTACACTATTCAAAGCCACTAAGGTTGGCTGTGGTTTTAAGCCACTAAGTTTCAGGGTGGTGTTTTACACAGTAAAAGCAAAATGATACATTTTTTCTTACCTTGTTTTCCCTCTCTCTGCATTCATCACATTGGACAGAACACGTATCTCTTCCAAGAGTTTTAGCACATGTTGGAAAAGGATATTTTCTACCATCTCCACCCAGACTACTACTGGAAAATAAGTCAAAGATATTTTTAAATTATTCATAGATTATATAATACAAAGTTTCCAAATTTTATCTTTGTTTATTTTTACCTGTCCGATTTCACCGTTTCTAGGATTTATTTTTAATTATGATTATTTGTGTCTGAGTCTGTGTATGTAAGTACAAGTGCCTATGGAGGTCAGAGGGGTTAGACTCTGGAGCCACAGTTACGGTAATTGTGAGCTTCCCAGTGTGGCTCTTGGGAACAGAATTTGATTGCTCTCTTAACCTCTGAACCATCTCTCCAGCTCCTTAACTTCCATGTTTTCTTTGTTTTGCTTTGTTTTTTGTTTGTTTGTTTGTTTGGGTTTTGCATTGAACTCACAAAGATCTACCTGCCTCTGCCTCTGCCCCTCTGCCCCTCTGCCCCTCTG
>NC_034604.1:11388784-11399953 GCF_900095145.1 Mus pahari | reverse complement strand
CCTCTGCCCCTCTGCCCCTCTGCCCCTCTGCCCCTCTGCCCCTCTGCCCCTCTGCCCCTCTGCCTCTGCCTCCTGAATGCTGAAATCTACGTCATTCTCCATCATGTTACAATTCCAGGTCTCAAGCTAAAAGTACTTTCTCTCAAGTTCACTCAGCAACATGAAATACTTCTGTAGGATGAGTAGAGTAGAATGCATTGGGTTACCTGTGGCTGGTTGGCATCTGCACTTAGAGAAGGTTCATATCACCCTGAACAACACCTACTACAACAATGCACGTGACCCCTTGGTTCTCATCACCTACAAAATACCCCTTTCAATATCTCTTCCAATGTATTATTTAATTGATCTGTGACAAAAAATCTAAATTTATCTATTGCATTTTTATCTTTATGAAGAACAAAAGCAAAATAAGGCATAATGAATCTAAAATCCCAGAACTTAGAGGCAAGACAAAACCAAGAGTTCAGGGCTAATTGGAATCATATGAGAGCTTGACTCAAAACAACAGCCTTGGGCTGGAGAGATGGCTTAGCAGTTAAGAGCACTGATTGTTCTTCCAAAGGTCCTGAGTTCAATTCCCAGCAACCACATAGTGACTCACAACCATCTATGATGGGATCCAATGCCCTCTTCTGGTGTGTCTGAAGACAGCAACAGTGTACTCAGCTACATGAAATAAATAAACTTCCTGTTTTTTTTTTAATGGTTTTAGAGCTTTATTGTAGAAAGGCAGAGAGAAAGAGAGAAGGTAGAAAGAAAAAGAGAGGCCGGCCATGGCCACATGAAGAGAGGGGGAAGGGAGAGAGAGAAGGAGAGCTAGAGATGAGAGTAAGAAAGGTGAGAGCTTAAAGAGATAAACTTCCTGTTTTAATAATCACAAAACTACTGTACTCAAAATGGCACGGTACAGTGTTGACATAAAACACAGACATGCAGGTCAGTATCACAGGATGGAGAGCTCAGCCATGCATGCATAGTCAAGTGATCTTTGAAAAGGGTGTCAAGAATAAACAATGGGGAGGAACGATCTCTCCTACAGATACCTCTAGGAAAACTGGTATCCACATATAACAGAATGAAATTGGACAAAATTGGACAACTTGACCCTTACCTTATCTCATAAACTAAAATCAAGTCAAGAGAAATTAGTTGCTTAAACGTAAGATTATAATGATAAAAATCCAAAAGGAAAACGGAGGAAATGTTTACACGGGCTCTCGCGCCCATCCCTTAGATATGAAGTGAATTGGGTGCAATGAAGGAACAGCGTGAAATAACGTCTTTATGAAGTCTCTGGGCTGCTAAGGGGACAGTCCACAGAATGAAATGGCAGCAAGGATAGGGAGAAAATGTTTCAACTCAAATATCTAATAAAAGATTAAGATCTGATCTGCACACACAAACACAGCATGTGCACCCCCCCACACACACACGTGTACACACACACACACACATACACACACACACATACACACACATGTACACACACACACATGTACACACACACACATACACACACATGTACACACACACACATACACACACATGTACACACACATGTACACACACACGTGTACACACACATACACACACACATACACACACATGTACACACACACGTACACACACACACATGTACACACACACATGTACACACACACACATGTACACACACACACATGTATACACATACAGTGCAGAAGCCAGTCACTTTAGTAGTACATTTTTAAAGATGAGCAAATCATGTGAATGTGTGCCTTTATTGTGCCTAATCCCACGGGCCCAGCACGTGGTGCCGTGAAGAAGCCAATCATTTCTCCTTTCATTGAATTTAAGTTGAATGTTAAGTTGAATACCATGTTTTATATCCTATGTATCAAAAGTAGATTAACATCCAGTGGGCTTTGCATACATTGACTATCTTTACTTCCTGTTTCACAGTAGCAACTGCTTGAGGAAATAATCAAATGTCACATTAATACGTTCCCAGGGAGGATTAGGCTCACTGCTATCAAACACACACCAGTGATTCCAACGAGAGAGAGGTCTGCTCCTCAAGCAGGCTGCAGGTACATGTGAACCAGGTGCATCAAAGCAGCACTGTGAGATAGCTTGCTCTCTGAAGGCCTAGGGACACACAGAGCAGCAAGGAAGCAGATATTCTAGGATCATTGTGTCTCTCACTTAGGTGGTCAGACTATTTCCAAAGAATTTAACTTTTCCTGAAAATGTCATTTTGGGGGAAGTGAAAGGCCAGACAACAGAGGATCTTGACACACAGTTCTTACAACTTTATGCCATACAGGAGAGATGAAGCTGGAGTGATCATTGGTCAATAATTGTCCACACCTTGACCATGTTCATTTTGTTGTCTAGCACTCACCCTCTGTGGAAACCTAACTTCATGTCAGTACCCCTGGCTAGACCCTCTTATCTGTCCTTCATCTTCCCAATGTGACCACATTACACAATTACTTCTCTGTTTTTCAGTACTCCTTGTCCCTTCGATTGGCACATTGGGGCGGGGGCCAACCCTAACTTATTGGAGGCGTGGGAGCCCAGCCTCTGACCTTAGAATGTGCAGTAAAAACAACTCTGGCATTTCTAAAGATGAGCCCTCCCCTCTTGATAGAAGACAACAGAATTCCAACAATCGTCCCCACAGTTAGACAGTACGATGAGGAACAAATAAGAATTTAAAGAATTGCTGGCTTTTCTCAAAGACAACTAACTAGAGGAATTGTTTAAGTGCCACTGGCTATCAGAATGTGACAGGGTAGCTTCTAAACAGGAATTTGGGGTATCACATTAAAGGTAGAAAATGGATATAGAGACATTTGACACAACATGGAATTGGATTTGATTTTCCAAGATTCAAAATTCAAGTACTTCCTAACACAGTGCCTGGGAATGAATCTAAGAATAAAACCAACCTCACAGGCTTGATATGAATACTAATTATATAATGTACTTACAAATGTGGAGAGCAACTCTCTAAGTAGAAATGAAGCTCAAAAAAAAAAAAAAAAAAAAAAAAAAAAAAAAAAAAAACCAAAGAGAACAAAAACCCTGACTCTGCAAAGGTTNTACAAATGTGGAGAGCAACTCTCTAAGTAGAAATAATAAACAAAAAAAAAAAAAAAAAAAAAAAAAAAAAAAAAAAAAGCCAAAGAGAACAAAAACCCTGACTCTGCAAAGGTTATCATCCAGTCTGTCAAATTAGATTGCTATTGCTAGAAGGCCGTGATAGAGATAGCAATGCTATAGTCCTTATATAAGTACAAAGGACTCAGAATAGCCAGAGCAGCTCTCATCATGCCAGGACGTATCTCAACCTGCGTGCATGAAGCTCTGGGTTTGATTCCCATCACGGATAAGCCAGGCAGAGTAGCACATGCCTCTAATCATAACACTAGGGAGATGGAAATAATAAGGTCAGAAGTTCAAGGTCATCCTTAATGCATAGTGCCACGCTAGCCTTGGTGGCATAAAAACCTGTCTTTAAAAAAAGAACAAAAACAAAAAAAAAACCAGAAAAACAAAAGAAATCAAAGACCAAAAACAAAAACAAAACAAAACAAAAAACCAACCAAACAAACAAACAAAAAAAAACCAACAACAATAACAGAAGCAATCTTGAAGGTATTCCTACTCCTGGTACTAAGTTATGCTACAACGCCTTAGTGAGTAAAGCAGCATGAGACTGTACAAAAACAGCCACGCAGACCAGAAGACTCAGAATTCCATCCCCAATCTAGAACCTTCCGAGACTCAGCAGCACTGCCTAGCACTATGCTGTGGAGACAATGTTTGGGTAAAATGTTTGTCATTCTCTCTCTCTCTCTCTCTTTTTTTTCCTTTTATTGGATATTTTCTTTATTTACATTTCCAGGTCTAGTCTCTGGAACCCCCTATTCCATCCCCCATTCTTCCTCCCCCTGCCTCTCCACCACCCACCCACCCACTCCCACCTTTCTGCCCTGGCATTCCCCTACACTGGGGCATTGACCCCCCCTCAGGCCCTAGGACTGCTCCCACTTACGTCCAACAAGGTCATCCTCTGCCACATATGCGGCCAGAGCCATGGGCCCCTCCATGTCTACTCTTTGGTTGGTCTAGTCCCCTGGAGCTCCAAGGATCTGGCCAGTTGACACTGTCGCTCACCCCTGGGTATGCAAATCCCCTCAGCTCCTTAAGTCCCTCCTCTAACTCTTCCATGAGGGATCCCACACTCAGTCCAATGTCAGGCTCTGTCAGGAAGCACTTCACTGCATCTGCAATAGTTTCCGGTTTGGTGACTGTATATGGATGGATCCCCAGGTGGGGCAGTCTCTGGAGGGCCTTTCCTTCTGTCTCTGCTCCACATTTTATCTCCATATTTCCTCCTGTGAGTATTTTGTTCTGCCTTCTAAGAAACACTGAAGCATCCACACTTTCCCTCTACTTGAGCTTCATTTAGTCTGTGAAATGGATCTTGGGTATTTTGAAATTTTAGGGTAATATTCACTTATCAGTGAGTGTATACCATGTGTTCTTTTGTGACTGGGTTACCTCACTCAGGATATTTTCAACTTCCATCCATTTGCCTATGAAATTCATGAAGTCATTGTTTTTAATAGCTGAGTAGTAGTACTCCATTGTGTAAATGTACCACAGTTTCTGTATCCATTCCTCTGATGAGAGACATCTGGCAGTCAACATGTAGAAGAATGAAAATTGATCCATTCTTATTTCCTTATACAAAGCTCAAGTCCAAGTGGACCAAGGAACTCCACATAAAACCAGATACACTGTTTGTCATTCTCAAACCCAGAGCATTGCAGGCCCACAATGCACTCCAGGAATCATATAGCTTGGGAGAGGAAAATGGCAAGAAGCCTGACTGGACTTCCCCTGGCATCTTGTGTGGCTATATCAGTGAGTTCCATGTTCAATGAGAGACCTTGCTCAAAAAAAAAAAACAACAACAAAAACAAAAACAAAAAAACAAAAAACAAAAAACAAAAAACAAAAAACAAAAACAACAAAAAAACCATGCTGGTAAGGATGGGGAGATTCTTATCCACTGTCAGTGGGAAAGGAATTAGTGCAACCATATGGCAATCACTTTAGAGGTTGCTCAGTAGTAAAACTATAGAATTACTAGATGGTCCACTCCTTGATATTTAAACAAAGGAATGAAGAGTCAGAAACCCACACCCTCCGGTTTAGTGCCACAGGGTTCATAATAGCCAAGTTATACACTCAGAGTATGTATTCATCAATGGATGCTTGGGTACAGAAGATGTAGTGTATGTGTAGAATGGAGTAATACATAGAGAAAAGAATAGTAAAGTAACCATGTTTGCGGGAAAGTGAATGGACCTGGAGGTCACCGTGTCTTAAAGAAAAAAGAGTCAGACTCAGAAAGAAGCCTGATTTCTCTCAGATGTGGAGCAGAAACAGACAAGAAAGTATTGGGGCGGGGTTAAGGAAAGTGAAAACAAGTAGGGAGTTGGGGATGCATATGATTAGAGCATAGTATATACATTGTGCAAATGTTGCTATTAATGTTGCAATTAATGGCAACATTGTTTCATACATATATGCAAATGACATTGTTGCCATTATCAATGTCTCTGCTGGCATTCTTAGGTGCCTAGCTGGGAGCTGGCAGGCCTGTTCTGCTTGGCTTTTCCTCATGGTCGTTCTCCCTGTGCAGTCTGTATTCTCCATGTCTTCCTTTACTCTGCCTCTTTAGGTATAACTGTTATAGTACTATAGACTTAGTAGGCTTCTGTCTTCAGCAGCCTCAAGCTCTATTTCATGCAAGTTCTTCAGCACACAGATGTAGAGCAGCACAGAATCTCTACAGACAACAGCTCTGCAAGCAGCTTCTCCTGCTGTTTGCATACTGAGGCTTTCTCTCTCCTCCCTGGGGAAACCCCAGGAGAGTTTTGTAGCCTCCAGGGTTGGAAAGGAAACACTTTCAGGCTGAAGGATCAACCTAACCACATGCCCTAAAATTCCCCGATATTTTGTCAAGAGCCAGGGAAGCTCAGCCCTTTAATATTTAACGGTCTATATCCTCTAGTTACGGAATCAAAAACTTGGAGTCAATTGTGAATAACCACCACTGTCTGCTAGGGAGAGATCGTCTCCCCAAATTCTATGCATGTTACTTATTGTTCTCCAACACCAGGCATGTTTATGTGTTATTAGTCTCATGTCACACACAAGAAAGCTGAGCTCAGAGGAAATTCCAATTTTCTGCCAAGCATCACACGAGAGTGAATTGTGAAATTAATTTGCTGCCTCTATGTGGTTTCTACTTGATAGGTTGCTATTTTAAAAACAAAACAAGAACAAAAAATGGGTGGTTAGTGTCTCAGTGGCTAAGAGCACATATAGTTGTTGCAGAGGACCCAAGTCCAGTTTCTAGCACCCACAGAAGATGGTTCACAACTGAAATTCTAGCTCCAAGGACCCTATAGCTCTGGCCTCTTGGGGCACCTACACTCATGTGCACACATACAATGAAAAGTCAAAATAAACACAGGCTATGTCCTACAAGATGATGGAACACACTTTACTTATACACTTGATAAACCAGGGTTGTAGACATAGCTCAGTTGATCGAGAGCTTGCCTGGGAAGCATGGAGTCCTGGGTCCCATCACGCGCTCTCCATAAACCAAGCTGATTCTTAAGCTCTGAGTCTCTGAGTGACTCCTGCAAGTGAGCCATAATATATTGGTAGAATATTACATATATAATGTATACACACACACACACACACATATGTATGTATGTGTATATATATATATATATATATATATGATTATGTTATATTCTATCTATATAGAGAGAGAACAAAATTTAAAATCAATGCCAGAAATTAACTGAAACAATATGAAAAATGTCAGAATGGATGATCTTAAATGCGTATCTTAAAAAGACATTTTGTAAAACTAATAATTAGCTTCTTGCCTGGAGATGTAGCTCAGTGGCAGTTTACCTAGCATAGAACCTGGGTTCCAGAAGCCTCAGGTTCCATCCACAACATGAGAGATGATGATGATGGTGGTGATGATATCAATATTCTTCTGATCTGTGTACTTAGAACACTGATGTTTACTCAAATCAGATTTTTCTCACAGTGAGACATATCGCTACTTAGTTTGTCTAAGTCCTAGGAAGGTCCATTGTCTAACTTACCCAACCCCACACTTCTTTCCCAAACACATGGATGGATGGGCTCTGGGAAGTCATTCATAGTGATGTACAGAGACAAATAAAATAAGAAGTTTAAATTAATTAAATTAAATACTTTTTAAATTAAATAGAACATTTGTTATTCCTAGGTACATTTTCCAGAGTCTGTATCTAACTTTGTGACAGATGGGGGCACTAAAATCTTTGGATCCCAACATTGCTCTGTGATTTGAATTCCTTACCTACTGAAATACTAGCCAAAAGGCTCTCTTTAGCTTTGTATTGAATTATCCCTTTTGGTTGGCTGCCTTAATTAACTTAACTGGTTATTTGCCAGCCACCATCTCCTCTGTGCAGATGACACATCAGCGTTCATATGAGTGACTTCTGGGGCCCTGGCTCCTGGTGGGTGGTGGTGGTGGATCTTGTGGTTGGGTCTTTGCCTGACTATGCAGAGCGTTTCCCACCCTTCCTGAATGGCGCAGTTGTCCACCACCGCAGGCTTCCAGGGCTCTCCAGCTCCTGTTATTAGGTTTGTCTGGAAAGAGAAAAGTAGTTGTTTCAGATTGTTTTATTTCCTACTTGGGGGAGAGTTGGTGAGGTGGCTGAACAAAGCCAGTTGTGCAGTTAATGCTTTAACCTTGCGTATAATTTATACAATAAACAAAGTCACATGCTCGCCTAATAATTTAGATGTAAGCAAATGTTGATTTATTCAGGAAGGCTACTGCCCGGAGCAAGGCCTCTAGCTCTAAAATCTGAATTAAAGTAGGACAGAGGCAGGCTAGTCTATAATAACATTTGTATAATTTTATTTTTGCCCTTGGCTCAGTTCATTTCCTCGTACAGTAGACGCATGAAATTGGCTCTTCAGCCACCTTTAGCTGTTCGTTCATTGATATCCGGGCAGGAATGGGAACAAGACAAAGCTCCTCTCTAAGTTTTATTTTTAATCACGTAGGTCTTAGATTCCTAGGTCATTTCTGACAATAATTACCTTTCTCTGAATTGTGTTTTTGGCAAATATCTCCTAGAATAGCTTCATTTAACCTAAAGATATAGTTTTTCTCTCTGACTGTGAGAAGACTCCTCGAACTGAGCCAGTTAAATAGATGCGAGTGTTGTGATTTCTTTTTTTCTTTATTCGGGCCCCGAGGCATGAAGTCTGAGTTCTACTTTCCTGTCAGCAGTGAAATGAAGGCCTTAGGAAATCCCTTAAATGGTGGAGGAAAAAATAAACATTAACTTGAAAGAATGAGGGACCAGCCCCCCTCTCACCATTAACCTTTGACTTAAATAAAAATTAAGAATTTTTATCATATAGGCTTGCTATTTGGGTTGGGGGGGGTTCAGTCTGCCTCCCAGTTAAACAAGCATATTTGAGGCAGTCAAGAATTTGTGAGAACTTCTCAAAAGGAAACCAAGTTTTCCATCCAAACAGCGAAAGTTAGTTTTGACAACCATCCCTTGCAAGTCCACCAATAGGTGCTTTGCACACCCAACCACCTTAAAATATATCCATTTACCCCCATTTTATCCACGTCTACCCCCTCCAGCCCCCAATAACACTTTCATCGCTGAAAAAGCAACAGCACTATTTGGGGTCAAAAGTTCAAAATAAAGAATTTTCCCCCTCGGGGCAGGAAATCAAATATGCTAAACCTTTCCTCTAATCTTTTGTGTAGGGGGAGTTTAACAAAAAGAAAAAAAAAAATTCTGAAAATTTGAAAAGAAAAAAATTGGCATTTACGGTCTATGTGAACTCCGCATTTATCTCTCGGCCTTGCAGCTGGGAAGGTAAACAACAGCCCTAGTGTTTGGGAGGCAAATATTGTTCCCTCCTATTCTTGGTAACCAATCTGCTCCCAGGCCTCCTCCACCAGAGTCTGATTGTGCCCTGGGGCTCTGCAGGCAGCAAAGGAGGCTTTCTGAGAATCCAGCCCCTGTTTTGCCTTCATTACGAATTCCAAATAGAACAAGTTTTCGCCTGGCTTAGTCCCTGGTTATGAAAGTTTCCCACAGCTCTCGAAAAGATACAGAATAATAAATGGCCAGGCAGAGAAGTAGAAGGCAGGAGAACTACCGCCATCGAAGCTTTCTGGTCACGTGGGCTTGAGGTGCTGGAGGAGCTAGATAAAATAGTTTGCCTTTGGCCTGAGGTCAGGAGTTGGGACAGGAGCTTTTAGGTTCTGTCCTTTGTTCTCAGCTCCGCAGAGGAAAGGGTCCTTGGTCCCAGCCTCCAAAGGGAGAGAGCCTTCTGCTCCAAGTCGTGTGGCCCCCCGGCTTTCTCAGGGGAGACGCTGTGAGGCATAGCAGCATTGGGAAATCTTTTACCCCAAGGGGCAGCTGGTGGAGCTTCAAATGTTTTCAGGCATTTCCAGCATAAAAGCAAAAATTGATGAGTTTCAGTGGGACAAGCTCTGAGACTCAAAGGAAAAAGGCCCGAGGCGGTGGGGGGAGAGGAGGAAGCGTTTTATTGTCTTGCAGCCGGTTTCTTTTCTTCCTTTCCTTTAGCTGCTGTCTTTATTGAGTCAAGATGTTATATGAATGCACCCGTGAAGTATCGCATGCAAACTCTTCAGGGATCGCTCAGCCCCAAGTTTACAGAGGAGGCTCTGTGCTGAGCCCAAATTCGCGTTACCACCCTCCCCTACCCACTCCGCCCCAGTCCAGGTTCACCATTCTTTCAGCATCTCTTTAAGAGCCGAGAGATATACCACAGCCCTGAAGACAAATTACAGAAAGCCTTGTCTTATGAGCCCTTCAGATATAGATTCGATCAATTTTTGTACAATAGCTTCATTTAAAAAAAAAATGTACAGACGACTTAAAATAAATCCAACAATGGGGAATTTGCAGGATTTTTTTTCTTTTCCCCCAAATAATTGATCAGTCTTTCTGTGTCTCTTCCTAAAAGCTGATTTATATCATTGTTGTTATCCTCTTTTATTTTCTTCCAGTAACTGGGGCCTGGCAAGCTCTAATCCACCACACTGACATCATAGGGGTGGACTGTGACTTTATTACATTTAAGTACTCTATTGTGTCTTTTTAAGCATAGTTTATGATGCAGTTTGATACATGCATCATAACTTAGCCCCTTAGACTCACTGAAGTGTATATGAAGCACAATGTGATCAGTAGAGACTGAACACAAAATTAACACCCCCACACACACTTTTAAAACATGGTCTTGCCATACACATCCTGGGCTATCTTCAAGCTTGTGTGACTCCTCAATGTGTGCCAATGTCCTTAAGTTCATTCTTTAAGAGTTTTTTTTTTTAACATGACCAGATTTTATCATATTAATGAGTGTGACCTAAAGAGAATGCTGCCTTAGTGTGTCAATTCCAGTCCCTCACTTAGTTGACTGTGCTATGGTTGGGTGTATGTCAGTGGTACAGCCTGCTTAACATGTAACATACATGAAGCCCCAAGTTCTGTACCTAGAACTAGCACCAGGAAAGTGGTGTGTGTGTGTGTGTGTGTGTGTGTGTGTGTGTGTGTGTGTGTGTGTGTGTGTGTGTGTTTGTGTGTAAACTCTTCCTTCAGATTGGCATCTCTGGTAGCTACATTTACCAGAAAAGCATTAGACAGAATCTATAGGAACATTCTGATTCCTTCTTTTCTGTTTATACTACCAAATATACACCAAATACAAACCTTAAATTTAATTTGCCTGAAATTATAACACAAAGAGACATTGTTTTATCGGTAAATCTGCACTTGCCGGGTGAATCCTACAGGTTAAGGTGCCATCACATGAACGTTTTAATTAAGACCATGAAAGAGAAACAGCCAGGACCAAGGCGAAAGGCTTCATAGATGAAAACGCACTGTCAACATCAGACACAGGCCCCAAGTAAAGCACATGCACCCACAGCAGCCTAAGGCTAGCACACGCACCCACAGCAGCCTAAGGCTAGCACACGCACCCACAGCAGCCTAAGGCTAGCACACGCACCCACAG
>NC_034604.1:11371251-11388729 GCF_900095145.1 Mus pahari | reverse complement strand
GAGATACTTTCTATGATGCCCTACTCTCTTAGGAAGGAAGGAGGGAAGGAAGGAAGGAAGGAAGGAAGGAAGGAAGGAAGGAAGGAAGGAAGGAAGGAAGGGAGGGAAGGAAGGAAGGAAGGAAGAAAAACTTACACTTCAGAATATAGGAATAAAATTGCATCTTATCAAAAAAAACATGCTCCTTCCGGGCACTGTGTGTGAGGAGGAAAGCCAGGCATCAGACCAGGCTCACTCCTGTAAAATACATGGACGCACAGGGGTAGCCTTTCCTGTTTATGGGAATAATCGTTATAATGAATCTCAGACCGTTAGTCACTCTGCTTGTTTGGTAAAAATGCATTTTTACCTTGTAAAAGATGGCAATATTGGTTTGGCAGAAAGCAGCCAAAATGTTGATCAAACTAGTAATTTATATAAAAAATACTTTCGTGGTTTTCCCCTTGGAAAAATGACTTTCTTCAAGGCATTCCAAGATGATGGAATTGTCTGCTCCGAAACAGTGGAGCTGTCAGCCTTCTGTTGTAAACATAATCCCTGAGACTCTCCACCCCCACATCCCACTCTCTTCCCATTCCCCTCATCCTGGCTGACACGGGTTACTCTCAGTTATACTCCAAGTGTTAAAAGTAAAAGTGAAGACTGTGCAGGATGTTGTGGGGACTGTGAGAAGATAACGGCTGCTCTCCATCCTGATGGGAGTCTCTCTCAAAGCTCATCAGCCACCCAGCATTCCATACTCTCTAAAGAAGGACTATCATCAGCCACACTGTAGCCAGTCATTTTCCTGCACACACTTATTCACTGTGCTTTCTAAGGACCCTGGCCCTGCACATAAACTCTGAAAGGGACAAGGAACACACTACTGTGCCATCCATCCTGCTTTAGACTGAACATATTGCTGCATGCAGGCTAGACCAGCACTCTCCAAACGGAACCACATCCCAGCCCTGGAGTTGAATTTCTACAAGCAGACATTTGATAATCCAGACAACAAATAAAGACAACCACCTCAGCAGTAGTTAGTGAAAGAAGGGCCCTGAGGAGACAGTGGGAGATGGAAAGGGATGATGGGGGATGGAAAGGGATCATGGGAATGGAAAGGGATTGTGGGGGAGTGGAAAGGGATGATGGGGGATGAAAATGGATGGTGGGGGATGGAAATGGATGGTGGGGGATGGAAATGGATGGTGGGGGATAGAAATGGATGGTGGGGGATGGAAGGGATGGTGGGGGTGGAAGAGATGGTGGGGAATGGGAAAGGATGGTGGGGGGTGGGAAGGGATGGTGGGGGATACGAAGGGATGGACAAGTCTCACTGGGGAGGAGGACATGTTGAGTTTGAATTCTAATCAGTTCTTTAGTGTTGATTGACTCAAATCACTACATAGATTATTGAAGATCACAGCCTCTCTCTCTCTCTCTCTCTCTCTCTCTCTCTCTCTCTCTCTCTCTCACACACACACACACACACACACACACACACACACGAACACACTCAAAGCAGAAATATTAATCTTTACATAGCACTCTGCTTTCATGTGCCAGCAGGACCACCCCCAGGCATCGCAGTTCAGGTGAAGACTTTATTTAATTATGGAGTGTTCTGTAAACGTCTTCCAAATAGTAGAGATAAAGCTGCGCAAAGCACTGACCTTCAAGAGCACATAGCCCTTCGTTTATCAGAGGCAAGTCCCTGGTGAATTTGAATCTTCAGCAGCTCACCATTTGTTTTAATTTACTATTGTTTCCCTAAATTCTGCTTAACAACCAGTGACCTGCCAAAGTGTGTTCACTCTTTTCATTAGATAGACAACTCCACTGCCATGCAAGCCACTCTAGACTGCAGCAAAACATGCAACCATTGCTGCCAATGCAAAGCTGCACAGCCAGACACAGATGTTAGCTTTAGTTCATGGCTTACAAGAAAAGATTTCATATCACTTATTCATTTTTTAAATGTTTTCTTAAGGCCCTTTTCACCTTTGTGGTAAACCCAAAGACCAGGTTAAGAAAGGAAGAAAGAAAGGAAAAAAGAAAGAAAGAAAGAAAGAAAGAAAGAAAGAAAGAAAGAAAGAAAGAAAGAAAGAAAGAAAGAAAGAAGAAAAATACCACCCTAAAGAATGCTTGGAATATGGTTGTAGTGAAAAGGAGAAACAATTCACCATGACGCCGCCTTTGTTGCATCCAGATTCCTCCATTATGGTTACTTAGGTGTCTGATGGGTTGTCAGAAAGCTAACCATAACTTAGGCGGAAAACTGGACTCCATTAAAAAAACATTAAAAGCTGAGAGAGGCAAGTTGCTGTGGCATGGCTCCCAGCAATAAGAAAGCAAGGGTGCATGCTGCAACTTCGAAATAGAAAGTGACGTCCTCATAAAAACACCGCTCCAGGCGCGAGCCGCTCAGAGTTCCCCTGCCAGCTCAGAAGAGTTCGCTCCAAGGGATTTCGACTTTCAAATGTATCTTTGGATGCAAAATAGGCAGCTCAGGAGAAGACAGCCTCAAAGAAGGGCAGGGAGCATTTGTTCCCAATCAGGACTGCTTTCTGTTAAACCTAAGTTCTTATTTTTATTTTTTTTTATTTAGATAGAATATTTTATCAGGAAGCACGTAAGTGCATTCAATGTGCCACCTGGCTGACACCACATGATCTGCTGGCCTCCATAACCAGAAAGCGCTGCTGACAGAGGGCAAGGCTAAACAATATTAAGAGCTCCAGTATTACTAGATATCAGGGGAACCCTTCATTCTAATTGGAAAGCTCAAAGCTTCAGGCGGCTGAGATTTTGGTTTGGGGCTTTTCCACGGCATTCCAATGCAGTATATCCAATCAATAAATATGATGCTATGCATAAGACCAGCACAGGGCTCATCAGCTCCCTTGAGTTTTGTATTTGACTTGTTAAAGTGCAAAAAGAGTTAGAGAAACAAACAGAAGACAAATAGCTTGGTCCCTAGCTACCAAAATAGAAAACAAACAAACAAACCCCAGCGCACAAAGAAAACCAAAAAATGGGGAACCAGAGTGCACAGACCTATTTTCAGGTGAGGTGCACTGCAGGCGAGGGCTGTCCTGTGTGCTGTGAAAGGGAGCATCTATCCTTCAGTTGAAATTCTGGGGTGAAATTGAGTGAGAGCTGGGGAGAGGCTCAACATAAAGGTGTGAGTTCCATATCCAAAGCCCACGTGAAAACGCTGAGCGTGGTGGTGCCTGCTGTAATCCTTGTGTGGGGACAGAGACGGGAGATTTCTGGGCTTGCTAGCCAGCCAAATCAGCCTCCGGGCCAACAAGAGACGGTACCAGCGGACAACACCCAGAGTTCTCTGGCTTCTTCTGAAGGCATACAGAGATGTGTTTGCACCTACATACCCAAACACACACCTGTCCATGTGTGAACAGGTGCCAACAGAGAGAGAGGGGGAGGGGAAGGGAGAGGGAGAGGGGNAGGGGGAGGGAAAGGGAGAGGGAGAGGGGAGGGGGAGGGGGAGGGAGGAGAAGGCTTTTTGTTGTTAGAGAGATTGTTTTATTTTCTAATCGTGTGTGTGTGTGTGTGTGTGTGTGTGTGTGTGTGTGTGTGTTCATGTAAGAGAAAAGCTTTCTGGATCTTGATCTCATCTCATTGGGGCGGGGTCTCTCTCTTGTTCCTGTCATTGAACTGGTATCCTAGTTTTGCAGCGTGAACTTCAGAATACCACTCCTGTGTCTGCTGCCCACTTCTCCAAGGGATTTCAGATGCTGCCACCAGAGTCCAGAGTCCCCTGGCATGCATGCCCGTTTGTTGAGCCATCTCCTTGGCTTTGTTTTGAGCAAGGTCACACTCTGTAACCCAGGCTGGCCTGGAAATCTGTATGTACAAACTCATGACGATCTTCCTGTCCTAGTAGCCTCAAAGCCTCAGAATGACAAGAGTGAGCTGTTACATGCCATCGACATGACGTTTCTTTACCACATCAGACTACGGCAGTCTTCCACCCAATCCAGACACATGGTGAGTTATGAATACCCAAATTAGAGATGCACATGAAGGAAGCTGACCACAGTCCCTTCCTTGGGGCCACCACATTTGGGAAGCTTTCTGATTTTTCTCTCCTTTCAGTCTCAGCTGGAAACCTGACCCAGAGCCTACAGAGCACTCTCGCCTGTGAGACAGCTGCACAAGAGTGCTGAAACCAGCTGAGAAGTTTTGCTGCCATTGACTGAACCAGGGTTTCCTTGGTTCAAATTTACCCCGTGTGCTCCCACCTGCCTTGTTAGAGGCTTAGCCAGGGACATGGATGAAGCTGGCAGTGGGGTAAGGATTTGATGCTGAGAAGTTCGAATATACCCAGCACTGGGAAACACCCATGGTGGAGCCAGGTGCTACAGGCCCCTCCCACGAGTACAGGAAACAGAGCTGTGGGTCTACCTCACACTGATGTTTATGAAACCTGTGTAGCCACACTTGGACCTGACAGTGCCAAGTTGGAGATGATAAGAGTCAAGCTCAGAATATGGTTTTCTAGAAATACCTTCACCTTCACCAAATGTATTTATCATTTTTGTATATGCATGAAATATATAAGAGATAAAGCAGTGACCAGAAAAACTAAAGAATGTCTTTCAATGAGTATGTAATACAAATCCCATTGGAAGTCTCGGGACTTGGTTCAGAGGTAGAGCACTGAGTCAGCCCTCACAAGGTCCTGAGTTCAATTCCCAGCACAACCTGTTTCTAATTTTAAAATCTAAATGAGGAACCAGAGAGGTGGCTTAGCAGTTAAGAGCATTGACTGTTCTCCCAGAGGACCCAGGTTCAATTCCCAACATCTACATGGCAACTAACAACTATTAGTAACTTTAGTTCCAAATCTACTTCTGGCCTCTGCTAGCACCAGGCACAGATAGACATGTAGAAAGGCCCACACCCATAAAATAAAAATTAATAAATCTTAAAAAATGAAAAAGTCTGGATGACAACATTATACCTGGTGGAAATGCCTTCATTCTACTGCTCCACATCCAGTTTCCCATCGTGCTATACTGCTCACCATGGTCCAAGACCATGAGTCTGAATGACCATGGGCTAAAATTATTAACCAAAAAAACCCTTCTTCTGTATTAAGATGACTGCCCCAGCTATTTTGTCACAGTAATGGAAAGCTGGCTGGCACAAAAATAAAATAATGTTATGTCTTAGGATTAGAAACATCTTGGATCTCTACTGTCTTACTTTATTACTGGGTCCATAAGGAAAATCTCTGGTTCCTAAAAACATTCGCAAACACTCCCTCTCACTTCACAACCCAGGAGAAGGCTTCCAGTACAAGAGACTAGGCTAGGAGGCTTTTCAGGGACTACAACTTTTGCTGATAGGAGAACCTAGAGGTAAGAGACTTATTCTACTTCATATCCTCATAGTGTGTAGAAGGCATGGTGGACAAGCTGGTTTGTGTGCATTTTGAAGAGGAAAAGCAGTCCCCAGAACAGGGTGCCCCTCTGTTCATCCTAAAATTGAGTGTACAGAACCCAGTGCATGCTGTCACAGAATGAAAGGCTGGCCCAGATCTTCTCACAGAGGCAACTGAGCAAAGTAATAGAGTGGGTTCTGGGCACATCACAGGACTCTGTCTGAGACCATATCACACACAAGGACCCACCCTAATTGATTTTTCTTTATACTGGTACTTCTGATCAAAGTTGAGCCTAGGTCAATACAGGATTAAGCTTACCCAGAGATTGTAAACTAGTGAGGCACATTTCTAGCCTCTTTCCAATTCTCATATTTACACAAACCGCAGCTTCTCTTGGGACTTTCCTAAATATTTGTAGACCAATTGCAAGAATGAGTGGTGGATGAATAAACGAGATGAAATAATATTCTCAGATCTCTGAAGTCCAGGACATGGGTTACTCTGTGGGGATGATCAGAGCAGGGGGTTCTGGGAATAAGCAAAGTTATCGGGTCAACTTTAGGGTTTAATACAAGGTCATGTTCGCAACTACCTTAGCTCAAATATAGAGATGAGAGATAGAGATAGAGATAGAGATAGAGACAGAGATAGAGATAGAGACAGAGACAGAGATAGAGATAGAGACAGAGACAGAGACAGAGATAGAGATAGAGATAGAGACAGAGACAGAGATAGAGACAGAGACAGAGATAGAAAGACAGAGACAGAGACAGAGACAGAGATGATAGAGATATGTGATATAGATGCCTGAGTAGGCACTAGGATGGAAAGCCCTCAGGCTGTTTTATTGTTGAGTGTCTTCCAAAATGAAAAAGAGTGAGGAACATTTCTGAAAAGAAGAATGACATGTGAAATGGGTCCGAATCAAGAGGAGAGAAAGGAGTTTAAGGTGGCCCCACAGAACAGAAAAGTAATGGCTAAATACCGAATCCTAAAGGAAACCTGGACACCACGCCTTCCAAGGCTCACAAAACACTGGAAGAGGAGCTGCAAAGGGTGTCAGAGTTGGAAGAAGGGGTGGAGTGGATACTACCATCTGGGTATGTCATGGCTATTGCACTCTGGAACACCCAGCAGCTTAAGACCTACAGAAGACAAAGCTCACCAACATTTCATCATGGACTAAGAGAGTATCTCACAGTCCCCACCCTTCCATGAACACTTATAAATAGTTGCTGGGATGAGAGGTGACGTCCATTCCTCCATAAGGCATCCTAATGAGTTCATTGGTTCAACAAGAACAACCAAAAGATACAGATGGAGGAGGATAACTTTGGGGAAGAGAAGGGGACCATCAGGAGCAGGGGAGGACTGGAGTAGGTAATGGGGGAATGTTATCAAAATGCAATATATACTTGAGTGAAATGTCACCGTGAAGCCGATTATCTCATCTATGTCTGACAATAAACACTTTGAGAAGTATAGTGCCGCCGGGGAGTTGGATTGGTGGGTAAGAGCACTGGCTGTTCTTCCAGATGGACCCAGGTTCAATTCCTAGCACCCACATAACAGCTCACAGCTGTGTGAAACTCCAGTTCCAGGAGATCTGACACCTTCACACAGGCATACATGCAGGCAAAATACCAATGCGCATAACATAAAGATAAATAAATTATTTAAAAAGATTACATTAAAAAGAAAAGAAAATATACTGACCACAGTCTGGATGCTGGGCTGGGGAAAGCCAGCTATGATATATGAGTGCTAGAGTCAATGTCCCTTCCAGAGGAGAGAAAGGAGGGAGGGATGGGGAGAGTATCCCTGCAGAATAAGACCCTTCACCAAAAGCCCAGGAGAGCAATCTGCGACTTTTCTTAGCCAAGAACATGTGCCCTGGATTCACTTCTTACTTCCCTAGGTCCCTACCACCCCAAGCTGCTCACATCTGAAAGGGGGAAAGAACTCACAAAAGAATTTCATTTAAGTCACTGGGTTTCAACCAATTTTAAAGTCTCAAAGAGAAATGTCGCTTTACTGAGTAACAACTGAGGGGGCTTTCTTTTGCTTCTGTTCTGTTTGTAGTACTGGGGATCAAACCAACAACCTTGCACATGCTAGGCAAGTACCTTACCACTGCACTATGTGCTCAGCTGTAGAATTGTTAACATAATAGTGATTAGAATGACAAAGAGTGACAGAGGGCCTTACTTGTGAAGCACACTAGAGGCTGCCAAGGACATGTTAAATAGATGTGCGCACTCTCGCGCTCTCTCTCTCTCTCTCTCTCTCTCTCTCTCTCCCTCTGTGTGTGTGTGTGTGTGTGTGTGTGTGCCTGTGTCTGTGTGTCTGTGTGTGTATCACCTGAAACTGGAATTACAGCTGGTTGAGACCTGCCTGATTTGGCTCGAGTAACACTTGAAACTTCCACAAGAGTGGCAAGTGCACCTAATCACTGAGCCATATCTCCACCCCAAGAATGGATGCCTTACATAATCCGAGGTGTCCTGTAGAGCAGATGCAGATTGGGTGTGAGACCTGCAGAGGGTACCTGGATGCTTGTCAGGGTTGGGTGAGAAAAATCTTCACAGGCTCACGTGTTGGAACATTGTTGTCCCCAGCTGATGGCGCTGTTTGGAGCAAAGAGGAACTTTCAGGCAGCAGAGTATCATGGGAGGATGACTGGTGATTGCTGTGTGGCTGCCTGCTTCCTACCTGTCCTCTGCGTTCTTACCACCATGGCTTCCCTGCCATGGTGAACTATAGCCTTCTTTATATGATGATCCAAGAATACTCTGTTCCCGAGTTGCTGCTTGTCATGTGTTTGGGCGCAGACCAAGAAGAGTGACTACTATAACCCTGAAGCAGCAAAGCTTGATACTGTCATAGAAGGTGACTCTCAAGCAAAGCTCCACTATGGTAAACTTGAGAGAAAGAGAAAGGCTCCAGGAAAAAGTTTAATAGCAGACTGAAGAACTGCAACTTAGGAGCAGGGGTGGGGGGCGGGGCGGGGTGGGGAGCCTGCCTGCCTCTGCTCACACAGCCAGAGTGCCAAGAATGGGAGAAGCGCACCAAGAGCGCTGGTGGTGTAGAAGAGCAGGGTCAGAAGTAATACATGCTATCAGAAACTAGTCAAACAGAAGGGTTCCTCCCCCTTCTGCCCCACTCCCTACCCCATGCTTAACCAAAGGAAAGAAAGGATCCTAAGAAGTTGAAGTGGAGTGGGGCACAGGGAGGGAGAGGAGGATGAAGAGAAATGATTTCTGCATTTGAAGACAGACTCCTACAGGTGAGGCTGGCGGCGATCATTTCCAATTACAGGGAAAGGTGAGGACAGCCGAGGAGATATGAAAGATCATATTTGTGCTTGTTCTCTATCAAGAGTGAGGCTCTTCCTACCCCAAGGACAATGTTCGCAGAGAGCAGAACACGCTGTGAGGGATGATAGCGTCTCTATAGATTCTTAGAGCAGCTCAAATGGGGGTACACTTCCATGATAGCCCACATAGATTTCCTCAATCCCACACCTGCTAAAAGGAGGCCCAGCAAGGCCCCTGAGACTCCTTTACTCTCTACTGCCGCACTCACTGCACACCCGAACCAGAATCCAGCTCTATCAGACCCACAAACACGCAGAGAAGTGTGTCCACTGGCAAAACACTGTACCACTGAGCTGTACCCCCAAATACTGTATTCTCCTTAGCATAAACTCCCACACACACACAGGTCCTCCAACCTCAGGTTTCGACTCCTTCGCCCCAGGACATGCATTTTCTCTGTGCTTTCTCCGACCTCAGGAAGGACTCGGGCTGCTTCTGTGTTGACTTGGAGCTAGGCTGTTGTTCTCTCTTAGACTTGTACTTGAGCCCGTCCCATACAGGCCACGAAAATACGTTCTCTTCCGTCTCTCAAATCTATGACCGCACACTTAGGTCTCAGCAGCTACATTTCCTCTACTCAAACTTCCTCCCCCACGCCCCACCCCCGATCTAAGCAACACACTCTCTTTTATTTTCTTTTTATTTATGTGTCTCAGTATATGTGAGGCATGGGTACAGGGGCCCAAGGAGGACAGAAGTTGGATCCCCTGAAGCCAGAGTAACCAGTGACTGTAAGATGCCCATTGTGGGTGCTAGGAACCAAACTGGAGTCCTCTGCAAGAGCAGTGTGTCTTAATCAGGGTTTCTATTCCTGCACAAACATCATGACCAAGAAGCAGTTTGGGGAGGAAAGGCTTTATTTGGCTTACATTTCCATACTGCTGTTNATCACCAAAGGATGCANGACTGGAACTCAAGCAGGTCAGAAGGCAGGAGCTGATGCAGAGGCCATGGAGGGATGTTCTTNACTGGCTTGCNTCCCCTGGCTTGCTCAGCCTGCTCTCTTATAGAACCCAAGACTACCAGCCCAGAGATGGCNCCACCNACAAGGGGCCCTCNCCNCTTGNTCACTAATTGAGANAATGCCNTNCAGCTGGATCTCATGGAGGCATTTCCCCAACTGAAGCTCCTTTCTCTGTGATAACTNCAGCTGTGTCAAGTTGACACAAAATTATCCAGTACACAGTGTGTGCTCTTAACTATGGAGTTGTCTTTCTAGATCCCCCCTCCCTTTTTTTTTTTTTTTTTAAGAAACTCACTTCTTTTTTGTGTAATGTTATTGAATTATGTTTCCTGCACTGCGTGCTATTTAACTTTCTCTTTCTGCAACAAAGTTCGCAGCAAAACAGCTAAAGGGGAGAGAATTTGGGTCAGAAGTTTCAGTTCATCTTGGCAGAGTACAGAAGAATGTTCAAATCATGGCGGCAGAGAGAGGTCGCACTGAGGAAAGAGAGCCGTCCCCCTTGACCATTCTTCTTAGCACTCTTTTCTTCCTTCCGGGCCACCAGACTATGAGGCATTTTCAAGCACGTTGAGGGTAGGTCTTTCCTCGGTTGAGCCTGTTTAGAAACATTCCCATGAACACACCAAAGATGTGTGTAAAGGCGGGTTTTCCTAGTCTGTCTGGTGCCTTTTACTTTAATAGAATTGAAAATCAAGATTAAAAATTTCATACTATATTATCCATTTAGGTGTTCAATTGAGTGACATTTAGAACATTAACAATATTAAGTATCAACCATCATTGATCCCAGAATCTTAACCCCCAAAGGAGCCTAATCCCAACAGCATTCTTCTGCTTCCTTGACCACGCCTCCCTGATGCCCCCTGATCTCCAGATGGCTCACCTTGTCTTAATCAGTGTTCTCTCGATATGAAGAGACACCATGATCATGACAACTCTTATAAAAGAGAATTTGGGGCTTGCTTACAGTTTCAGAGGTTTAGCCCATTATCCTCAAGGCAGAGGGCACGACAGCACACAGGCAGACATGGTAACAGGGAGTTCTACATCCAGATCCCCCAGCAGGAGCAAAAGAGAACCACGAAGCTGGGCTTGAGCTTCTGACACTTAAAAGCCCACCCCCAGCGACACACGTCCTAGTCCAACAAGGCCCCACCTCCTAGTCTCTCTCAAGGAAGGAAGTGCTTGGCTCACAGTTTGAAGGTGTAGCTCACCCTAGCCAGAGTAGAGTAGAGGCAGCTGCCGTGTGATATTTACAGCAGGAAGCCTGCTGTGTAGCTCGCTTTTCTTTCTGCTCCTCTCTCGGTGGGACCTCTCTGGAAACACCCTCCCGAACATGCTGAGAGGTGATTCTCTTAGGAGATTCTAAATCTGGCCAAACTGGCAATCAAGAAACTGTTACAGTATGACAACCACTTTCCTTTTTATTGCTGAATAATATTCCCTATGCCACATTTTTTAAAATCTATTCATCATCTAAAGGGCATCAAGGTAAGTCTATCTTTCAGCTGCTGTGAGTATTGCTGCTAAAGTATATAGGTAGAGGTTTCATGTTACACATAATTTTATTTTTCTTATGCCGAATTGCTGTGTTAGATAATAATTTGGTATTTTGTTGTTCTTAACTTTTGTATGATAGTGCATCACATGCATGCCTGCTGCTCACATAATTCAGAATAGGTAATCTCTTGGAATGGTGTAGTGGATGGCAGTGAGCTACCCTGTGGGTGCTGGGAACTGAACCTGGGTCCTCTGCAAGTGCTCTTAACCACTGAGTCTTTCTCTGGACTAATTCCAGGCTTACTATGTTGAGGATCTACTCACTTCTTTCCCAAGGTGGCCGCATCATTTCACACCCTCACCGCAGGTACAAGGTTCCAGTTTCCCCGAATGCCGGGCACTCTTCACTATTTTCTGACTCACATTAGTGAGATACACAAATATGTCATTTTACCAATCTCTTACTCTGGGTCAACACTTGCCCTCCTCCGTGTGTGTGTGTGTGTGTGTGTGTGTGTGTGCACGCACGCACGCGTGCATGCATGCATGCATGTGTTCATCTTATTTAATCTTTATAATATATACATATAGTATATAATAATTTATCTTGTTTAATCTTTATAATACCTTAAGGAGAATACATCACTTTCCTTATTTCACAGATGAAATAACCAAGGATTGGAGGTTGTCAGAGGCACAATAAACAAGCAAAAGCAATCTTAGGACAAGGACACATCCCTTCTATCTCCCTCCAAAGCCCATTTCAGGTACCACCGAGATGCTTCCACAATGCCTTTGCAAGCAGAGCTGTTAGAACATGTGTGCCAATTTTTTCCTTCTTAAAGTCTAATAATCCTATCTCCTGTGTGAGAGAAAGGATGTGTGTATGTGCGGGAGACAGGTGTGCTGCTCTGGGTGAATGTCCTCATCTGTGCACATGTGGAAGCAAGAGAATGTCAGGTCCCTTTGAGACAGGGTCTCTCACTAAGCCTGGAGCTGTGCTGGAGTCCTCCTACCTCTGCCCCTCCCCAGCTCTGAGTCACACAGCTCTGAGCCACACAGCTCGGATTCACACAGCTCTGAGCCACACAGCTCGGATCCACACAGCTCTGAGCCACACAGCTCTGATCCACACAGCTCGGATCCACACAGCTCAGAGCCACACAGCTCGGATCCACACAGCTCTGAGCCACACAGCTCTGATCCACACAGCTCGGATCCACACAGCTCTGATCCACACAGCTCTGAGCCACACAGCTCGGATCCACACAGCTCAGAGCCACACAGCTCGGATCCACACAGCTCAGATCCACACAGCTCAGAGCCACACAGCTCGGATCCACACAGCTCTGATCCACACAGCTCTGAGCCACACAGCTCGGATCCACACAGCTCAGAGCCACACAGCTCGGAGCCACACAGCTCTGAGCCACACAGCTTGGATCCACACAGCTCTGAACCACACAGCTCTGAGCCACACAGCTCGAATCCACATAGCTCTGAGCCACACGGCTCTGAGCCACACAGCTAGGATCCATACAGCTCAGATCCACACAGGTGTTGTGACCCAAACTCAGGTGCTCACCTACTGAACTACCTTTCCATAACAGTACACATAATTTTCAAGGTGTAGCCCAGGATGGCCTCCCTATCCTGCTGCTGCCTCCTGAGTACTTGGTTTTCAGGTATGTGCCAACACCCTACATCTTAGTATCCTTCCATCCATCTGTGATAAGTGGGTGTGTACCCTCTTAGCTAGAGCTCTCCTGTGAATATATGCATATATCTAATAGAGGCTCTCCCTTCAGCTTTTTCTGAGTGAGGACCTTAGGTTTTAAGGGCTCTGCAAATGGATAGCAAAATCCAACCATGCCAGATTCATGATATCACCAAATGACAGTGGTTCGTAGTTCTCCCTTATTCAACCCCTTGGCAAACCCAGTCTTTTCTCCCCTTTCCAGTTGCTCCCTGAATGATTGCTTTCCCGGTGTCCATCCATTCCCTTATTTGCTCATTTGATTCCTTCAAGTCACAGTTTGGGCACAAGCTGTTTGCTCATCTTTATGAGAGATCCCAGAGACACTTCTTAGACAAGGCAGGCAGAGTTCCTACTGGATGGAAGCAAAGGATACTCAAATCCCGCAACTGCATAGGCATTAGCCGATTTCTAGTTTAAAGGAAAGACCAGCCAGCTGTAATAGAGAGCTCTGAGCCAGTCCCAAGGGGAAGGAATAGGTGTCTGAGCTGACGGAAACAGAGCAATTAGAATAGGGAAGGAAAATGATTCTACATTCAGGTAATGTCTCTTGTGCAAAGGCCCTGGAGCAGTGAGTGTGTTAGCTAGAGTAGAAAAGCCATCACAGAGCAGAGGAGACTAACCTCCTGAGGGTGTAGAAAGAGCAAAACCAAGCAAAGCCTTGAGAGTCTTTGGAGATGGGTTATTAGGCTACTAGGATCCAGGACCATCTATGAGCAGGATTCTACATCCCCAGAGACCACAGGAAACTACAGTCTCTGTCCCTGCTCTGTGATGAAGGGGAAACGCAACTGCTCTACAGAACAGGAATGAAACACAGGCCTAATGTGTATCAAGTTCCCCTTCTACATTGGGGGTCAGTGTGCTGTGCGGCTCAGTCTTCTGGAGGCTCCTTTGCTTTCTCACTATTAGACTGCCTTCCCACAGATGAGCTCTGAGAATCCTTTGTCAGTGTGGTCCTTTGTCGACCATCAAGGACGTTTGGAATTAAACAAGCCACGAGTAATCAATTCGGGTGCTTTAGGCTATGAGACCACCCGTGGGGCGTCAGAGAGATATTTCCTGTTGTATATAAAATATACAATTGGCTTTGTGTGCCTCTGGGACAATTTCTCCTCTCGCTGCCCTGACTGATGGCATTGTAGCCTTTGCCCGAGGCAGGTTACCTGACCCCCAAGAGCAGGGTCCAAGTCAGCTCTGGGAATCTTAGATTCATTAAGAAATAATGGGGTTTGTTTTCATTTGTGGGAGCAATTTCCTTTTTCTTCTTCAGAAAGAGATGTATAGCTGAGTGGGGAACTTGGAGAGAATTGTACAGGAAAGCAGACCGGGACAATCTTCCAGCTGCAGAGCAATAAACTTGGACACCCTCCTCCTAGACTTGCATACCCGTGTAACTAGCAGAGAATGAACAACCTTCCTCTTACACAAAGTCCAGGGTGGACAGAACAGTGTTTGGGAGGGTAATCACAAAGAGAAAGTGCCTGTGCTTTCCTTGGGACAGGCGGTGTCTTGTGAGAGCCTGGGGGAGGCAGTCGGTCGCTGCAGTCCCATTAGGGTTTCCTAGTCTAATTAGGAAACATACACAGCTAAGCTTCTCACAAATTAAGAGCCAGCTAATTAGGCTGTGAAGATCTTCCTCTTGAACTTGCTTTGGTTGGGAAACACCTTCCCTTAATTTGTTACTAATAGAGGATGAAAGAAAGTGACAAAGAGAAGAAGAAAAGTGAAGAGAAGATGGAAGAAAAGGGTGTATTCAGGGAGGGAGGAAGAAAGAGAGGGATGGAGGGAAGGACAGAAGAGAGAAAAGGAGAGGGGGGGAGGAAAGAAGGAAGAAAAGAGGGAAGGAAGTAGAGACAGAGGGGAAAGGGAAGGAGAGGAAAGAGGAAGGAAGGGAGGGGGAAGGGAAAGAACAAAACAGAAGAAGAGCAGGAGGAAAGGATAGAGTAAGGAAGAAGAGGCAGAGAGACAGACTGAATAAGGAATGGATGGGCAATAGGGTAAGAGCCCCTAGCAAACTGCCCACTGGAGTCCTGGAGGTGAGATTTCTTGCTAAGTCTAATTAAAAATAAAAATCATGAACAAGGAGAGTCGAAAGAGCAGGATAAACAGAACTGAGTAGAAGAATGTCCGAGGCAGCTGAGGTGAGAGACTTGCCAGTTCGAGCACAGACTGGGATCTGGGTGAAGACACAGAGTAAACACCCGTCTAAAGCCGTGATTGGCACCGCCAGCTTCACTGCCATCTTCCTCTACTCCTGTAGCTCTCCAGAGGTGAGAATCTTTACATCTAGGATCCCAGTGCAGGAAGTAGTGATGCACAGAGCCACGGCCACTCAGCTCTGCTCCTGGGCCCCCAACCCTGAAGAGAAGCCAGCTGCATGTGTGTGTTCTGTCCCTTAAGATGACAATTATCTTTTTAATATGTTTTCCTAAGTTTCTCCCATAGGCTGGGGTAATTCTCAGTCCTCTCAGAGTTTGTGTTTGTTTGACCTTCTATCTTTCCTTTGTCATTCCTTCATTCCTCACTTCCTTCCTTCTTTCCTTCCCTTTCTGTATTTTTTAGGGGAGGATACATAGGTGGGAGAGACAGGGTCTCCTGTAGCCCAAGCTGGCCTAGAACTTATGCAGTCAAGAATGAGCTGAAATTCCCAATCCTATGCCCTCCACCTCCTGAGTACTGGGATCACAAGCATGCTGTGTGGAGAACGTTTTTTTTAAGACGTATTATTTTAATTTATGTGCATCTGTGTATCTCTGTGAGGGTATGCCACGTGTCCATGGTTACCTTCAGAGGCTGGAAGAGGGCATCTCATCCCTTTGAGCTGGATTACAGGTGGTTGTGAGCCACTGACATGGGTGTTGGGAACCAAACTCAGGATGTCTGGAAGAGCAGTGGAAACTCTTAATTGCCAAATCATCTCTACAGCCATATTTTTGAGATAAAGTCTTAGGGTGGCCTTAAATTCATCATGTAGCTGAGCAGACCCTTTAATCCCTGACTCTTGGCCTCTTCCTCCAAAGTTAGGATGATAGAAATGCGCAACCACCATGTCCAGCAAGTAACAAGATTATAACAATAGTCTACCTATCAAAAACCTTTAGAAGCAAAAAAATAAAATAAAGCAAAAGGCTAATGAGTTACTATCATTATCTTATAAGCCTTTATGGAGGCTCTAGAAATACAGACAGATTTGTGTTTTCTCAGCATGAATTGCAATGTGCTTGGTACAATGGACTTTTTTTTAAAAAAAAAAAATTAAGAAATCCATTATGTACAGAGTAACCTTGGAGGGACAGGCTGAGGGCTGCGTTTAAGAATGTTCCTATCCGCTTTTCACAACCAGATGGTCTCTATGCAGTGCAGGGCCCTGCCGTTACTCACAATTGTTCCTTAGGCCTGTTATGGATGATCTTATTAACAATTGTCTTAGAACCATTTAAAAAGTCCCATGGATCTGCTACCCCACATTCATGTTAACTAATCAGGCTTAGTCTCATTAACCCCATAGAAACATTATTTTTCTCTTAACTTTAAAGAAACTACATAGATTCTTGCTTCCATTAGTGATTTTTTTTTTATTAAAGTTCTTACTTCAGCTTGGTGATCTATTTATTTTTTATTTAATTATTACATTTCACTAAACAGTTTGTGTGTGCATAAGTAAATGTGTATGTGTCTCTGTGTGTGCTCTACAGTAGAACACATTTGCCATTCTTTTAAATAAATTCTGTATTTGTAACCTTAGCTTGATTCCATTGGATAAGCTTTACAGGGTTTTTTTTTTTTTTTTTCTTTCTTTCTTTCCAGGGGTGGAGCAGGAAGAGGTTTTTTAAAAATTGAAATATGACATCCATATCATTAGGGTTTTAAAGTTAGTAATATGCTTAAGGCGGATTTTTTATGGTTAGCAAAGCTGAGAGGTTCTGACACCGAAGGGTGCATGGGGAGATAACTTACATAAATGTATATGGTCCCCCGAGGTGCCACAATTGTATTGCGGGGGTTCTCATGAACAGCCTAGCTTCAGTGAGACAGCCAAGCAAAGCTAAGTGGTTCTGAACTGGATGAGCTGCCCATGAGCCGAGTGATGGGCAAATGGAAGTAGCCCGGGTGCCAGCCCTGTTCCTGTGAGGCTGAGACCGGCAGGAAGCGCGTGCATCTAATGAAATGCTCATCTTATTTAAAAAAAAAAAATGTTTCTTTTAAAACAGCTGCTGCATAACTTGGAAATGGACACCCTAACAGATTCCGTGGAAGGATCAGAGCATGATAAGCATTAAAGGTTAGGAACATCCATAAACCAGGAGGCGAGACAGCCCATGCCCGCCGCTGACTGACCGGGTTCCTTAGACAGTGGTGGACTCAGCCCCAGAGTTCATTTTTTCCTATTTTTAAAACTGCGTTGTCTTTCTCTTTCTTTCTTTCTTTCTTTCTTTCTTTCTTTCTTTCTTTCTTTCTTTCTTTCTTTCTTTCTTTCTTTCTT
>NC_034604.1:11366959-11370933 GCF_900095145.1 Mus pahari | reverse complement strand
TCTCTCTCTCTCTCTCTCTCTCTCTCTCTCTCTCTCTCTCTCTCTCTCTCTCTCTTTAAAAAGGGACTTTGTAATTCCTGAAAGGCAAAAGCAAATAATTATGAAGAAAGCAGTTGTGAAAGAATTCTAGTCAAGTCTTGTTTCTTACTCAAACAATTATACAAAATGCTTAATTAATTGTTTTATGTGCACGAGGCAGTTTTGTCAGAATGCAGTATGCTCAAAGGAACAGACAGGAAGTGTGTTTGCTAGGAAGCATCATCATAAAAGCAGGGGCCTCCCACCCTCACCCTCACCCCCCATCCTTGCCCTTGGTTTATTTAATAGGTCTTGTACACAATCTAGGCTGATCTCAAACTCACAATTCCCTACCTCAGTTTCCTGAGTGCTAAAATTCCTGGTATGGGCCACCATGACTGCCGTGTCATGTTTCTTATAGCCAGGATTTACCTCAAGAAGGGAAGCGTTGGGGGATCCCATTCAGTCTGCACTGCTTTTCTTGTGAAAAAATAAAGTGTCATCAGGACCTCAAGATGCCATAATAACATGACAAGGTCAATTCTTCCTCTACACCTTTAACGTAAACAGTAGCACTTGCATGGGGACAGGGTTGATCACTGTACAGCTCCTGGCAGCCACCATGATAATGATTGCTGCGACTGACTTAGAGTATGCCGTGTTCTGAGTAATGTCTACATGTTAATCAACGCAATGCTTCAAATGGAATTTTCCATTATGTTTCTAAGCTTTATATTTATATATTCATTATATTTATTTATATTTTATGGCTAAAGAAACGAAAGCTCCCTTCACAAGTTAAGGAGGCAGAGTTATGATTGTAATTTTAAAGTTATGAAACTTATTTGCAAGTACTTACTAAAAACAGGTGGTTCTCGGGCAAAGACTTTTATTTTTAAATTGTTTTATATTTATCTGTGTGTATATGCCTATGTGTGTGCACACCTGTGTGCTATTGAAGAAGTCAGCTCAGAGCCATTGGAAAATTCCACCAGGCACCCCTCCCCTCCTGGAAGAGACAGGTCAGAGAGCACATAGGCTGGAAGGAAGAGGCTAGTTAAGCCTATCTCATTCCCTAAAGACCAATCCGTTTAAAGGCTGCACTGTTCCGCCAATCATACTTTGACTAGTTGCTGATGCTCTACTCTGCCCCTGGAAGCTGTATAAAAACTTGCCGAATGGGCCACCCAGGGTCACTGCCTCTCCTTCGGGTGCAGGATGATGACCCCAGAGTGCTGGAACAATCAATTCCTCTTGCTTTTGCATTAATCCTCAGGTCTGCGTTGTTCACTTGGGCAAGGTTGGGGGGGGGGGTCCCTGGTAAACTAAGACTCGTCATTATGGTCATGTATGGAGATCAGAGGTCCTTCTACCATGTGAGTCCCAGGTACCAAGCATGGGTCATCAAAATGTCCCTTATCTGCTCAACCATCTTACTGGTCCTGACAAAGAATTTTCAAAGAAGATACATATTGTTTTGTTCATCAAGGTGATGATCTCCATATATCTATTTCTTACTTCCTTTTTACTTACCTACCTTCCTATTATTTACCTATCTGTTTTGAAACAGGGTCTCTCTATGTAGCCCCACATGTCCTCGAACTCACTATAAATACTAAGCTAGCATCAAACTCGCAGTGATCCATCTGCCTCTGCTGGGATTAAAGGCATACACCACTATGTCCAGCCTCTGCTTTCTTACAAAAAAAATAAAATCACACAGCACTCATGGTGAGATTCTGTCTCATAAGTAAATAATTTCATTTCATCATTATGACTACTATCATTATTATCATTATCATCATTATTTCACAGTTCTACAATCAAACTCAAGGTTTGTGCCTTCTGGGTAAACACAGTACCACTAAGACACCTCCAGCCTCCTCCTTTTTTTTTTTTTTTTAAAGATTTATTTATTTATTATATGTAAGTACACTGTAGCTGTCTTCAGACACCCCAGAAGAGGGCGTCAGATCTCATTACGGATGGTTATGAGCCACCATGTGATTGCTGGGATTTGAACTCCGGACCTTCGGAAGAGCAGTCGGGTGCTCTTACCCACTGAGCCATCTAACCAGCCCAGCCTCCTCCTCTTTTAAAACAATTTTTTTCACATAAAGCTTGCTATATAGCCAGCCTGTCCTCAAACTCTGGGTAATCCTCCTGCCTGAGCCTTCCAAGTTCTGAGATTACAGATACATGACACCTTTCCTGACCATACATCTCCACCTTTGTGGGCAAATGTATTTTCCCACTAAATAGAACTACTACAATTAGTGATTTGATCATAATTTTGTTTGATGTCTTCTTAAATGTTCTGTGTTGCTTTCTAATTTGAGGTCGCAATGAGTGTTCACATTGGGCAGCCAGAGAGGAAACACTGACAAAAGACTCCATTGATTTAAGGATCTCTGTAGGAGGACTTGGTATATGTCAGAATCACAGATCAGTTGAAAAAGATACCCATCAGTAGATCTGCAAGTGACAGAAGACCCGCCTTGTCAGAGAGAAGAAATCACCAACTGGTGTAGAGCGTCCTCGGCGAAGCAGAGAGCTACGACGCTTTGCAAAGGCTAATTATAAACAGGTGGTAGCTGGGGCCAAACTCCAGCAATCACAAATGCATTCTGTTCAGTTCCTTAATGCTTCTATTCAACTCCAGGAAAGTGCACATTCCACAGCATTACAGGGAGTTTCGGGTTGACTGATAAAAAACAGGTGATCTGCTACCCCAACCCCTAACTGACACAAGGATAAAATATAACTGCATAATTGCCCTTCCTGTGTGGCAGGACCTCTCCTGGAGTCACAGGTGGAGGCTGCCGAAGCCATGTCAGCAAGATAGTCATCCATCCAGAGACCACACTAGTGAAAGACTGGCCATGCCACTTTTGCTAGTGAAGTCTCAGCACACCCAGGTTAAAGCCAAGTTCTGAGGTCTCTCTGCATTTCCTAATACAAAGTGCTGCTGAACTGTTCAATTCCATCTGGGCATCCGGTTGCTTCAGTGGAGGGCACTTCAATTTCACATTTCATCTCAGCAACTAATGTCCACATCTTGTCAAATCGCCACCAAGAAGGCACCTCAGGGCTGCCCTGGATAAAGCCGAGATGTTCAGCAGGAACTTGCGATTTGAGGGTTTGGTGACCACGATGCAGCCAAATGATCTGTGCCACAGTAACAGGGAGAGGGGGAGGCACACACTCCCGAAAGTATGTCTTATTTTCTCGTCCACAACCACCAGCATGCTCAACGTTTTCAGCCAAGCTCCTGGCTACAGTTCATAACACCCTATCACTGTTCTGTTTGCCTCTCAACACTAGTAGAACTCATCTTGAGTCTGAAATCTTGGATTATTCTCAGAAAGGGTTATGTTTATGCCCCCATTGGTTTTTTTTTCCTTTGCATTTTTTGTTGTTTTACTTTGCTTTGTGCTTTGAGGCAACCCAGGCTGGTCTCAAATTGCCAGCAGTCCTCTTGGCTTCCTGAGGACTGGCATTGCAGGCATACACCACCACCCTGGCTGTTTTCTCACTGACAGAACCAAGCAATTACTTGTTGCTAGTGTTCCTTAGACCGCTGGTCTCCAGTCACTTGTGGCTAAGTCAGAGCTGAGAGTTTGAATGTCGTCCTTTTCTTACCTTGCGACTGAAGTACACATGTTCACACACATGTTTACATACGCATTGCACAATTTTCAAAGTGGCTAAAGTTCATATACATAGTATCAATTAGGGGGAAAGTATTTTCTTTCCCCCCACCCCCACCCCTCTCTTTTTGAAACAGAATCTCTTTATGTAGTCCTGGCTGTCCTATGTGGAGCTCCCTATGTGGACAGACCACATTGGCCTAGAAGTCAGAGATTCACTTGCCTCTGCCCCCTGTCTCTCTGCCTCTCTGCCCCCCTGCCCCTCTGCCTCTCTGCCTCTCTGCCCCCCTGCCCCTCTGCCTCTCT
>NC_034604.1:11331139-11366879 GCF_900095145.1 Mus pahari | reverse complement strand
TGTGTCCTTTAGATTCTTGAGAGAGTGTCTCACTACATAGCCTGTGCTGTCCTAGATCTAACCTTGTAGATTGAGATATCCTTGAACTCAGAGGGATCTGCCTCAAACTGCCCCGGCCTATCCGTCTGTGCCTCTCTTCCTCTCTCTCTGCCCCTCTGCCCCTCTGCCCCTCTGCCCCTCTGCCCCTCTGCCCCTCTGCCCCTCTGCTCCTCTGCCCCCTGTCTCTCTGCCCCTCTGCCCCTCTGCCCCTCTGCCCCTCTGCCCCTCTGCCCCTGCTTCTTTCTGCTTCTCTGCCTCTCTGCCCCTGCCCCTGCCCTTGCCCCTGCTTCTACCTCTGCCTAGAATGCTGGGATTAAAGGCATGTGTCACCACATCAGGCTGAAAAATGTATTTTCAAGTCATTTTGTGAATGCAAATATAATTTAAATTGGCCTCTCATCCCTGCTAAGTCAGGGGCCTGGATCTTCACATGCTCTTTCATTAACAGCCTGTTTATTCTTTTTAGGAAATGGTCTCCTATCACCGTGGCTGGCCTAGAACTCCCTGAGTAGCCTACAATAACTTGAACTGGTAATCCTTCTGACTCCATCTCCCAAGTATTGAATTATAGGTGCACTTTCATGCCAGCAGCTCAACATTAACAGTCTATTTAAAAATTTAAAATACATCATCTTAATCCTTTGTTTGGAGGGCTTGATGTTCATTCATCTATTTGTATTGATAAAACAAAATGCATTTTCAAGATAGTGAAAATGAGAATTTTCTGTAGACTGCCCAACATGAGAATTACCACAAATTTGGAGGTCAGCTCAAAGGTTGGACCATCCTACCAATGACCTGTTTAAAAAGATCATCTTGGGTCAGAATGATGGTTCGCTAGGTAAAAGGTCCTTGCTGCCCGAGCCTAGTGTCCTGAGTTCAATTCCCAAAAATCTATGTAAAGGTAGAAGTGGGCCAATTCCACACAGTTGTCCTCTGGCCTCCACACAAGCCCCTCCTCTCTCTCTCTCTCTCTCTCTCTCTCTCTCTCTCTCTCTCTCTCTCTCTCTCATGCACACCGTTAATAAAAATGAAACCTTTACAAATTGTAGGCAAGTTGCTTGGCTTCTTACGTTCGTCCCTAAATGATAATGACATACTGGCCTGCAAAGGAGTTTTCAGAGCAAACCTTCTAGGGCAGGAATGCATTGTTCTCCAGAGGGTATGTGGGTTTGAGGTTTGGGAGATGAGTGGTTCTGATTTTTAATGAATAGTTCCTTTGGGTCACAGCTTCAACGAACAGGTTGAGCATTCTTGATCCAGAAACCCTGAAATGCTGTGTCTCGGTTTCTTTTCTGTTGCTGTGATGAGTGGCCATGCAAAAGCAGCTGAAGAAAGAAAGAGTTGGTTTTTAGCTCGCATTTCCAGGGTACAGTACTATCAAAGGGGAGTAGTCAGAGTGATGGGAACGCGAAGCAACCAACTTATCACAACCACAGGCAGAAGCAGAGGAAGAACTAAAGCATGGGCGTCCGTGCTCAGCTCCCTTTCGCTGCCCTACACAGCTCAGGATCCCTGCCTGGGAAATATTGCCATCCACAGTGCTGGTCTTCCCACTTCAATTAGCACAATCAGATAATCATCCACAGCCATGTTAAAATCTGATCTAGGGAAACTGTCATGGAAACTCTCTTCCTAGAAGATTCTAGATTGCAAAAGTTGACAGCGAAAGCTGTCACATGCCCCAAAAACTGAAACTCTTTGAGTAGCAGCACTGTGACTGACTGCACAAGTAGAGAACTCCACATGGTCAGACTTCGGCTGAGGCCCTAGATTCTTAACTACTTTGTATAATGGTAGGGAACTTGGTCAGTCAGTGTGTGTGTGTGTGTGTGTGTGTGTGTGTGTGTGTGTGTGTGTGTGTGGTACGTTTACCTTCAAGCTGTGTCTGGAAGGTATTACATAAGACATAAATGAATATCATGTTCAGACTTGGGTCCCATCCATTCCCGACCCTTTATGTATATGCTTTATTTGAAACTCTGAACTTTCCTGATTCTTTCTAAGCATTTCTGGTAAGGGATATACACACACATCATGTAAGTATCCAATGACTGGGCTTGCTTCTGCTGAGGCCCTGGCCTCCTCACTTTTTTTTTTTTTTTAATGTTAATGTCATTTGGGAAAAGAAATGTTCGTTCATTCTGTTGAATTTAGCTCTTTGTAGTCTTTTTTGAACATTTTATTGCAGGTCACAGACTATATCTACTGAAGGGAATATTTAAAGAGAACTGCGAGCCTCTTCTGTGTTGCTTTGTGAGATTTTCCTGTTTTCTTCTTCCAAGGGCACAATGTTCTCCGAGCAAAATGCCTATGCCCTAATACACTTTCCACACTAAAAATAAAGAGCCACCACTACCCCTGAGTCTCACTATAACACCAGTCTCTTGAGTCATTACAGCGCTGGTTTGTTGGACCATATTAAAAATAAACAAAAGAAAAACTTAATCCTTCCTTTTTCTGTTGACATTGTAACAACTTCTTTTTCTTAAAGGTAAAATGTTGGGTAAAAATCACTTCCTGTTAAATGCTGCCAGCTACAAGTATTTGCAAGGCATATCTGGTTCTGCGTGGGGTTTCCTGTTTCTGTATCCTTGGCCTTGGCTGTACAATCTGCTCTCTCTCTCTCTCTCTCTCTCTCTCTCTCTCTCTCTCTCTCTCTCTCTCTGTGTGTGTGTGTGTATGTGTGTTTCTCTCTCATGTGTATACATGTATATGTGTAGATGCATGCATATATATGAAATGTCAGCAAAGTCTTTGAATTAACGGTGAAGTGCTCGAAACACATACCATTTCAAAAACATCCTGCAAGAATGTAACACCAATGGGAAGTGAGTCTTGAATTTACAACCAACCGTGAACAGAATTAGATAAAGGACAGTCTTCAGCAAAAGTCTTTGAGCAGAGTCCTAAGGAGGAAGAAATGATGGGGGTGGAGGGTGGCTCAGAACTCAGAGCTGCAATCTGGGGAGATGTGTTTACCTCAGTCTCCTTGCCTTCATGGAGTCCTTCCATCAAATAATGGACACACACACACACACACACACACAAAGGTACGGGGGGGGGGGGAGGCAAGCAGGGACAATACAGGAGGTATGCTCAAAGGGGTTGATCAAATAAACCTAAATGGTAGGTGTGTTAGGTTTTGTTTTCTTTTAATTTTCCTACTTAAAAAAAAAAATACAGTGTAACTCTTTCAATCTTTTTACAATTCTGCATGGTTGAACATTTGAAATGAGTTTGTGCATCACCCCCAGGCAGTGACTCAGACTTGATTGGGGCAAAGTAGACTGCATGTGCTTTATTTTTATCCACGTCATTTGCGACATTTATGTCGCCAAAGGAACCAAAACCATGCTGTTCTATTGCCAAATTATCACCTAGCCTTTGATCAGACAGGGCGGTGAGCCTCATCAACAAGTTGTGGGACCTTCCTGTGACAGCACCAGGTCAACTCGAGAAAGTGAAGCAGGAGCCCGAAACACAAATAAAAAGAAACAGCCAACAATCCTTATAATTATCATCATCTGCTGCGTTTCCCTCTTTTGGCAAAGAAACACTCCATCCATTTGTAGAAATCGCCCGCGGACACGTTACATCAAAACTAATCACAACGATTAAAATCAGCTTTTCTGTGCAAGGGAAGAGTAAAAAGCAAGTTGGAGGCTGGAATGAGACTGTTTTTCCAACAAAAAAAAAAATCTGGGAAAAAATTCGTATATGTATATTACTCTATACGTCTATGCAAGGCTTTATTTTTTTTTTTTTTTTTGAAGATCAACTGTGAGCCCTGTGATCGGTTAATTTGATTTAAGTTTTATTTTGGAGATTTGGACTAGAGGTAGAGGCGCGAGCTAATTGTATCCTGATCCTTGCCTTGAGGGGTTTCAAAGCCCTGGAGCAACTCTCCTCTGTATTTTGTTCTGTCTACCTTAGCCAAGCTATTGCATTTCTCTCTGGTGTGGCGAGGCGAGCAGATCGCTGGGAGAGAAATCGGAAAAGGGGGGAGAGGAAAAGGAAAAGGGGACTTGGAGAGAGACTTTGTGCTTCAATGTTTCAGGTAAGATCTGACGGTTTGGGTTTGTTATTATTTGCTAAGGAGGGTATGGCTGGGACTTTGGGCGCAACTCGCTTTTACGCATGTGCCAGGCATGGGGCGAGAGCGCGGCACACTCGCACACACGCAGCCGGGCGCGGACGGCGGCTGGGGATCCGCTCGCACCGGCTGCGGCTCCTCGGTTTTCTTCCTGGCAGAAGGAGCCGAGCGGCGCGGGCGGAGGCGGCGAGAGCCCCGGCTGGAGCTCCGCGGGGTCGGAAGGCGGCGCGCGGACCCGGCTAGGGATCCAAGCGGCCCGGTGCTGTGCCTCGGAGCTCACCGCCGCGGCTCCCGGACCCCCGAGTCCCGTCCCTGCTCCCGCCAGCCGCGCGCGTCCATTCTTCCCGGGGCGCCGCAGGGCTCCGCGCCGATCGCGTTGGGGGTGGGGACCGTCGCCCTGCTCTCAGCCAGCCTTGGCGGCGCCCCCCGGGACACCCGCTCAAAGACGCCATTGTGGCTGCTGAGCGGATCGAGCCCCCAGGCGCTTTATTTATTTATTTATTTATTTATTTTTCTCTTCCTCTTTCTCCCGGGCTGAGCCCTTTTGTGAGCCGCGGCTGGTGCCCAGAGCCGGCCCGCATGCCACCCGGGCTGATCCAGATTCGTCGCCTCCTCCCACTCAGGCGCCTTTAAAGCCTTTTCCCATCCCCTCCCATTTCCCCTCCCCCCTCCTTGGGTGCAAATGTTTCATTTATTTTTAAAAAAGCGCCGGTTCCTCTTCCTTCCCACCTCCTCCCCCGATAGAGACCTAGGCACACTCTCCGGAATCGACGTCTCCTTGGGAGGCTGGCGCGGGCTGGGGACGCTGGGGTAGGGGAAGGCTGCGGCCGCCACCGCCACTGCCGCAGGTAACGGCGGCTTTTCAGCGATTGCCCCTTTTCCACCGAGCCTGCAGCTCCGAGTCCTGAGCCCGCGTCCTTCCCTCCTCCTCTTCTGGAGTCCACGGTTCTCTTAAAGGGACAGAGTTTCCTGGCAGCCACCGGTGTGCGCGGTCGAAACCCGCGCTCCGGGGCGCAGAGGTGGGAGGCAGGGAAGCAGTTTGCCTCCTTTCTGACCTCTTTCCTTCCCATCCCCCAGACTGCCTCCCCTCCTGATGGAAATATGGTGTGCGCTTCCTCTCCTGCCCCCAAGAGGGACCTGGCTGGAAAATAAAAGAGTCCTCACCTCCTGGAAAAAAGAATGGGGCGGGTGACGCGTTGTGGTGAACTGCTTCCAAAGTGAGGTTGAGTCCCTGAACGCAGAAGTAGGGGGAGGGTGAAACTGGTGCGAGGACCACTTATCTGGATGCCCGCCCGGCTCAGGCTCCAGGCACGCAGCGACTTCCTAGCGATCCCGGGCCGGCTTGGATCGCCTTTGTAATCTTCAGCATTTAAGCTGTCGTGGAAATGATTTTTCGGTGTTAACACCTTTTTACCGTGCTTCGCGGGCCGACTGGGCAGCAGCGGACAAAGTTAGCAAAGTTAGAATGGGGCGGTCAGTTTTGTACGTGGAGACTCTCACAGGGGAACTGTCCAAGACCTTTATGCTCTGCCTTCCTGTCTAAGAGGGACACTTCAGAAGGCAGAAGTAATTTGGTACAAATATTATACAAATACTACCGTTTAGGGCATAGGACTGGCTGTTTTCAAGCAAATCTTTGCCGCCGCCCCTCCCCCCGTCCCCGCCCGTGTGTGTGTGTGTGTGTGTGTGTGTGTGTGTGTGTGTGTGTGTGTGTGTGTCCTTGGTGGCACCCGGGAAGACAACAGTTTGGTGGCACTCGGGGAGACACAGTTTAACATACTCATTCTTTAAGAAACGTTTGCCTTCTGTTTTCAATCAACTAAGCTGGCAGCTAGAGATACAAGTTTATTTGAGACTACCCTCTGGGTACCAAGCATGCTTGGATTGTTTTAGCAAATTAAAAATGAGCAAAAGGCTTTTACCTTCTCAGCAGTAGACTCCTTAAGAGACCTCCTGTTTCGTGTGGTGTGGTGTGTGTGTGTGTGTGTGTGTGTGTGTGTGTGTGTTCCAGGGGAAACATTTTCTGTGTGTATCTCAAGTGTTTTTAATGTAGAGAGGAGAAAATAAAGAATTTTTAAAGGCTGAGGCTGATGCCACGGAATGATTCATTAAGTCTTGAGTCCACATCAAGGAATCCACCTGCCTGTGTGGGAGGCTGTAAGAGCTAATAGCCAGTCGACTTGGCAAATTTTAAATAGCAATGAGTCCATTTGTCTCCGGGATAATGGGCAAGATGCCGGTTTATCCCTCATGTTTAGATTTCGGTGGCATTTGGCTTAGGAGAAAGGGCTGGTTGTTTAGGAGTCTGTGCCGTTAGCGGTCCTGCTGATGCAGATTAAAAAGAGCTGTTGGTGATTGTAAGGATGGCAGTAGGTTAAGTGTTTAGCTAATGTGGTGACAAAGGTGACCCTGGAACTTTAAAACTTCGCTTCATAGAGAAAACTTCCCTGGCTGGGGCTTGGGTGTAAAGAGAATGTAACTAACTAAGCAGAAGTGCCGTAGGTTCGCATGGAAGAAATCTCTAGATGCATGGAGTATGAATGATAGTTGGGGACGGGGTCTCCCACCACAGCATGCAAAATGACTGCAATGGGTTTTGCTCTATTAATTATGCCTGAAGCACAATATAAACTCCCGGAACATACACTAGAGGTCTCTCTTCCAGCTGTATGATTGTTATTCTTGTGATTCTTTGCTAGAGCATGTATAGTGGGGTACTCAGTAAAGGCCTGGTTCATAAGTAAGTTTACCTTCCTGATTATTCTTCATATTCTGATGTGAAGCATTTATTTTGAGGAGATGAGTCAGTAATTCCTGCCCACTTTATGCTACCCAAGCACTCAGAAAGTAGCTACAGTAAGGCAGATTTCTACCCACTGGTGAAAATGTCCTGGTCAGGTTGCATTGAAACATGAATTTTAGACTTTTCTGCATCAAATTAGTTATCTTTTAAAAAAAATACAAATATGGACGTGAAGGTAACACTTCCTTGTATGAATGCTTTCTGGTCTTGACATTTCTAAACTCTGGGTGTTTACCATACCATCCTGAAATATGGCTTTTGTTTTTGTTTTTGTTTTTTCTCAGATCTACTGTTTGCATCAACTGTAGAGTCACTCAAACCGGGCTTTTATAACTGCTTCTTAAACTGCATTTTTGAACTTTTTTCAACTATACTTTATTATTTTTCAATAAACAAAGCATTTACTCATCCTCAAGAAAAAACATCTTGGGAATGAAAACTTTTGGATGTGAATGTGTGTGTGTTTACTTGGAGAACTTACCCATGGCAGGCTTGAAAAACAATTTGCCATCTTGGATAGAGTTACAACTCCCTGACTTCTCATTCATAAAAATGTACCAGATGCAACTAATGCTTTGCTTTTGAGGAGTTTAGATTGAGAGCTCTGCAAAGAGTAAAATGAGATTATCTTTTAAGAATCATTTTTTGAAGTCTGTTTTCATTAAGCTCATCCATTCAACCAACCAATATTTATTTATTTGTTCTAGCTGTCCAGGAAACTTCGGTAGATGCTGGAGCCGCCATGGTGAGGAAAGGCATCCAGAGCCCTGATTGCCCAGAGCTTATGATTACAGAGACAGGGTAATTGAATAATTGAACAACTGATAAGAGATTAGTGCTTCGAAAGAAAAGGGAAATTTTAGTAGTATGAACCAAAAGGTGCAAAACGGCCAAGGCTGGATCACATTTCCAGAGAAAGCTCTAGAACCCGAGATCTAAATGTTAGAGAGACAGGTGGATGAGCTGGGTGGGCTGCAGTGGTTTCAGCCCTCAGGGTAACAACACTAAAGGGTAGGGGCACGAAGGCTGGGGAGGAGGATGGCAGCGCATGCTGAGGCCTGTGCACCGAAAGGACAGTCCTGGAAGCACATGGGCAAATGATACACAGAGCAATGGGGTGAATGCAACCTTGCATTGGCCATTTAGGGTTTAGGCGAGAGCACATCAGATGTAGCTAGCTATCGGCAGGAGAACCAGTGATGGAAAGATGTGTGCTCCGCTTTGAAAGCAAACATCTAGGAAAAGCTTGGTTATGGGTCACTGAGAGGAGAAGAGAGAAGAGTGTCAAGGTTTGGGGCTTGTTGAGGTTTGACTGTGTTGCCCCAAGGTGGCGCTGACTTTGAAGGTTGTAGAAGCTTTAGGAGGTAGAGCCTTGCTTAAGGAAGCAAGTCAGTGTGGATGGGCTTTGAGCTTCCAATCCACTTGCGGCTATCTGTTCAACCAAGATGTATGGCTATGGAAAGTACAGAGGTACAACCCTGCCACCATAAAAGCCATTGCTACCGTGCCTTTCCCTCAAATATGGACTGTACCCCTCAAACTGTAGGCCCCACAAACCTTTACTCCCTGGCTTAGTTAGGGTTTCATAGCTGAGAACAGACACCATGACCAAAGAAACTCTTATAAAGGACAATTCATTGGGACTGGCTTACAGGTTCAGAGGTTCAGTCCATTATCATCAAGGTAGAAGCATGGCAGCATCCAGGTAGACATGGGCCTGGAAGAGCTGAGAGTTCCACTGCTTGCTTCCAGGCAACTTGGACAAGGGAATTAAAGCCCACATCCCCAGTGACACATCTACTCCAACAAGGCCACACCTCCTAATAGTGCCACTCCCTGGGCCAAGCACATCACACCCCCTTCAGTTGCTTCTTGCTGTATGTTTAATCACAGCAAGAAAAAGTAATGGATGCAGGGCATGTTAATCAAATAGCTATGGTATTTGGAAGGTTGGTTTGGTATCTTTTGCTTCCTCTCTAGTGACCAGAAGGAGTGGTAATGAGAAGCCTCATTCACATCCAGTGTATCTAAATTCACAAGGCAACCATGGCATGTGGTCCGGTCATTCTTCAATTGCTCCATTTGTCCCACAGTCCTGGGCAGTGCCTGTATCCATCAGGGCCTCCTCTGCCTGTCCTTCACATCCTGTTCTCTCAGACCCTTTTTCTCCTTGAACTGCCCTGTGAGGTCTGTTCAACCAGCTCCTGACACGCTGGAAGTCACCATTGAGAGGCTTCGGGACAAAATCAGGTGTGTGTCTCATAACATACACGAATTGTGTCCAGAGTATCATAAAATCACTGGTGTGGCCGCTGGCAAACTGCCAGTGCTTCTATAAATAACCTCTCACCCACGCGCCTGTAAGTGAGTCTAATTCAGTCCATTGGGTCCTTTAAAATGGCTTGAAAGTAGAAGAGGGGACTGACTGGGAAGAGGAGGGGGCTGGGCAGGTATGGGTGTGGGAGACAAGGAGAGGAAATGGGGTGAATAAGTACATTGTGAACATGTGTGAGATCTGTTATTGTACACAATAAACATATGCTAATAACAATGTTTAAAATATAAAGGCCTTAGATTACTAGAAAAATGAATTGTTCAGCAGCTGGAGAGATGGCATCATGGTTAAGACTGCTTTCTGCTTTTGCAGAGGACCTGGGTTTGGTTTCCACAACTTCCATGGTGGCTCAAAGTGGCTTGTAATGTCTGCCTTCGGTGAGTTCCTGCATTACATGCCATCCATATAAACTGTAGCGGGCAAAGCACACCTACATAAAAGTAAAAAATGAATGAATAGTTTTTAAAAATTAACTGTTCAACTCTGCCTTTTAAAGTCATTTGCATATAAATAAGATAATCATCCTATTCAAAAAGGCAGAAAGAAAGGAATAAGGAAATAAGTAGCTTTTAGATTGTCCCCTGCTTAGATACATTTTTGTGTATGTGACCCTTGAATATGTGTGTCTCAGTGTTCTATTGCTATAAAGAGATACCGTGACCACAGCAACTCTCATAAAAGAAAACATTTAATTGGGGGTTGCACACAGTCTCAGAGTTTAGTCCATTATCATCATGGCAGGAAGCATGGCAGCATGCAGGCAGACATGATGCAGGAGGGGTAGCTGAGAGTTCACATCTGGATCCAGAGGCAGCAGGAAGAGAGAGACACTGGACCTTGCTTGGGCCTCTGCAACTCCAAACCCCACCTCCAGTGGCACACTTCCCCCAACAAGGCCACACCTCCTCATTCCTTTCAAGTAGTGCCACTTCCTGGTGACCAAGCAATCAAGTCTGTGGGCCTATGGGGACCATTCTTACCACCACAGGGTTTCTGTGTCAAAACACCCCACAGAAGCAAATAGGAAAAGAAAGGTTCCTTTTGGCTCATGGTTCCAATTTCCAACAAGAAAGCCATGCTGGAGATGCCTAATTTGGGGCTGCAGGCCCCTGTGGGGCTACTTAAGTGGCAACTAACCAGAAAGTACAGGAATCTGGACTGGGGCTAGAGGACAGGTACAACTTACACAGGTCACAGTAACCCACAACAACTTCCCAGACCCACCTCCTAAATAATCCACAGCCCCCCAGGATACCTCTACCCACTGGAGAACCAACATCTAAACCATGAGCCAGCTGGAGAACACCTTAAACTTACAACATAGTGATCCCTAAACATCTGGCCCTCGCTCGACTGCTCCTTGACTAGCCTGGTCTCCATGCGGTCTTCTCATATCTCTTCATAAGTGAGCGCTTTGCAGCTACTGGGATCTTGTCCCTTCTTTTAATTTGTTCTTACTTCTCAAAAACTTATTCCTCTAGGTCTAGATTCACAAAAAAATGTAGAACAGCTAGTCTGTTGATTAATTTTTAGATAATCTGAAATTGGGCGTTTAGTGGTTTTGCTTTCAACATTGAAATTTATTAGAAAGGGGATTTCCATTAAAGAAGCCTGCCATAAATCTTTTATAATAGTATTTTCCTTCTCTGGTTGTACTTCTTCCAGAAAATTCCAGTCTGGGGCTCCTTCCAGAAAATTGAGGCTTCCTTCAGTTATTTCAGGAAGCAATGTGAATCCCATGCTCTTCATGGGAGTTTGATACATAAGTAAAGCCCTAAGGTGTTTTGTTTTGTTTTGTTTTGTTTTCCTGATGGTTCTCATGTAGGTAGCCTTTCGGGAATGTGGGGCAGGCTTTTGATTAGATAATGCCCATCCTTTCAGCCATGTCACCTGGTGTTCCATCTCTCCCCAACCCGCCTTGCGTGGTTTCTAAGAGAACAAGTGGTATCAAATACCTCAAGCCACCACTTCTGGCTGCTCAAACCTTCAGTGTGCTTGAGTTTCACTGTGTCCTGGCTGCACATGATGGTGCCCACACACCGGGGATATCCGTGACCCAAAGGAGCGAATCCAGCATTCCCTGCCGGGCCCCTCAAATAACACTAGTTACAAAGCTTATATGCAGTTGTTACGTCAGGGGTGGGGACAGCATAGGAACTCTAGCCCAGAAGAACAACTATCAGAGGAGTCAGAGGAAAGCATTAATGATAAACTCAGAGTCACCAATAATGTGTCAGTACTGAATTAAAGAAAAGAAATTATGAAGCTTCCCCCTTGGTGTGTAATAAACCAAGAGCCAGCCTGGATTTGAATTCTTTCTCTCCCCGTGTCCTCTGTCATTCCTTTCTGGCTGTTGTAAGAGTCTGAATCTGTGCCTGCATGAATGCTGCATTGTCTTGACTGTCTCTTGTCTCTCTGCCCACCGTGTGTGTGTGTGTGTGTGTGTGTGTGTGTGTGTGTGTGTGTGTGTGTGTGTNGTGTGTGTGTGTGTGTGTGTGTGTGTGTGTGTGTGTGTGTGTGTGTGTATGTGTGTGTGTGTGCGCGCGCGCATGTGTCTGTCTGTAGGCCCTTGCATGTCTGTATCTGTCTGTCCCTAACAAAGGGCTATCTATGCTCTATATTTACTTAACAGGACAAAAAGTATCATATGAAGAAGGAATGAGATACCTCATAGAAATCTTTAACAGAGTTTCACAAGTCACTGACTCTAACTGATCCCATTGACAAACAAACAAACAAACAAACACTGTCAAACACGATTTAAATGCTGTTTCCAGCATTTGTGGGGCGTGTTCATTTTTATAAGGATGCTTTCAGCCTGTTTTCTATTTCCAGGATTCATTACCATAACTTCACACACACACACACACACACACACACACACACACAACTTTGGGTCATGGGCACGGAAGAGTACATAACTTAAGACTATAGCTATGCATTAGCTTTGGTTATAAAAGTAGGTTATATGGGAAATCCAAGGCAAATAAGGTTACTTTTTGCATTGTTCTCTTAAAGGCAGGTTAAAAAAACAGGCTTAGTATGCAATAGGACAGCAGTCTTAAGTGACTTTAAGGCATGTATTAACTTTGGCTATGGGGTCCAGCAAAAGTTCATTTGATTCATTTGAATGTAACAAGTAATTTTATAATAATACATCACCACAGCCAACTTCAGCATTAATCTCATTATTGTTCCTCAGACATTTCTAGCTCACTATTTATTCGGCTAAAATGAGTAAAAAAAAAATTTTGAGATGTAGGGTCTCTCTGCTTAGCATTAAAATTAGGAAGATCCTCCTGCCTCTGCTACCACACCTCATTCTGGGTGTTTTCCATAACACATAACGTGTCCTGAACTGTCCCAGATCCCAGATGCTCTTCTCCCACTTCCCTCCCACTACCTCCCCACTCGTAAGCGGAAAAAGAAAGGCATAGCCATGCTTGGAGGGATGGAGAGATGGCTCGATGGGTAAAGGTGCTTTCTGTACAAGCATGAGGACCCAAGTTTGGGGTCCCAGAACCCACAAAAAGGTCTGGTGTAGTGGTGTGCGCCTGTAACTCTGGCAGTGAGGATCTAAGGGGGTGGAGGCAGATGTCAGGAGCACACTGGCCAGCCAATCTAGCCAAAACAGGAAGCTTCAGATGCAGTGGGAGATCTTGTCTCAAAAACTAAGGTAGGGAACAGTTGAGGTAGATACCAGCTAACACCCTCTGGCCTTCACACAAGTCTGAACACATGCACACACCAGTGTATGCAACCCTCACACACAAGTACACAACAAAGTGGTTTGAGATTGTTGCCACTGGAATACCCCACCCTAGACCTCCAGCTAGGCCAAGTGTGTTTTCACAATACTCTGTCATGTCAATCAAAATGGAGATTTGCTTTCTACTCAGAGAGAGCTGACAGTGGAGTGATTCAGTCAGTCCCCACTGCCAAGACAGCCTGCTGCTAGGAAAAGCCTTCTGAACGGGAGAGAATGTTAACGGGACAGGTTCCAAAGGCTCTCCAGAGGCAAGGACAACCTTCCTGATGAATCTTTCCTCTCACCTGCTGTCACCCTCTCGTAATATTTGTGTAGTAATTTCACTTTGCTGAAAATCTGTAGCTAATGGAACAGAAGACGTATGCAAAAGTCAAGTCCAAAAGTCCCTGTGCGAAAGAAACAAGAGATTATATTGTGCCAGGGCACTGACCATTGTCCCTCAAACATGCCCACCCCACGGTCCCACGTTCATACCTACCTCCATCAGTTTCTCACTGTAACACCTTGATGGACTTCATGTTTCTAAACCTTGGTGTTCAGAACTATAAAGGAGATGGTAGTAGCTTTCTGCCTCATGACTGAGATACCAGTATGCGATGGTTATAAACAAGGCAGCAACAGCCTGAGGGTTATCCTGAGAGTTAAATGGGGTGCATATGTCCAGCATATACTGGCCCTCAGAAGATAGAATAGCCTATAATTAAGAGTAGAGGCTGTGTTTATTTCCCTCGCCTCTTTAGTTCTTTTCGTTAGGTTGGGTTTTGTTTTAAATATTTATTTTTATTGTGCATTCATGGGTATCAGTGTGTATGCGTGTCCACAGAGGCCAGAAGAGGGTTTCAGAGTCCCTGGAGCTCGAGTTACAGGCGGTTGTAAGCTTTCCAGTCATGGGTGAGGGGAACCAGACTCTGGTCCTCTGGAAGAGCAGCAAGTGCTCCTAACTTCCCAGATTCCGTTTGTGGTTTTCCTTTCAATGTTTTGTGTATGTGTGAGTGCGTGCATGCTTGTATGTGCACTATGTGTGTATCTGGTTCTCTGGGGCCAAAAGAGCTTATCAAGTCCCCTGTCAAATCCCTGGAAACCTCCGTCACAGGTCGTGACAAGCCTTCCCTTTGGTACTGGGAACCAAACTCAGATCTTCAGCAAGGATAGCAAGTGCTCCTCCGTGTCTAGCTGGCTCTCCGGCCCCTGAGTTTTGGTTTGGTTTGGTTTGGTTTTCCTCTTCTTTTTGAGTCACAGTCTCATGTAGCTCAGGCTGGCCTCCAACTTGCTACCAGTCAAGGCTGGCCTTGAACTCCCGATCATCTTGCTTCTACCTCCCAAGTTCCGGAATTACCAATGCTGGCTGCCATGCTCAGTTCTTTAGGGCATGCAGCATTAATGCTCAATAAACAATTTGTGGATACATGAATACAGAATAAAACACCAGGTTCTGACTTTGCCTTCTTGTAAGTCGCACACACGCACCCCCCGCCCCGGCCTGATTGTTACAGGCTTTTTCTAACTAACTAGATCAATCATCTGGGACAGCCAATTTTTTTAGATCTGGGAAGTTTGTTTCAAAGATGGTTCTCTTTCACTTTTCGTTTTGTTTTGCTTTAAAGATGAGGTCTCATGTAGCTCGAGATGGCCTGGAGCTTGCTATGCAGCTAATGATAACCTTGAACTCCATCTCATCCTGCTCAGTCAGTCCCCTCCTGGGTGCTGGGATTACAGGTGTGCCAGCACAACTAGTTTTATCGGTATTGGGAGACTGAAGCCAGGGCTTTATGCACGCTAGACTACATTCCTCATCCCCCTTTACCTCTTGATTGCGCACAAGAAATTCCTCCTGGGTACAAATGTCGTAGGGTTTCAAAATACTGCAGACGTGTAAAGCTGGTCTTTGAAGACTGGTAAGTACTCCACCCTATTCTGACCCAACCCTGGGAATCAAATCAGAAGATTCTGACTCAGCCAAGGAGCTCTGGAGCTGGTGCAATGCCCATTCCATCCAGCAGATGGCAGGGACGCACACTCCTGGTTTCTCAAAGCTGGGTTGAACCAACTTTTAAACCTGCCTTGGCCCTTTCACAGAAACTCTTGTGGCTCAGAGGGACAACTGGAAGCTTCAGCATCTCCAAGTAGCCCAGTTTTTCTTAGGCAGTGGGCCAGGGAGGTGAGATAAAGTGTATACTTTGTTAGCACGCACTGATTGTGATTTCCCAGAGATGGGAATTGTGTGTGCGTGTGTGTGTGTGTGTGTGTGTGTGTGTGTGTGTGTGTGTATGTGTTTTCTTGAATGCCAGGTTAAATCAACTAAGAAAAGTGCCTTCATTCCCTAACATCAGCCATATTATCACATGCTTAATTGAAAGTAATCAGAAATCTGGAATTTAATAACGGTAATAACTTAGTTTGAAGCATTCGTGTGCCACCATGAAGGGAAGAGTGCTACATGTTGCTGTTTGTAGGTCTGTCTTGTAGGGCCTGACAACTTGCTTTTCTCATTGCTTAGAACTCCACACCCACTGTTAAGTCTGTCACTGTAAATCTGGCTTCATCAAGTCCTTTCTAAGAATTAAGATACGAATTATTCCCAACCACTTTGTAAAATGGGCAAAATGTTTATGCCTTGGCCTAGAGAAGGTACTTCAGGGTGGCTGGGAATGCTGCTCTATGACAGAGTGAGTGCCTTGTGTGCAGAAACTCATGAATTCAATCCCCTGATTATCACAAAGCAGGGATGGTGGCCCAGCCCTGAAATTGCAGCATTCAGGAAGTGGAGGCAGGAGAATGAAAATTTCAAGGTCATCCTTGGCCTGAGATGCAAAAGACTCCATAGGGGGTGAGAGAGAGAACACTGGCTATAATTCATCCTCAGACACAGGAAAACAAGTGAATGGCAATCCTACAGCACAATATAGCATTAAGCTGTGGGTCCCATGATAGCTGGGGCTTTGATTTAGAGATATGGGGAATCAATGCTGTGAGTGTATGGGGCTTTATTTGTTCTAGATGTATGTGCTGAACTTTCAACAGGGAGGGGGCCTTTAGGTATTCATACCTTTTCAGCCATTTTCAGACATATGAAATGTTATCAAGGGCTCTACATGGTTCTGCTCCCATTGCTGGCTCGCTCTTCTGAGACTTGTCATTCATTTCCCAAGGAAGTAGAAATGGCCAGATGCCTTGCTGAATCTGTCTTTCCTTGCTATATAGTCACAGGTGACTGAACTTCTGATCCTCCTGCCTCCACCTTCCAAGTCTTGGGACTGCAAGTGTACTCCAGCACAAGTTGGACATGTGCTAGCATGCATGAGGGACAGCTAGGAAGACGGCGATTTTGCCAAGGCAACGCACAGTGGTAAAAGGAAGTCACACTGTTGTTTGCCCTAACTTAGCTCTTCCCTGAGCCAGGCTTGGGCTTGGAACAAGAGACACAGGCCTTGGGACATGGAGGCCAGAGGATCTGAGCTCAAGGCCAGCCTGTGACCTTTATTGAAACCCCTCTCAAAAATAAACAGGCTGACAAACTAAATGCTCTTTGAAGTCTGGGAGGCAAAGCTGGTGTTGGGGGCTGAACTTTCATGGGTTTGAACTCTGCAGCCTGTGGTATCATCAAATAAAGTGGTTAGAGACATCAGTCTCTAAAGGAAAGCCAGAATTTCAGGATTAAATCTTCTTTTTTGGTGGCTCAAGTATTTCAGAGATCTGAAGAACAGGCATGATGAATCATTCCGAGGTTGCATAAGTTACACTGACTATATAAGAAGCAGGTGGTTTTCTGGAGGAAAACCAGATCTTGATCTAACTTTTAGGTGTTCACCTATCACTGCTGAGCAGGAAGAACCGTGAGAGTGCACGACCAGTGGAGTCATGGCTACCCTGCCAGTCATGTATGTTGGTAGGAGATGAGTCAGAACTGAGACGGTGAGATGGAATGGGAGCTCTACAGATGTTCACCCTAAGCGATCAGGACTATTCCCAATCATTTCCCCCTTGCAATTAGGCCTCTGTGTTCATGAAAAATCATTCACAATGCTGTCCTTTGGCTTCTGATGTATCATTGTGTTCAAACACATTAGAAACTGTGGATATTTCTAGCTGAAGCTCAGAGCATATAAAAAGCTCAACCGATTCATTCTGCATAATTATTCAAGGGTCTTCCATGGCCATCCCTCCAACTTAAAGAAAGTGTGAGCCAAAATATATCTTTGAACCTAGAGAGATGGTTCATGGAGTAAAGGCATCTGCGACCAAGGCTCACAACCCGAGTTCAATTCCCAGGACCCACTAGGTGGATGGAGAGAACAATCAGAGATGTCTGAACTTTAGATACTGCACACACTTGCATGTGCCTGCACACACACACACACACCTTAAGTACGTAAGTAAATCAAATGTAATACAGTTTAAATGCATTTCAGACTCAGACTCAGATTTAGATTCAGATTTTGCTATTGAAAATGTGCTTCTAGATTGTTTTCTTCCTTTATACAATTGCGATATTCATGGACTTGAGTTATTCTTGACAGCTCTCCTGCAAAGTGCAGATGCTGGGGAAGAACATTCCTAAATTACTTACTACAGAGTAAGACAGATAATTTTGTTTTTTTAACATCTGAAAAAAAATTGCTTTCTTCTGCTAAGTTTCTGTGTTAACTCTCTCTCCTTATGAAGAAGGGCACAGCACTTCTAAGCTGGTTGATGAATAAAGCTCTTTGTATCTAATTGTTTTTAACCTCAGATTAGAACCTTGTGTAGCCACACATAGGATTTGTTTATGGTTGTTCAAGAGAGGATAATGGCGTTTACAAACATTCTGTCTCCCAGGACTGGGATGTAGTTCAGTTGGTAGAGTCCTTGCCTAATATTCAGGAAACCCTAGGTTCACACTCTAAAAAAGGCATAAACAGGGACACTGTAGTAGATGCCCTTTTGGTCCCAGTGCTTTGGAGCTTGAAACAGGGGTCTGGGGTTATCCTTGGCTAAATAGTGAGCTCACAATTAGTTAGCATGAGACAATAACCCAGGAATTTGCCACAGACTCACAATTTTCTTGTTTTATCTCAGCAGTTATAAAACCTGACCTCAGAATCGTCTTGACTTAGGCAACCCCTTAGCTGAGTCTTTGCTGTGTATAAGTATGAATCATCACCCTGTAACTGGGTGGCTCTCAAACCCCATGCACCAGAGTAGCCTAGGGAGCCCCTTAAAAGCTGGCTCCTGGCTCCACTCCCAGTTTCTGGGTAGGTGTAGAGGAAGGCCTAAAAAATCTACATTTCAAACAGGCTCTGGTGAGCACTGGCCTCTCTTGTTCCTTGAACCTCACTTCCAGAACATTGATAGCTCAGGGTGAGGAGCCCTGGCTGCTCTTCCAGATTCTCAGCATCTCTATGGAGGCTAACGGCCATGTGTAATCCCAGTCCCAGGGGATCTGACATCTTTTTCTGACCGCTATGGCTTTGTACCCTTATGGGACATTCACACACTACAACACAGTAGACAGACACATAAAATGAATTTTAAAAGAGAGCATCTATCCTCGGGGACAGTAAACCCCAGAGGTGTTCCAGGAAGGAAATAAAACAGGGTCTGTCAGCCGGACACTTTTGGGAAACACACCGTACACTGTCTCCTTTGAAGTCTTTTTTTAATGCACCTTAAAGTTTCTGGAAGGTGTGTAATATGCATAAGCAATGTTCTAACTCGGTGTTTTTCAAACGCGTTGGACTGTAGAGCCCTTTATTCTCTCTTGCTACCCATTAACTCGGAATCATTATTTCTGGAACATATCAGCTAAGGCCGACTTGTGTCACAGTGCCCCTGAGAATTAGTCTCTCTGACTTCCGCCACCCACGGCCAGTGAGGTCAGTGGGACTCGGACTCGGCTGTCACTTGCCACTGCTGTCCCTCAGCGGTCTGCTGCTCTTGCACTCATCTTTAGACCAGAGTGTATGATTCGCCCACCAGTTCCCACCTAGAGAGCGAGTGAGCTAGTGAGCGACTGTTTGACCTCAGGGCCTCCTGTAATCCCTTCTCTAGCCCCTCTTGTCCCTCCCAACTTTCAGTCCCCTCTTGCCCCTCCCTGGCTTTCCATCCTGCTCTTTTTCTGTCCTTCCTCCTCACTCAGCCTCACTTCAGCAGCTCTACTGTCATTCCTCTACTTCCTGGACCTCTGTGTCCTTCTTGGCTTTCTGAGGCTCATGTTTCATCCTAGGGGTGTGTGTGGTGACTGCAGCCTGTCACACAATTCTTCTACTTGGTGCCATTAAAAAAAAAAAAATCACTGGATCCCAGCTGACAAAATGGGTCTGTGGGTAAAGGAACTTCCCACGGTGCCTAAGAGCCTGACCAATCCTGAGAACCTACTGGTATAAGGAAGGAATCCACTCTGGCAAGCTGCCCTCTGACTCACGTGTGTACTGTGGTATGTGCGCCCTCACAATAAATAAGTAAATAAATATCGATAGATGATAGATTGATGACTGATTGATTGATTGATATAGGTTTAAATGTGTTTTAAAATCATCTATTTGGATACAGTGCGTATGTGTATTATTTTTGTTTGGTGTGGTTTTTTGTTTTTGTTTTTGTTTTTATTTTGCTTTTTGTTTTGCTGTGCCAGTCACTACCCTACATCTTACCAAATAGTGAGGACCCAGGCAAGGGTGATCCTGGGTCTCATTTTCATTCCTGGGGTGATAGGATAAGAACTTAATCAAGGGCTGGGGAAAGGCCCAGTAGGTATAGTGCAAGCATGAGAAACTGAGTTTGATTTTCAGCACTTATATGAAAACCCAATCGTGGTGCTACATACTGCTACCCCAGTGCTGGGGAGATGAGGCAGGAGGACATCTGGAACTCTCTGGCCAACCAATCTAGCCAAATAGAAGAGCTCTAGGCCACTGACAGGCACTGTCTCAAAAGCAAGGTGGACGGTGGCTAAGGAAGACAACCAGGGATGACCACGGGCTCACACACACACACACACTTGGGCACAGATGTTAGTGCACACACACACATGTACCCATATGAACATGTAACAGACACACATGCAAAGAAGTGAACTGCATACAATTATCTGCTATGGAACAATTAAAGCGGGTGATTGGGTGAAGCCTTTGGGAAGCGGTGGCACACAGCCAGGGTCTGGATGGCATCGCTGTGGCTGGGCCTGGCTGGTTCCTAGGTACTGCTTGTGCTTGGCAGACCCCCTCCCCCCACCGTCCTACCTCATTCTTCATGGGGAGGTGCGGGAATCAAGGGTCCCTTCTTCTCTTCAGTTACCTTTGACCCTGGCTTCCAACTGCAGGGCAATCCATATGCAAGCGTGCCTGCCAACCCTCAAACGTTTCTTCTTTAAGCTCTAGGGTGGCTATATTTGGAGATCTGGCCTTTGGGCACATAATTAAGGGAAAATAAAGTCATGGGGGCCTAGAGTCTTTGTCTAGGTCAGGTGAGCGTCCTTACAAGACGCATCAGAGACCTGCTTCTCCGCTTTCCCATCAAGAGATGGTATTAGTTGCTTTGGGCATTGCTGTAACAAAATACTTGACAAATGCACCTTAAGGTAAGAAATGTCAGCACAAGAAGACGCAGCTCATCGATGCAGAGCGGGTGGGCGTGGCCTGGCGTGGGAGGGGCGTGGCCTGCGCAGGCCTGGGTCTGAGATCATGCTTCCCTTGCTCTCAGGAGGCTCAGAGCACCAAGTGCCACTGCTGACTGGCTCTTTCCCCTTTTTACTTAGACTGAGATCTCAGCCCCACCCACACGCAGGGCGTGTCTTTCCACATCAGTTAAGCCCCTCTGGGAATACCCACAGAGACACCCAGACCCAGGTCTCCAGTCAGTAAAGATTACCCGCCTTGGGGACTGCTGGGTGGACAGCAAGCTGTTGGCTGTCTGCACACCAGGGGGAAAAAAAAACATCGCTCAACTCAATTGGCCAGGGCCTGGATCTCGAACTTCCTGGCACCCGGAACCATGAGAAATAAATTTGTTTAATGCCAACCTGTCTGAAAGTATTTTATAATAGAGCCGTCTGAATAAAATATACACTTTCAAAAACAAGACAGGAACACACACACACACACACATACCTCAGGCTTCCCTCCCCTGGCCCTTCTTTCATGCAGACTGCACTTTACAGATCATGTCCTTTCCTCGTGGGTTTGGTAGCACAGCTGCGTGGAGCAGGATCAGAAACACGAGTGGAGCATGTTTTCGCTTGTCTAGCGTGGTAACCTCTTGTGGCCTTTCATGCTTTTTGATTGGCCTTGAAGACCAATTGTTGTCTCTGCTTGTCACCGACTCTGAGACTATTTTCTGATGTGCAGTCTTTTTCTTTAACTGAATGTATTTTCTCTAAGTGATTTTTAAAATGTGAACTTACCACTGAGTTTCACATTATTCCACATCTGTAACATTGGTTGTCTGCCGCTTTCTGACTGAAGCAGAAAGGCAAGTTTGGAACCAAAATTGGAAAGGTGGTTTAAGGAAATGTTTCCTCCTGGACTCTGCTGTCCATTCACTCTCTCTGTCTCTCTGTCTGTCTATCTGTCTGTCTGTCTGTCTGTCTGTCTCTCTCTCTCTCTCTCTCTCTCTCTCTCTNTCTGTCTGTCTGTCTCTCTCTCTCTCTCTCTCTCTCTCTCTCTCTGTGTGTGTGTGTGTGTGTGTGTATGTTTATATCCTCAAGGTTTTTAGATAAAATTGGAATCCCAACCGTTGTTTATTTCGTGGAATACTGTCACAGGACATGCCTGTTTATCTATAGGTTAAGTCTCATCTGTCTCCCCGTCAACCTGCGACAGCCATATTCTGGGCACTGTCTATGGGAGCAGTGACAACAGGTAGAGATAAGATGATAAGACATTGACTTCTTCTGCCACGGTAACTCACAGCTCCCGTCCTAGTCACAGGGAAGTCCTGGCTCTCCCACAGGGAAACACCCTGTTGGCATCATCCCTGGGGAATCAGAGGCAAGGCTCAGCATTTGTACCCAGGAAAAGCAGCTCCCAGGGTAGGAGGAGACGCAAAGCTACAGCCGGAGAGCACACTGTGCCTGGTTGGTGGGACACACTCAGACAGCTGCAGCCATGCTAATCTAACCACTGTGAGATACTTGCGTATCTGCACATGCTCATGTACACATATGCACATGTATATGAGTGATTGTGTCTGCACACGCTCATGTACACATATGCACATGTATGTATATGAGTTAGGTGTTGTGTCTGTCTCACTATGTAGCCTAGGCTCAGGTACACATATGCACATGTATATGAGTGATTATGTCTGCACACGCTCATGTACACATATGCACATGTATGTATATGAGTTAGGTGATGTGTCTGTCTCACTATGTAGCCTAGGCTGGCCTCAAAGTTATGCCAATCCTCCTTACAAGTGTTATGCCCTGCCTTACAAGTGTTGTGATCACAGACATACACCATCAGGCTGGTCTTCCCTTCCAAGTGTTGTGATCACAGACATACACCATCCGGCTGGTCTTCCCTTCTGTTTCTAAATGGAACCTATTGGTCTGGTTTTATTTTAAATTGTATTTATTTGTTTGTTTGTTTGTTTGTTTGTTTTTGAGTCGAATTCCATAGTTGAGGATGGTCTTGAACTTCTGGCCCTCTTGGTTAGGTTGACAAGTATGAGCCACCACACCCAGTTTGTGTGGTACTGAGCTGTAACTTAGGACTTCATAGGTGGGAAGCAAGCACTGTGCCAACTGAGCGACACTGACAGCCCAGTCATTGAAGGATGCAGAATGGAGCTGTGTCAATCATATCATTAGTGGGTCCTTCCCATTAGAGCTGCTGAGAAAGCTGGTAAAAAAAAAAAAAAAAACATTGATTGCACTTCATGCCTAAATGGGGCACTGAGCAGAAGAATGACCTTCAAAATGGTGAGCGCCTAGGGAGGGTCCAGTGGTTAGACATGGCATGCAAGAAGGAAGGCACCTGGGGAGCTAGGTTCTCATAACCTGAGGGTAAGGAGATTGGGGGAAGTCACCGAGACAGAGACCAGCAGGGAAATTTTTCAGAAAGCAAAGTGAGCTCCAGCTGCCTGGGAGACCAAATGCCAGCCCCTACAGAGAAAGGGTCTGTGGTGGGAAGAACTCTCAAAACTGGACTGAGCCACAAAGGGCAGAGGAGCTTCTGCCGCGGAGATCGGGTGCAAACCGTACAAGCAAGTATTACAGATGCTGCAGAAAATGTAGACTGTACAAGCAGGGTATTATAGATGCTGCAGGCTACAAGCAACCGACTCGCCGGCATTCTAACAGGCAGAGCTGGTGTGAGAACGGTCCCTGTTCGCCAGGCTTGGAATCATGGGGGAAGGGAACAAGGGACAACCAGAGAAGAACCTCACCCCACCCCAGCAAAGTGGCAGAGGCCCAGCAATGTTCAGTAAACAAGGCTTACTGGAGGGAGCAGACATCTCTGAGGGCTTAGAGATCCACACAGCTGGGACAGTGAAGCGGACCAGAGATAAATGTGACAGTGACACAGAAAAGCAAGGAATGTGGGCTGGGATGCTGTGAGCTTCTCCCTAGGATCTTGAGCTCCTCCTGATGCCCACAAATTCTGGGATTCACAATCCTTGCCTCCTCTGAGACTTCCCTGAACCTCCTCTGAATATGTCTTTCCTCCGGTGTGTCTATCTCTCCATCCCAGGGAGTATTCATGTCCCTTGACTTGGGTAAGAGCTATTTTACTCTCATCTATCCCTGCCTGCATAGGGTACACCTCCACTTGGCAGACAGACACTGTGTGGAGTCTCCAGGTGAGCTCACCCCCTTCCTGCTCTCTGTGCTTCTCCTGCAGTGGACTTGCCACCCACCACGTGCCCAGTGCAGAGTCCTTGTGGCTTCCTCCTTTCTCCCTGTTACCGGTAGTCACACAGTTTTACACAAGGGCAGGCATACAGTGTAGGCACTCGTGTGATGCACACTAACACACACACTGGAGAGCTGCTTCTGCAGCGTTCGTTCTCCGGGGCTTCCATCCCATGCTGGTTGGAGGGCTGACTTTAATCAGAGTGCACGATGTGAAGAGGTCGGAAAGGCAGGGGAGGGGTCTTTGGCAGGAGTGAAGGTGCCGCTTTGTGCATGTCTCTCTAGCCATTGGCTACTGTGCCACACTGATGTCTTCCAAGTTCATGCTCTAGAACAAAACAATCCAATCACAGAAAGAGACTCTCTCAACGTTACCAGCAAAACCCTGCAGAATGACAAAGTATTTTACGAGACTAGAAGATCATTAACTGTCCAGGTGTGGTGATTAAATTTGAGAAAAATATCCCCATAGTCTCGGACATTCGAGTGCTTGGTCTCAGGTTGGTGGCACGGTTTTGTTATGGGAAGTGTGCTGTGGAGATGTTACAGACTTGTGGCATTTTGAGCTCTCTTTGCTTTATTCTTGGGTTTCAAGATGCTAGCCCTCTACAACTCCCCCCTGTTGCCTCTGTTCCCCCATCACAGACTCTGACTCTCTGGAATGATAAGCCCAAATAAACTGAGTTACCTTGGCCCTGGTGTTTTATCACAGCAATAGAAAAGTAATTAATATACCAGGAGCTTGTGAAAGCGTAATTAGAGTGACTCTGGAGTGGTTCGCCATTTAACAGCAGAGACTAAGGGCTTAGGATAAATCAAAGATGTGTCTATTACATTAAGGGAGAGGAAGCTTCAAACTTCATCACCTTCGGGATGGTAGGCCTGAAGGTATGAGGTAGATACAGAAAGTTGGGTGTATCTGTAGGTGAATGCTCTACAAACAGTATTTTATGTAAGAAAGAGACTTCTACAGTTTTCTGAAATGACACTAGGGGCCCGTGGCTCTTTAACTCAAACTGTCCTTGGTGAGACAGGCTAAGATGGCAGCAGCTTGAAAAACCTTGTCCTGGGCCTGGTATCAGCTGCTCGCCACAGTAGCTACTTAAGGGTTATAATCCCCAACCTTCAGATAAGGAACAGGAAGCCCAAAGATCGCATGTCCTTCCCATAGGGTCACATAGCTTAGAGCATAGTGGAGCTGAGATTCCGGATCAGCTCTCCAAAGCTAAATTTCTGGACTAGATTCATTTCCCCACTGCTGTCACAAACAACAGCCAACAAAAGCAAGGGATGAAAGGGTTATCTGGGCTCCACTTGAAAGTCCAGCCCATCATAACAGGAAGACACCTTGGTAGGAGAGCGAGACAACCTGTCATAGAGCTCTACAGAGAGAGGTGAACAGGGGCTCCCAGATCACTTCCCCCTTCTTATTCAGTCCAGGGCCCCAGCCCTTGGACTGGTGCTTGCCTGCATTTCTGGCAGATATTCCCACCTCAGTTAACCTAATCTGGACACTTTTTTCTTTAACACCCCGGAAGGCTTGTCTCTTTTGATAATCAGTATTGACTGACACGTAGACGTCACTCCTGGGGTGGGCTGGTCGCTGATCACACAGCAGCTTCTGAATACTTTCGTGGTCTAGAATCAGCTCCAGAAAGGTGAAGAGGCCTGTTCTTCTTGTATGTTGAAAGGTGCTGAGAGATCGAATGGAGTCGATTGTAGTTCATCTTCTCTCTCTAGTTCCTGGGACTGGTAGAGTGGCGGTGACCACACTAGGTGGGCTGACCCCATAATAGAAGACTTAGCACATTTCTCAGCCCTGCCCACACACGCTCCCACCTCCTCCTCACTGCTAACCTCAGCACCACCCCCGGGCAATCTGGATCATCTGCCTCTGTGAGAGAGCCGCCTTTATGTTCAGAGGCTATGATGGCCAAAGATGCAGGTGGAAGCTCTGGAATGTGGCTGACATCTTGGGACAAATGGGGACCCGGGCTAGGAGGAGGGAGCTCATAGGGGGTATGGCATACGTGAAGCCCCCGGACCCCCAGCCGGAAGCATAGAGAGGGGGAAAAGAATGAAGGCTCGGTTTCACAAACTCAGAGTCGTGTTGGCATGTCAGCTGTTGTGGACAAGTCTGGAGACACACAGGGGGCCTGTGCAGTCAGCAAGAGGGAAAGGAGAGCTGTGGCCAGTTTGGGAAGCCAGCAGCAGGCTACATGTTCAGAACCCTGGTCTACAACCTAGCCACTGTGGAGCCACGCCAGAGGCAGCAGGTGAGGTTGTTATGGAGTCCAACCCTGGGTCTAAAGCAAAGAATCCTTGTGGCATTCTCATCATTATAAAGCACGTGTGTGTGTGTGTGTGTGCGCGCACACACACACACACACACACACACACACACACACACACACACACCTTGTTTTGTAAGGCAGGGCCCCTCACTGACCTGGAACTTGTCATTTCATCTAGGCTGGCTGGCCAGCAAGCCCCACAGATCTGCTTCTCTCTAAAATGACAGGCACATGCCACATACTTGGTAATGTGAATTCTGGGGGCTTGAACTCAGGTACCATGCTTATACAGTGAGCATTTACCAAATGAGCCCTCTCCCTAGAACCTATATAAGCATTTAGAGTCACTCCAAAGTGTCTAGCTGGGAGCATTCTACCAACTTAGTTTCCCACAACTGTGTATTGGCAAATAGTGGCAATGGTCTGGTTGTTGGGCAGCCCTACCCATGCCCAGATACAGAACCACAAACAAGCGAGCAAGAGTCTTCCATGGGGTTTTGAGCAGCTCTGTGCTCAGTCTCTGAAGGGAGAACAGGGCCTGGGACCCTTTTGAGTTCCATTTTGGGTTCAGAACATATGGGTATGTCGTACCACTAGCCCAGCTTGGCACTGGGAAAAGGCCTTAGAAAAGTCTAAGTTGCTCCAGTCTGAGGGACCTGACATAAACAGGTTAAAGGAGAGCACTATAGCCCCCTACAAGGAACATGGGTTTCATTCTTTGAATCAAAACAACCACTAGACAAGGTCACTCTATGACCACGTGAGAACAAATCCCATTGGCAGCCATAGATACCTCAGAGGAGAAGAACATTGCAACCATCAACAAAGATGTCTCTCCTATGACCAACCATACTCAGGCTTCCACATCTGTGTCCCGTCCACTCTCTCAGAAATGTGTCCATCCCCTGGGCTCACTGCCTAGCCTACTTGGCAAGTTCCAAGCCAGTGGGAAGCTTTGTCTCAAAGTCAGGGTGCTCAACATCTTTGGCAAGCATTTTACCAAAATGAGAAAACCCTCCAGCCCCCATTATAAGCAACTCAAATCACCCCCAAATGCCATTCTGAAACAATTCTGAAAACACCCCCTCCCCAGTCCTGCAAAAGAAATGCTGTACTGTGGAAGGTGGGAATCGTCTGCCTGCCAGGCTGTCCTGTGATACGTGCCCAATCACATGGGCATGAAGAACTACAGCTAACTTTGTCCTCCGTCTCTGTATGCATGCGTACACAGGTGCACCTGCACACACAGGAACACACACAGGCACACATCGGCACCTACATACATCTTAAAAAGATGCTCTCTACCACCCAATTGACCTTGTTTCTGCATTTCATCATCCCCCAAAAGCTTTACCTTCCCTTCACCATGCTGAGGCCCATCCCTATATCCCCACCCCAAAATCCTCCCAATCCCTACCCCCACACTTTCTTTTTCTACACTCTTGCCTGCTGTAGCAGTCTGAATAAATCTATATCATAAGAGGTGTGTTCTTGGTAGTCTTTGGCTGGTGGATATCTGCAGGGCTATTGTAAGGGTGAGTAGCTCACAGCTATGCCTGGTGTGTAGGGTGCCATTGTTGCTGGGATACTCTGGGGTCTTCCTAATCTACTTACCATGAATTGAGTTACTTAGAGGAGTTATTCATCCCATTAACTCTTCATTATTCAAAGCAAGTGAGACCTGGGGACAAATAGGATGTCACCTGGAGCTTGTTGGGAATGCAGATTCTTCTGTCCCATGTTAGATTCACACTTATTAAACACATGCTCTACCATGGAAGGGTGTGTGTGTGTGTGTGTGTGTGTGTGTGTGTGTGTGTGTGTGTATTTTGAAACAAGATATGATGTGACCTAGACTGGCCTCAAATACTACGTCTGCCAATGATGGGGTCATACGTGTGTGGACCACATGACCAGTTTACACAGTTTTGGGGACTGAACCCAGGATTCATGGGGGTCAAGTCTCTACCAAGTGATCCACATTCTCAGTTCCCAGTGTGGTTTTTGTTTTGATTTTTAAAATTTTTAATGATTTTAAGTTTTATTTTGCATGAGTGCTTTGCCTGCATGTCTGTATGTTCACCACATACATGCATGGTGCTCTCTAAGGTAAGAAAAGGGAGTCGGATTCCCTGAAATTGGGGTTATAGCCATGTGGGTACTGGAAACCAAACCCAGGTCTTCTTCATGAGTAGCCAGTGCCCATAACCACTGAGCCACTTTGCCAGCCCCCAAAGTAGATTTTCAAAAATACTGTGGGTATATGTGTGTTGTAAGGGGAAGATGTCTCTTACATTCATGAAAAGCACAGCTGTGACATTAGAGACTTGCCTCTGTCACATGCTCAGATGGGGTGGAGGGTATGATTAAAGAACTACTGCCCAAAGGCATCTAAACAAAGACCAGATCCTTGGGGGATTTCCCAGAAGTAGGTGTAAGGAAGCCAAGCTTGCTCGGGGAGTGTGTCCAAGGCTAGGGGACCGTACGTGCACACGACTACCATCCACGCGCAGATCCAGCATAGAGAACAAAGAAATGGACGGACAATTTCATCCTTGGAACTTCATGTTTTCCCACCCCAGCCCTGTGATGCAGCATAGTTCATTGTTCTCCCCCTGTGGAGAAGACATTGAGGCTCCGAGATACACTGGCCTCTGTTCAATCTCACTAGGGTGTCACTAGGGTGTCACAGTGTGGAGATGAATGGGTCAGAGATCAGGCTGGAACAAGTGGTAAATACTAACCATCGGGGACAAAGTTTAAAGGCTAAGAACCCCAAACCCTCACAGACTAAGAAAAGTAAATAAACATTGTTCATCAGTACTGGAAGATTTAAACCAGGGACTTGCATAGATCTTATAAGAACACTACCACTGAGCTACATGCCAGCTGTTTTATAGTTAATTTGGAGACAAGGTCTTGTGGAAACCTCCAGACCTGTCTTGGACCCTGGTCATCCTTGCTTTAGCCTCCCTGGCAGCTGGGAATATAGAAATTCACCACCTTGTCCTGCTCAAAATAAGCAACAGTTTGATGCAGTGTTTTGGGGAATCAAAATTAGTGCAAAGAAATGATGAGAAACAAAAGATGAAAACAGTAGATAAAGACAGGGTCTAAGGTAGCTGCCCCCAGGGACAGGAGTGAAGCAAGAGAAGCACAGGACCCCCTTCTGATCGTTTTTGAGATTGGGTCTCATGGCGTTCAGGCCAGCCTAGAATCCACTATGTAGGCAAAGATGATTTTGGATTTCTGATCCCCCTGCCTCCACTCCCAGAGTGCTGGGTTGATAGGTATGAACCATCACAGTCAGATTTATGCAGTCCCGGGGATGGAACCCAGGGTCTCGGGAATGGTGGGCAAGCATTCCACCAAGTGAGCTAAGCTCCCAGGTCCTGGGATTCTTTCTCTAGTGATAGGGTTTTCTGTTTAGCAATAGATTGAAGAAAATGACTGATGTATTTTTCTCTGTGTGTGACTACCTACATGTATGTACACATCACATTCTTGCAGTGCTCTACAAGGCCAGAAGGATGTCAGAGTCCCTTAAACTGGAGTTACAGACCCTTGTGAGCCATGTGGGTGCTGGGAACCTCTCAACTGCTGAGCCATGTCTCCAGCTCAGAATAGATTTAAAATATAATAATCATGTTTTCACATATTCCCTCTTGCTTCCTGAGTGTCTTTAAATATCACCACTGTCCCTTCTTCTACAGCTCTCAGAGGATTGGGTGTGTGACTTGAGGAATTGTGCTGTTTGGCTTTAAATCCTGGTGTGTGTCTGTACTTCCCCACTGTGTTCTCTGGGGCAACCCACAGTCCCCAGCTCTTGCTTCTCTGTAACACTGAGGAACAAAGTTCACCTTAGGAAGCCAAAGAAGGACACAACACTTCAGTTCAAATGCCAATCTCGGCGGTTCTTGTTCCCCCATGGACCAAGTTTAAAGCCTCTCAAGATGGACAGCAGGTTTTATTTTGTTCATTAGAAATCATCTATGAGCACAAAATTTAATTATATGACTCACAAACACAATCACATCACTCCGCCAGTTTTAGCTCAGTCTTTCCTCGTAGCTTGATGCCCTGTTCCTCCTCTTTCCCTTCCATTCCTTCCATGTCTTTTTTTTTTTTACATTTTTATTTTTTTATTATTATTATTATTTTCTTTATTTACATTTCAAATGCTATCCCGAAAGTTCCCTATTCCCCCCCACCCCTGCTCCCCTACCCACCCACTCCCACTACTTGGCCCAGGCCTTGCATTATGCTGGGTCATATAAAGTTTGCAAGACCAAGGGGCCTCTCTACCCAATGATGGCTGATTAGGCCATCTTCTGCTACATATGCAGCTAGAGACACAAACTCAGGGGGTACTGGTTAGTTCATATTGTTGTTCCACCTACAGGGTTGCAGCCCCCTTAAGGTCCTTGGGTACTTTCTCTAGCTCCTCCATTGGCGACCCTGTGTTCCATCCAATAGCTGGCTGTGAGCATCCACTTCTGTGTTTGCCAGGCACTGGCATAGCCTCACAAGAGGCCGCAATATCAGGGTCCCTTCAGCAGAATCTTGTTGGCATGAGCATTAGTATCTAGGTTTGGTGGCTGATGATGGGATGGACTCCCGAATGGGGTAGTCTCTGGATAGTTCATCCTTTCATCTTAGCTCTAAATTTTGTCTCTGTACCTATATCCTTTTATGAGTATTTTGTTCCTTATTCTAAGGAGGAATGAAGTATCCACCTAGTGGTCATCCTTCTTGGTTTTCTTGTGTTTTGCATAATGTATCTTGGGTATTCTAAGTTTCTGTGCTAATATCCGCTTATCAGTGAGTGCATATCTAGTGACTTCTTTTGTGATTGGGTTACCTCACTAAGGATGATATCCTCCAGATACATCCATTTGCCCAAGAATTTCATAAATTCATTGTTTTTAATAGCTGAGTAGTACTCCATTGTGTAAATGTACCACAGTTTCTGTATCCATTCCTCTATTGAGGGACATCTGGGTTCTTTCCAGCTTCTGGCTATCCTTCCATGTCTTAAAACCATATTGACATCCCTGCATGGCAATTATCTGTAATTCCAGTAATGGAGGAGGCTGACACAAGAGGATCTGGCGCTCAAAGCTACTCTGGGCTATGTAACAAAATTCTGTATCAAAAAAAAATTGAATAACTATCCTTTACATTAATCCAGAATTTATTTATAATACCATATTTGTTAATTAGCCATCACATGGGAAGTAAATTTCAAATTTTGTAAATTCTCATATAGAAGACTGTTTCTGGATCCTCTTTTCTTTCCCACTGATCATTCATTCTTAGTCTCACGCCAATACAGCCCCATTTCGCGTGAGCGTTACACTTCCCTCTACGTCTGGAGATGCAATTCCCTTTTGCTGTTTCTGTTCAGTCTTTCGTCTGCTCTTCCTTGGAAGCCTGAAGTCATTTTGTGTCCTGCCACCCTGTGGTTTTACACTTTAAGAGCCACTCTTCTAGACAAATGGATTCTTGTTTTGCCCTTTGGAAAAAGTCAATGTCATTCTGACCTCAGGGCCTTTGGACAGGGTGGTCCCTCAACTGACCTCTCCAAATAATGCTATCTTCTCATCCTTAAGGCTGCAGTTCAAACATCTCTTTCGAAGGCCAGTAGTGGCCAAAGTTCCAGTTGTCATTCTTCTCTGGACACCAAGTAAACGTAAAAAATTCTCACCACCGCTTTTACTGAAACTTGAAATGACACGTTTAGCCATTAGTATATGCTCCTCTAAGAAGGCAAACTTCTGTCCCAGCCACCTCTTCTACCTCATTCTCCCTCACCCAACCCACAGCTGAGCATGTTCTCAGTGGGTCTTGTCAGTGAGTGAATGCTCTCTGAGTCAGGGACTGGTTAGCAGCACTCCTTGCTAGCTGTGCTGAGGCCGGTGTGCTGGGCTGGGCTGTGCTGTAGGTAATTTTCCAGTTTCTTGAACAAAACACCTGATTGAACAACTAAAGGGAGGGAAGATTCACTTCCCTCCGTTTCAGAGGATTCCATGTGAGCTGGAGTGGCTGGCTGGAAGAGATGTCTACCAACATGCCAGACAGATCAGAGTGGAGAAGTCACAGAAAGAGGTCAGATAGAGCCCCCAGGGCACCCCAAGGTCTCCTTCCCCAGCCCAAGCCCACCTTTCACAGTCACACACCACTCCAGTCACTCTGGCAGAGGATTCAGCCATGCCTCATATCAGTCTTCAGGAGCTAATTGTCTCTGGAGAAACTCTCACATAGAGACCTGAGGTGTGACACCTAGACCATCCTCCATCCAACCTAGTTGACCACACCAGGTACGGTGGCACAGTCCTTCAATCCCAGCGTTCATGCCATGGGGACAATAGGGGAAAAGAGGATCAAGAGTTCAGTGTCCTTCTTGGCTACATAGTGAGTTCCAGGCCAATCTGGACTACATCAGACCCTGTCTCAAAAATAAAATAAAACAGGCTCCCGAGACATCTCTGTGGTTAAAGGAACGTGTTTGCCAAGCCTGGTGAGATGATTTTCATCCCTGGGGTCCATATTATGGAAGGAAAGAGAACGGACTGCTGACCTCTATGCCCTTCATGACCACTCCCCCCACATACCGTAGACATAGATGACCATACTGAAGAATGTTTAAATACAGGTAAAATCAACCACGACAACTTCTCCCTTCCCTCCATCTTCTACTCTTGCGGATTTTATTGCCAATGAAGTGGGGCAAAGGTGACTAAGGGCAAACCCATAGCTACTGATGGGAAATTGTCCTGAGCTTCCTACCTCAGAGTGTGCCTTGGGCTCCTCATCATCTGTGAGCCAGAAAGACAGACAACCCCTGCTCTTCCTGTTCATCTGGGACTGCCTCCGACTTCCTGAGACTGTAAAATCTTTCTTATTTATTCACTCAGTGAAAGTCCCCCGGTCCCTCAGCAAATACACAGGCTTTGCAGAACCTTGAAAAGTCATCAGAAAGTCTCCAGCCATTATGAGCCACAGTTTTAAAAAAAAAAAAAAATCACTCTGAACTCACAAAATTATCATTCCGCCCAGCTTTAAATCCAGTTGCAGAGATGGTAGTGTAAAGTTCTGGCTGAGGGGGCAATTTAATTAGAAGCCTCTGTCTCTAGGCACTTGTAACAACACCCCAACTCACCCCCAAAAATAATTCTCCAGGATGAAATTCATGCCGCCTCTCAGCCTAAAGGTATATTTCCCTGTAGCGTGTTGAGTAAGATTTCATTTACGCTATTTTAAAAATTCTAGTAAAAGGGCAAAAGGGGGGAATTTCACCACTTAAGAAATCACTCAGATAGTTTTTTTTTTTTAACTTGAAAAAAAAAAAAAAGACTCAATGCAAGTGATTTCTTAAGAACTTTCAAGTTGCCTCTCTCCGTGCCTTTGGCATGTATGAAGAAATTTTGTTGAGCTGTAATGAAGCTGTTTCCCAAATGTGTGTTGTTTGGATGGAGATTCATTTCCACTTTTTAAAAGCAACGAGCATAGAAGTGGCCTGTAGGGAATTATAAAATCACATCCATGATAAAAGGGTTGTGTGTGCACATTTGTGCATGTGTTTGTGTGTGCTTGACCTTTCTTTGAAAATGGCCTAAGAAATCATTGAGGGTCAGAGGCCCTTCTTTTACAGATGAGAAAACTCATGTCCAGGGAGCCTGAGTGAAAACCTTCGTGATGGAGGAAGTGAGCTCCACACAGAACCCAGTAGATGCCGGAAGGCTCCTCGCCCAGGGGAAGGTTATAATCACCCAGATTTGGCAGTCATCGAGGGGAGGCGCTCATGCTGGCAGATCATGTAAGGGGAAACGGGAGGGGCCCAGGCAGTCTCCTGGCAGCCTGCCTGCCTCTGTGGGCACTGGTATGCCTTCTTTGAGCCACGTGTGGAAAAGCAATTCCACCACTGAGTTCCCAGCCTCCATGGGGGATCAGGTGCCTCTTCCTGTGTGAGTGTATGCAGTCATGGCTTCCGTCAAAGTGGCTCAGACCTGTAATCCCAACACGTGGGAGGTAGAGGCAGAAGGATCAGAAGTCCAAGGTCACACTCAGCTACACGAAAGTTTGAGGCCAGCATGGGCTACATGAGATCTGTCTCAAAAAAAAAAAAAAAACAAAAAAACCCAACCAACCAACCAACCAACCAAACAAACAAACAAACAAAAAACTGCAACTAAAATGTCTAAGAGCTACAACTAGTGGTTCAAGCCTGTAAACATAGCTATTCAGGATGCTTAGGTAGGAGGGTTCCAAATTTAAGGCCTGCCTGAGGCATAGGGCAAGTTCGAGACGAACCTGAGCAATTTCATGGGACTGGCCCAAAGTAGTAACTAAATAGATCTGTGACTGGAACTCATTGATGGAACATGTGCTCCAGAGACCCTGGGCTTAATTCCTATCCTTAAAGAAAAGGCAGGCGAGTGGCCAGGAGTTTTTAGACCAGACCACTCAGGCACAAGTAACCCTCCCTTTTATCAAACTATATCACTAAAAATTGGATATACACATAAACTTAAATTAAAATGAATGCTAAATTGCACAGTGTTGAAGTGTTCCATTGTGATTCTTTTATTAACCAACCACAGATAATTAAGGGGCAGTTGGATGGCCAAAGATATATGTTAACATTTCCACAGAGTTTTTCTAAAACTGAGGGAGTGGTAGCTTTGGACTGTGTTGTCCTTAAAAATGATGTTACACAGTCACAGCATATGAATTAGCTGGTGCACGGTTTTCTGTCATGGCTTCCAGTTCTGTTATATGAGATTACATAAGGCCATTTCCATAGGAATATGTGATCATACATTGACACTCCAGCTCATAGCCACTACTCTCTCTTTTCTACCACATTAAGCCCCTTTGTTTCCTGAACACCACTGATTCTGCTTTCATGGCATGTGTGCGTATGTGATTTATGCATCTGTAATGTCCAGGACCCAATGGGAGGAAGCATGTGATGCTGGTCCTTCTAGGATGGACCTTGTTCACTTACCATGATGACCTTGATTATATCCATTTTCCTGCAAAAGTTCCCATAGGTATAAAGTAACACAGTTTCCTTATCCACTCCAACAGCTAGGTTAGAGCCATAACATAGATATTGTTAGCCTTTCTTCATGGTGTACATGTTTTGACCACAATGCACATTATAGTTCCACTGTTTCATTCAAATGTGCCATGTGCAACTTGTATGGAAACAGTGAACCTGAAAACATGGTGTTTTCAGAGCAATTCAGATTATACACAGTAAGATTTTGTGATCAGCAACCCAAAAGATATAAGATGCTCTCCAAGACCTGAAAGCAATAAAACCATAAGAAAGGAGGGCTGGCAAATGGTTCAGTTGATAAGGATTCTTGCTGCCTTGGCAACCTGAGTTCAATCCCCAGTTACCACATGGTGGATGGAGAATAATTCTCCTGAATATAATTGTCTACCTCTATACCATTGCCATGGCAACTGTACACACACACACACACACACACACAAACACACACACACACAGACACACACAGAGAGAGAGAGAGAGAGAGAGAGAGAGAGAGAAATGAAGAA